>NC_141689.1:1663687512-1664251593 GCF_964263255.1 Lissotriton vulgaris
AACGACCAGCGCAAGCAGTTGCTTCCCGATCAGATTCTCAACTTGAGAAGCCACTAAATCAACTTGAAAATACCTCTTCAAGTGAATATTCACCCCTCAAAAGGACTGTTCAGGTTGTTTTTAGTGAAAAAAGTATTTTTTTTCTTTTACTTTTTTTTATCTAATAAGAAGGAGGCGCCACAGAGACTCTAACTTCCTCTTCCTGACCAGAAGTTTCCTCCTAGTGCTTTGTCCATCTCCTGGTGACTTTTCATTTGGATTTCAAGGTGGAATTCCTGCTGCATATATTTACTATTGGATATCAAGGACTTTGTTTTTGTGACATTTGTACCTTTATTCAATTTTTTAATTTTATTGTGGTTATGTGGGTGGCTTGGAGTTACAGAAGGGGGCCTAGTATTTTTTGCATTTCATTTGTTATCTTTTGAAAGGGAAAATGTTTGTACAGAGTCGTACTTTTTCTCCATGTTTTTAACTTTGCATTATTCATTTATTTTACCATATGGCCTAGTCTTCCCATGGGCCTTCTAGCCTTTTTTCTGTGGTGTATGTTGTTTTAAAACGTCATTTAGGCCAGTAATGGCATTGGATTAAATATAAAATGGGGAGGGGGGTGTTGTCTTTCATTTTTTTGTTGATGCCTTGGGAGGATGCGTGTTATTGTAACATTTTGAAAAGCTCGCTTAATTTTTGTTTTCCGCATTGCTGAGTTAATGGTACTGCTTACTTTGTTGTTTACCATGACTCCTTTCTCTGGCCAGTGTGTGTGTGTGTTTGCCTTAGGCCACTATTTTGTTTTTGACTCCATGTCATGTGACTTGCAGTCATTTTGTGTAGTCTCTGTCCATAGGCCTGCATGTGTTCATTGTTGTACTTGCCTTCTTGCTTATTGTTGTTTGACCATCTGACCATTTTTGTGTAGCCAGTCATTGTGCTCTTTCCATAGGCCTGCATGTGTTCTTTGTTATGTCCATGTTTCCTTGTTTGTTGTTGTTTTTTGACCATGTTGCTGTTGGCCATTTTGTGTATCCAGCAAGTGTGATTTTGCTATAGGCCGCATGTGGTCTTCGTTGTGCACATGCCTCCTTTCTTGTAGTTGTGGTTTTACAATGTGGCAAGTGGTCATTTTGTATAGCTAGTCAGTGTGCTTTTGCCATAGGCTTGAATGTGTTCTTTGTTTTTCATCCCTCCTTGCTTGTTGTTGTTGTTGTTGTTGTCTTGCTTGTGGCCAATAGTCATTTTGTGTAGCTAGCCAGTGTGCGTTTCCCATAGGTCTGGATGTGTTTTTTGATGCCCTTTGCTCCTTGCTTGTTGTTTGATCATGTGGCCGGTGCTATTTTGTATAGCCAGTCAGTGTGCTTTTGCCATAGGCCTGCATGTGTTCTTTGTTGCCCATGCCTCATTGCTTGTTGGTGAACATGTGGCCAGTGTATTAATTAAATCATTTGTTCCCAGTCATCAAAGTCATTTTCTAGGGTCACTGAAGAGGGCTATGCCTTTTTGTTTTTTGTTAATTTTTCAGCTTTATTCCCTGATAGTTTAATGTGCTTGAGGATCATTGTAGTATGTATGTACAGTGTTTATATGTGCATTTGATTTTTTCCATTGTCCGATGCAACTCCTTACCTCCCAAAGGATTTCCTATAGTCCCTAGTGAGACACCAGCAGTTACTTTATTTATATTATTTAAATTGTCCCTGACCTGCACCCCTAGCCTGCCATAGGTCTCCTAGGCTACAGTTACATACCAGCATTAATTTAAGAATTATTAAATTTTTCCCTACACCCTCCTGCCTGCCACAGGTTGCACATAAAGCTAACTTTTAAATCTGTGTTCTTGTTATCGCCGTTGGCCAAGCCCTTTGTGGTACTGGGTTCCCAAGGCCTACATACTCCGTAGAAATACCCACTTACACCAAAAGAACTGTTGGCACGGAAACTGAAAAGTACAAAAGAGAAGTTTATTAAGACCCCATGGGATGGTGGTACATTCCTACAGCACCCTTCGGCAATGCAAGAAGTATCACACCAAACGTTGGTGTGAGTCCTTCTTTTATACATTATACAGGTAATAAAAAGATAGGCGGTACAAGGTTTACAGAGTTTATGTACATATATGGTCATTTTTGGAGCACAGCCAACTCATGGGAGGGGTTACAACTCCACTGGTCAGTTTGGCGGAACATTCCTGAGGGGTGACTGGTCAGTTGGAACTGCGCATGTACAGGCTTGACCGTTACTAAAAATAGCCTGTTGCTGGGCAAACTCGAGTGGTCAGCGGCACGGACAAAGGACTAAAGGGCATGCTGACCACGAGGCCGCTCATTCCCTAAAATGGCCGCCGTAACAGACAAGATGGCGTTTTCGAGTAAGGCCAAGTTAAGGGAAATAGCGTGTAGCAAAGCTAAGCGCTAACCCGGCCATTGTCAAATTACGACAGACGACCCTTTTAGCGTTTAGCTGAAGCTACCTCATAGTGAACGTAGTCGGGATACTCATCTTCAATATCAATTGACATTATTTGAGCTACTTCTGTATGAAGCATCATTTCTTTTTGGGCAAGAGCTCGTCTAGATGGAATAGAGGCTGATAAACACATGGAACATAAGGCAGGGCCACATTGTATACATAAACATACAAAAAATAGTATCCCAACTATGATACATAAAATCGTCAGCAGCTTCCAGCCCCAAGTACTAAGCATTGACCAGAACCACCCCGAAAGAGTCCATGTACCATTGTCCGGGTGTATTTCAGCAGCGATTTTGTGGAGTTTGGAAATCGCATCATATACAGATGGCGAGTTATTTGGCACGTAAACGCAGCAGCTACTTCCGATAATTCTACATGCCCCCCCTCGATCAGCTAGAACCACATCTAGAACCATTCGGTTCTGAAGCGTAACAATTCTGGATATTTGAAGTTCTTCCGTTATATTTCCTAATGCAATAGCAGTGTCATTAGCCACAGCCTCCCCAACACGGGTCAGTCGTCGAATTTTCCGACTGTTTAAAGCAGCCCCCACAAAGGAAAACAATCCCAAATTAAAGTCTACATATTGCTGTAAAGCAGTATCAGTTTGGTCAATTTCATCCAAAAACCACAGCACGTCTAACTCGATTTAACACAAAGTTGTGGTAGAGCACATAATCATTGTGGTACATTGGTGGGGCAATGAATACAGGGGGCAATACAAAAGAGATGTAGCATGTGCCTAACCATCCTAAAGGGAGCTGATGATAGCCTTTATTACCACAGATGAAATATGTATTTCGGGATGTCACAAACGATATGCCATTCGGACTGTCAAATGTAAGTGTGGTGTTACATTCACTTTTTCCAACCGGGATTGTACCTTTATTACGTATACAGAGATCAGCCTTGGTATTTATAACATTAATGACATGTGAACTGGACATGTTAATGTTCCTTTGATTGCTGTAAATTCGGGGTGCAGATGCATTGTCGGGGCAGTACTCTTCCCATTCAAATCGAGTACCCTCAGCTCGTGGATAACCATCCCTGTCATGATAACAAATCTTGTTTAAACGGAAAAGCACCCCCCCTTTTGTTGGCCATCGTAAAGTGAATAGAAGAGTATACCAGGCGTTACAGGAGCCATTGTGTGAAAACGGGAGTGGGATGAGCGGGGTGCCCCCTTTCTTCTGATGCCCAGGCAACATCCCACACACCCAACAATTAGAAGTGTTCGTCATATTATGAGTATGATGCAAAATTTGAATGAAGCTATTGTTCAAGTAAGTCTGTCGGTGCCGTTCTTCGTGGTAGGGTAAGGTAAAGTGAAAATGTTCAGATGGAGCCGGGGTAGTCGGCAGCAAATGTTCTCGTACAGGCACCACAAGTTCTACTACCCAGGCTATCACTGCTATCACTGCTATCACCACAATTGCCAGTACAAACAAGATGGCACCAAGAATTCTCTTGTCTCGTGATGCAGAAGACGCCATAGTTCAAGAGTTTACAATGTCTCAAATACACAACTACAAAAACATAAAAACGTTGGTGCTGAGCTCCGAGGTAGCCGTTGTTTTCTTCTCCGGGGTCAAGATGGGTGTCGCTACTCTTGGCAGAACTGATCCCCCCCCCTTGAGATTCCCGGCTTCCGTTTCACAAACCCCAGAGTGGTAACCAACCAGTCTCGCACAAAAAAAAATCTTCTTCCTATCTTGGCCGCAGATCGTAGCGCTGTCGTCCAGAAACAGTGTGGTCCGGGAAGGCTCCCTCAGATTCGGCCGACGTCACAGCTGGGCTTTTTTCTTGATCCAAGATCTCTTTGTAGTCGGACAACACAGTAGGATTCACCAGGTCCGGAGAGACGCGACGGCAGTGAGTTGAATGCACCCACCGCTTTCTGTTGGTCACTCGCACAGCCGTTCGAGTTGCCAAGAGGACCTGCTCAGGGCCACGCCACCTCGGTTCCAAGCTGTTCGCCCTCTCAAATGACTTCACCATAACATAGTCTCCAGGACGGAGACTATGGGCCTCTCCAATGGAATTGTCGGGGAGCGCTTCTCGAACCTGTTGATGAATAGAAAGCAAATCATTTGTTAATCGTGCCAAATAATTGTTCATCATTATACAAGGCACATCATGTAACAATCGCGGCTTAGGAACTCCCCATATGTTCATTGGCCTTCCAAACACCACTTCATAAGGTGTGAGGCCAGTTCGAGAGTGGGGCACTGATCTAAGAGAGAGTAATGCTAGCGGTAGGGCATCCGGCCACTTCAATGACGTGGACGCCACAATCTTGGCCAACTTCAATTTCAACGTGGCATTTGTACCGCTCGACAAGACCTGCTGACTGAGGGTGAAACACAGCATGAAACTTCTGCTGAATCCCCAGTCCCTTTAACACATACTCCACAATTTTCCCAACAAAATGAGGACCATTATCGCTCCACAAAAATTTGCAAACTCCAAATCGAGGGAAGTACTCTTTGAGCAAAACCTTAGCTGTTGTCAAAGCTGTATTGTCTTTCGTGGAGAAGGCCTCGACCCATTTGCTAAAAGCACACACCACCACTAAGACATACTTAAGGTTATTGCAACGCTCAAGCTGGATGTAATCCATTTGAAGTACCTCGAATGGTGCAGAAGGTGGAACAAAACCTCCTTTCGGAGTATGCGTCCCTTTTGCAGGATTGTGCTGTAAACATATCAAACAGGTCTGCACTACTCTCTTAGCAGTATTGGCAATCTCAGGATGCTCCCAAACTCGTGTTAACAATCGAGTAATTGCAAGAGCTCCCACATGTGCTAACCCGTGTGTCATCTGAACCATCGCCTGCAAGTAAGCTACAGGCAATTTCCATCTCTCCATGTCCTTACTCCTCCAACAACCCTCGTCATCCAATATCCCTTCTGCTGCCCATGTTACAAGTTCTGCTTCAGTCGCTGATTTTTGAATGTCTAGCATTTCTGCTCTAGCATCATGCCATCGCTCGGCCTGCGACTTCACTACATACATGGGGGAGTCATTTCGAGACATTGCTGTTTGTCTTGCTATGCTATCTGCAAAAGCATTACCTTGTCCCACTTTGTCAGTGACCTTTTTGTGTGCACTGCATTTAATCGTAAATGTATGGACTGACCATTTTACGTTAGAATTCTCTATTCCTGAGATAGGACCTATTCCTAAAAGATCCACTCAGATTCCTATTAAACGGAGACAATGGCACAAGATAACTAACGAATCTCTGAGGGATGCCTTCTCTATTCAAGATCATGTCACAACGAACGATATCAATGTGGCGCTAGAAAATTATGAAAAGGCAGTAACCATTGCTATTGAGCATATAGCTCCAATGAAAACCTTTAAGACCCGCCCGACGAAAAATCAGGAGGTGTGGTTCTCAGAGGATTTAAGGTCCATGAAACGGAGGACTAGGAAACTAGAGAAAATCTGGCGTACATCCCATTTGGAGTCAGATAAAGGGAAGTATCAGACGGCGCTAAATTCATATCATAAAGCTATCCGAACTGCCCGCAAACAACATATCTCCTCACAATTAGAGGCAGTAGGAAATGCGCCAAGAACACTCTACCAGATACTGAACTCCTTGAAGCCGGCAGCATGTGAGAGTGCTGACACTTCATCTCAACAACTTTGTGACGATACTGCCAGCTTCCTCACGAATAACATCGATACCATCTATGAAAAGATTCATGCCTCCATAGCATCCATTGGACATGTTATCTTTCCCACTGTGGTCCCAGCGAGTAAAAAGGTCCTCGCCCCCACCTTCACTAATTTTCCTAACATCACTGTGGATGAAGTGGAGGGACTCATTACAACTATAAAAAGTGGGAGTCCCATGGATCAGCTTCCTCCGAGAGTGATGATCTCAGTGAGGAGCATATTGGCACCAGAAATCCAAAGTTTGGTCAACCTCTCTCTGGACACAGGCTGTGTCCCTTTAGAGTGGAAGAGAGCCCAAGTGCGACCCATCCGCAAGAATACCGCCACTGCGTGGGCTGACATGACCAATTTGAGACCCATTTCCCTCTTACCATTCTTGGGAAAGCTCATCGAAAAGTATGTCAACAAGCACTTGTCCAATCACCTGGAACACACTGGTGCACTTGATTCATCTCAGTCAGGCTTTAGACCAAAATACAGCACGGAAACAGCATTGCTGTCAATTACCGATGATCTACGCATGCTCCAGGACAAAGGAACATCAGCTGTCCTGGTGCTGCTAGATCTATCGGCAGCTTTTGATACCATCTCTCATGAAATTTTGGTTGAGCGCCTGACTGAGACTGGACTAGGGGGCACGGCACTGGCTTGGCTAAAGAGCTTTCTTCTGGATCGAACCCAATGTGTCACCATGGGAGACTTTCGATCCAAGGAGACCAGGATTACTAAGGGGGTGCCACAGGGCTCTTGTTTGAGCCCTACATTATTCAACATCTATGTGGCCCCCCTGGCGAACATCCTGAGAGCCTTTGGCTTTTGCCCAGTGTCATATGCTGACGATACTCAGCTGCTCTTTCCCTTTGACCGTCTAACTCCAGAGGTATTACACTCTTTCTCTGAGGGGATGAGAGCAGTTTCCCAATGGATGTCTTTGAACAAGTTGCAGTGCAACGTCTCAAAGACAGAGGTTATGCTCTTTGGTGAGGCTAAAATCTGCTGGACTCCTGACTGGTGGCCTCTAGACCTAGGCCCAGTCCCTGAGCCTAAGCAGATAGTTAAGAACTTAGGGGTCCGTCTGGAACAAGAACTCAGCCTGAAGCAGCATGTTACCAACATTGTGGGGTCCTGCTTTCGAACTATAGGGTTACTACGCCGAGTTTTTCCACTGCTTCCAGACACTATTAGAAAGACCCTGGTCCAGGCGCTGGTTATCAGTCGTCTCGACTATTGTAATGGCCTCTTGTTGTCAGCTAATGAGGAGGATCTGGACAGGCTGCAGGTTGTGCAGAACACTGCAGCTAGGCTGGTGGTAAATGCTCCTCCCAGAACACCATCAAAACCTCTTCTTGCCAGGCTCCATTGGCTCTCCATCCGGCAGAGAGTCACCTTTAAGATCTGTTGTACGGTACATAAAGGTCTCCATGGTTTGGGTCCCTCTTATCTCGCAGACAAGTTTGTGCCGTATGTCCCTTCCCGTGCTCTACGGTCCAGTGATCAACTGCTTCTTGTGGTTCCTAGGATCAAGCGGGCAAGGCAAGGGGGTAAGGCTCTGTCGGTAAGGGGACCGAAGATTTGGAATGGCCTCCCCCTCCAGCTTAGGCAGCTTGAAAATCATCTGGCCTTCAGGAAAAAGTTGAAGACGTTTCTGTTTCAGGTCTAGCTTTACAAGTCTCAGAATTGGATTACAGTTATATAACTTGTTCCCTGGTAGGTTTGGCAGTCATAAAGCGCGGAGATACTCCCCTGGGAGTCTATTCAAGCGCTCTATAAACACGCAAAATAAAAAAAAAATAAAAAAAAAATAATAATAATTATCGCTACTTTCTTTGGGCAAAGTAACGCGTTTAGGAGATCACGCACCAATTCTCCGTGCATAATGTGTACTCCATGAGAGGTCAAAAACCCACGCTCTCTCCAGAGTAAGCCGAAGTCATGCGCTACTCCGAAGGCGTACCGGCTGTCTGTATAGATGTTCACACATAGGCCAGCACTCAGTTCGCAGGCTCTTGTCAAGGCTATCAGCTCTGCTGCTTGAGCCGATTTCTGAGGTATTCGTGCTGTTTCTACCACTGTCTTAAGTGTCGTGATCGCATATGCTGCAGAAGTCGTGCCATCTGGCAGCCTCAAACACGATCCATCATCCCACAGTTCCCCATCCACATCTGGAAGTGGCATATCCTGTAAGTCGACACAACCCTTTGTTTGTTCCTCAGTCAGGAAAACACAATCGTGATGTTTTTCCTCCTGACCCTCTTCAACCGGATAAGGCAATAAAGTGGCAGGGTTCAGGGTAGCACATCTTTTCAGTGTGATATGTGGTGCCAGAAGTGTGAGTTCATATCCTGTTAAACGTGCGCTCGTGAGATACTGAGTCTTTGTTTGATTTAACAGGGCATCTACTGCATGGGGAACTAGCACCAACAGTTTGTGCGATAACACTATTCCCTCACTCTGCCGTATAGCTACTGCTGTTGCTGCCACTGCTCGAAAGCACCCAGGTAACCCTCGTGCTACAGGATCAAGAACGGCTGAGAAATACGCGCATGGCCTCTGCTTGTCCCTGTGTGCTTGCACTAACACTGATAACGCACATCCATCTTTCTCGTGCACGTACAATGTGAAAATCTTTGTGTAATCTGGTGTACCTAACACGGGTGCAGAGCAAAGGGCCTGTCTCAATTGTTCAAAAGCATTCTGACATTCATCTGTCCATTCAAGGGGCATTGGTGTAGTTTTGGACAGTAATGCCAACAAGGGTTTTATAATGTGCGAAAACCCCATAATCCACTGTCTACAAAAGGACGTTAGTCCTATGAAGGTGCGTACATCTCTTTGAGTGCAGGGGACTGGCGTATCTAAAATCGCTTGAATTCGATCTGATGTTAATGCACGCCTCTCCTTAGACAAAAGATGACCGAGGTAGGTCACCTTGGGTCTACAGTATTGTAGCTTTTTCTTAGAGACTTTATGGTTGTTCTGAGCCAAAAAGGAAAGCAAAGCAAGTGTACTCCGCTCACATTGTGCGTAAGTGTCCGCAGCCAACAGGAGGTCGTCAACATACTGTATGAGGGCTACTCCGGATTGCAGTTCAAAAGAATCAAGCTGTCGTTTCAAAGCCTGGCTATAGATGCTAGGACTCTCTGTGTAACCTTGAAGAACACGACAAAATCTATACGATTTATTATTTAACGTAAAGCCAAAAAAGTATCTGCTATCCGGATGGATGGGAATGGAAAAGAATGCATTTTTAAGATCAATGACAGTAAAGGTCGTCGCTGTTGGGGGGACCAATGTAAGCAATGTCGTGATATCAGACACCACTGGAAATTGAGGGATGACAATTTTGTTAATTTCTCTCAAATCAATAATAAATCGATAGACTTTGTCGTCAGTGTCTTTCTTAAGAATCGGAAGAATAGGGCTATTACAGACATTGTAAGGAACTTCCTCCACTACTCCTGCAACAATCAAATCCTGAACAATGTGCGTCAGGGCAATTTCGCCTTCCCTAGAAATCTTATACTGTGGTACACGTGGCAGAAGTACTCCCTCCTTGACAGTAATTCGAATAGGTGGAATAAGCATCTGTCCCACATCCGTATCTGAGGTCGCCCACAACGTATGGGGGAGAGAAGCTAATGCTTCAATTTCCTGTATAGTACAAAATCTGTTTGAATCTGGGTAATTGTCATTCAAAATAACCTGCACTCCTTCGGGAGCGCAGCGTATCGTTGCTCGAAAATATTTGAGCAAATCAATGCCCAAAATGTTATCTGGAGTGTGAGGTGACAACAAAAATGGACCAAAGCTGAAAAATTTGTCAATGCAAAGTGCAAGAGGTTGTGATAATGGGCTAGGAGAGGGTGTGCCATCAAACCCTATACATGTTATCGTTTCGCCAGACAGGGGAGCCCTTGGAACCAAGTTTTTGGACAAAGCACTACGAGTAGCTCCTGTGTCAACTAAAAACTGATCAGTAGAACCCAAAATGCCCGCTGATACATATGGACCTCTTTGATCTACTGGCACTTCAACTGATTCAGTACCCCATCCTACGCAATCCTATCCATGCACATAATCCTGATGCTCCACATTCTCGCCCTCCGAGATCTGATATTGATTTCGTCTATCAAAAGTATTTCGTTCATCCTGACCACGGCCCGCCGTTTCAAACCTACCACGCTCACTTCCGCCACCTCTTGCTCCTGAATAATTATTTCTCGACCTCCCACCTCCTCGACCACGCGGACTACGCTGCTCACGAAGCACCGGACAATCTTCAGCCCAATGCCCAAACTCTTTACAATAGGCACATTGGTCCTCCGCTATATCAGTACGACCATACGACGCCTTACTCCCTCCTCGCCTACCTCTATCATTCCCTCTAGATTGCGTCCCACGAACCTGCGCCAACATCACCTTCGTTTTCAATTCCTTCGTTTTCTAATCTGCACTTTCTTTAGCCTCTAATTCCTGCCGTTCATAATACTGAGCCATAGTTAACAAAGACGCAGGGGTCGCCGTGGTCCAGGAACTTTCACTCGCTTTTAACCGCTTTGCAATCTCCGGTAGGAGATTAGCCACGTACTTATCAACAAACAGATGCCTACCCGTATCATCTGTTAACGATTGACCACTGTAATCATGAAACGCTTCTTCGAAACGTGTAAAGAAATCTGATACTGATTCATCTAACTTTTGTTTGCACGAAGCTAGCATAGTCCAATCGATCTTTTTAGAAGGAACAAGCGTTTTTAGTTTAGTTAAAATAGCCGCTGGGAGGTCTAAAATCAAATCACATGGTTTACATGCAGGTTTCCTGTCTAAATCAGCCTGGTTTATTTCCTTCCAAGTTGCCCCAAACGTCGCTTGATCATTAGTTTTACGAATTGACCTCCACATATCAGGCGGAAGAATTAACCCAAAAAAGAGATCTATATCAACAAGAGTCATAACCACTGTTCCCACTAACCTGCGCGCCTGCGCTCGCGCGCATTGAAGGCACCCCAAGCGCGCAGTGCTTATTATTTAGCGCGCACATTCTGAGACTGTTCGCGCCGCCGCTATTAACGTGCGAGCGGCGCGAAAACCCGTAATTTGCTGTTCACTTTCACGTGCAAATGGCCCTAGCACTTGCACGATTCCTTTCCTGTCAGTGCGCCGCTGCGGGGCTGATTGAGGGCCATTGAGTTAGTATTCATTTTAATTGCAGCGCACACGGAATGCAATTAATATGAATACTACCTCAATGGCCCTCAATCAGCCCCGCATCTGTGCACTGTTAAGAAAAGAAAAACTGAGTTTCAAACACGACGTGTGCTTTAGCGCACGCGGTGTTTGACACTCAGTTTTTCTTTTCTTAACAGTGCACAGATGCGGGGCTGATTGAGGGCCATTGAGGTAGTATTCATATTAATTGCATTCCGTGTGCGCTGCAATTAAAATGAATACAGACGCTGAAGAGAAAGGGAAGAGGCGCCTGTCAGAAAGAGGTTTGGAGAGGAAGAGGGCGGCGGATCCGAGCAGGGGAAGAGAGGCCGGAGCGGGAGGGGCATACCTGCCAAGGTTTAAGATTCCGATGTGTGACAGTTTCATAATTTCAGAGCGATTATGAGTAACATTTCAAAGACTATGACTGACAATTTCTCGTGAGGAAAATCAAGCAATGAAGACACAGGAAACATTAAAATATTAGAAATTACAAAGGAGAGTGAGGCTGTGGCACGCACAGATAACAGGCTGTATTTCATTATGTAGGAGTTTCAATCCCAATAAACATAATTACCCGAGCTGGGTGGCCGACCCCAATCGGTGAGCGGTGCCCCTACCTGCCCAGCAGCAGGCACCAGATCACATCAGCTGCTGCAGGCAGCCTGAAACTGAGCTACAGGCGCTTCTGGCAGTGACCTCCAGCTCAGCTCTGGAGTTGCTGTTGGATCCGGGCCGACACTGCAGGCAAAGATGATGGTAAGGGACCCAGCACCAGCACAAGGACCTCAGATTCCAGACCCTGCCCTCTCAGTACATTTGTGTTAACAATGACAAAAACTCAGGGCTGGCAACTAGTAAAACACTGTCTACTTACGGATCTTTAGTCAGATTGGCCCGTCAGCGAGTCACACTGCAACAATGCAGCTGTGTACTCAGGCCGCAAGCCGCACACCCTGCGGAAATCTGCCTTGGTCTTAGACTTTGGTCTAGGTTGCTGGCTGTCCTTGGCCGGCTCGGAAATTATAATTGAATGCCGCTGACCATAAATAAAGAAGAGCACCGGTGGACAGGCTGGGGTCATATGGAAACAGTAGCATTGTAGACCGAGCTGCAGCATGATTCTGGACGGCCTAAGTTCCTCGCAACCAAACTACCCGCTCTGGCAGTGTCAGCCAGCAGGACGTGACGTACTACCGCTGCCCCTCGGTAAAAGCTATAGGAATGCATAGTTTTAGGAATACAGAGGAGGCCTTTTGAGAGCATGCAATCAGAAGATGTTAAATTCTAAAAATAATTATGCCATTTGCATATGGGATTTCGCATTGCACTGTAGTATTTGTATAGCACGTAGTCCCCCTCACTCCCCCAATGTGGGGTACCCAAGTGCCTACTTACATAGACTGCGTGCTACTCATGTCTAAGTCATACACTTGGAGTCATACCAATATCAGAAACCTCATTTCCAATATATTAAATCAAGACTCTGTACATTAGCCTAGGAGCTGTTTTTTTTTGGCTGTACTGTTGTTTGGAGGCTTTTGCTACCAGCCTTTGCCAAACACAGATTGCCAGCCTTTGTCGTGGGCCCCTCCTTCCCATAAAAATCAGCAAAACATAGGGTCTGGGCCTCTCTCTGATGTCAGGTGAGTGACCCGGCCCAAGAGGGAACCGATGTCAGAGAGGCCCTACAACATGAAACATGCAGTTAGATACCTCACACGGCGCTGGTCTGGCCATCTATTACACCTTCTGAGCATTACTACCAGCTAGCACCTGATCGCGCGGTGCGAGACACAGGCTGGTAAATTTAACATGTTTCAGCTGCAGATGGGAGTACGATTGTGGTGGTTATCCCTCTCCATTGCCATTGGCGGCAGCGATACAGACTCTGCCAAGGCCACCCAGGAGGCTGCAGGCACTGGCAAGATCAGGACACGAACCACTGTGGGCCACTGGAATAGGAGTTTACCGCCCGGTGGCCCCAGCCCGCCTCCAGTGTTTTTAAGGATGGACAGTGAGTTCCCCCACTCACAGGTAGCCATAGCCACGCCGCGATCACTGAGACAGAAGCCATATCACACACTGTGCAAATAGTGGGACACCTTCCAGTACCCAGATGCCCGTGTTATCTTTCTTATTAGCATACCAGCTTGAATACACACCTCCCGCCCAGCATCCAATGAGCACCAGACAACTGGCAAATGCCTGAAGAAAAAGTCAACACATAAATAAAAGGCATTGTCATTTACAATACCAGTAGCTCAAACTCGTCGTAAATGTGTGACCTATTGCACTGCAAATTCTTGTTTTATAATGTTTTTCCCATCCTGCTGGAGTCTTGCTGGAGTCAATGCGGCCCCTGTACTCCTGTGGGCCAGAAAATGTTTCAGAATTTGGCCCCAGGGGGGTCTCTCTGATATAAAATACTGTATATAATATCTGTTTTAATATTCAGAAATTTGCACACGTACAAGAACTAATACTTTTAGAATGTCAGAGTTTTCTTTATGTGAAAGAAAGAGTATGCTGATATCTTGGAATAGCTGTGATGATGGGGCACGGAGGGCCTGGAACAATGTAGCCATGCATCACCCCGAAGGTAATAAAATGCTCACTGCCCACATCCACGTGCATTTGGAGTTTCTATGATTGCATAATATTGCTTGCTATTTCCATTCCTTATAAATGAGGCGTGGTATATAAAGGGCTATACAAAAACACATTATTGTTCCTGCTATTATTATTAGCACACCAGAAGAGGTTGGGCATCACAGAGAATTGTGGGACAGGTGACAATGAGACAGAAGCCAGGGCGGAGGCAGGCCGATTAGGGAATAAGTGCCAAGAAGAGAACCGAGGGTGGAGGGTGAAGGTGGGATGAAGAGGAACTGCGCCGTTGTCGGTAGTAGCTGAGCTCTGGTGGCATGGTGCCACCCCTCCCACAGTAAGCCTCACAGCAGCTGGCAGGCCATAGATATCCACCAACACCAGCTCCTTGTGATCGGACCAGTGACACTGTAACTCCTCTCTTGGCCTTCACTTCATGCACCACCCACCGCCCTAGCCAACCACAGGCTGGGATTTCTCATCCCTGCTTTGGCGACAGTTGTTGTTTCAAAGGAGGCGACAACGGAGAGAAACCGCAGCTATACCGAATGTGCATGAGCAACATTTCAGCGCCGGTGCACGGCCAGAAATCAAGGGACCCAGAAAGACGTAACCACACCGACGTATAAAAGCAGCGGAGCAACAGCCGGGCAAAATGATAGCTGCCTCGAAAGAAAACCAAAGTGTGAACGCACTTCTAGATGACATAGCCTCATTCCATAACCATGGTTAATGTCACTCAGCGGATTTAAACAAGCATAAGCCTCTGTGTATCCAAATTGCAAATCTGCCTTAAGACCCTTAATGTGGCGCTGTGGGTGTTGAAAAGCACAGTATTTTCAACAAAAGTTTGGAGGGATATTTGGCGCTGCACACACGCGCAGTCTGGTTTCTGGCGCACATAGCCATGGCTGCAGCGCACAGAGACCCTAAACTGCCGCACACAGAGGAAAAAAATTAGAGGGAACATTGGTCATAACACAAGAGGAAATGGCCCCTTCCACCCCTTCATAGAATGCGGCTAGATTTTTACGAAGATCGGGTAAAGCGTTTTTTAGTGCCATAACATCTGCCCTATTCCAAGGCGTATACACCCAATTATATATAAAATACCCCTTTTCGTTTGCCGATGTTTTATCCTCATCCGTACCAGCCCCTTTCGGAGGAACATACAAAGGTGCAGCTTCACGCATAGGCATAACATGCACTTTAGAATTCTTATCTGAACCCCGGAGAGAACACTCCTTGGACTGCTCTGTTGGCCCGGGCACGGACTCCTTATCTTTTTTCCTTTCTTCCCGCAACCTGGACGCCTCATCCCGTAGCTGGATCAGTTGTTTAAAAAGACCATTGACATCTGCAAGAACAAATAAACCTTTATCCAAATTCTCACGATGAACCGACACAGCCTTAGGTTCTAAAGTCTCTGAGTATTTACGAAATCGAGTAACAACGTCATCTGCAAAAGTATTCAAAAAACACATCAATTCTCGTTCTGTCCATTTACTCCTTTCGGCAACAACTTCTGACACAGTTATATGATTTAAATTCAATTTTCGAGCGCAACTACGCAGTTCCGCGGATCTCTCCGCAGATAACCTGACACTTGACTTATCCGCCTTATCCGACTTATCCTGTTCTTCATCACCAGAATCCTCAGTCGGAGCCGTAGGAGGAACGTACGGAGGCGGAGATCAATCTAATAACGAAAAATCATCAATTTCATTATTAAGGACAGGATAAAGCGGTCGTCGAATAGGAAATTGACCGGTCGTTTGCAAATTACGTTCCCGTGCCTCCCTCTCTTTCTTTTCTTGCGCCTCCTTTTCCTCAAGCTGTAAAGCTTTATCTCGAGCAGCCTTGCGCTGCTCTTTGTCCGCCAAGGCAACTTCACGCTTCATACGTTCACGCACCGCTTTCTCCCACATTCGCACACAATCAAACATATCCTGTCTAGACCTGCGCTGAAACAAACATTGCTCCACAAACTGAACCTTTCGCAAATCAAACGACCCATGTAGTGGCCATTGCAACTCGGGATCAGTTCTAGTGTATTTATGCCATAATTTACTGTACAGTATAGGGGGAAGGCCGAATTTGACATACATCTCACGGTTTGGAGTTCCCTCTGGGGGAGCCGGCTGAGATTCCGCTAACCTAATTGTGGTACCATTTCCAAGACAGCACATCCCTCGGAGTGTGCTTAAAACAGGCATGTTCAAAAAGTACCACGAAAGCGTGATACCGTAAAAATGGCACTTACAGTACTTCACACAAATGTGCCGTTCAGAGTACAAACAAATTAGAGAAACATCTCTACATGCCTGCCTATGTGGAGTGCACTACACATATATATTCAAAGTTCACAAAGTCAAAATGTTAGCTAACTCAAATCATAGTCACAATCATAGAACTTCAGTAAGCGTCCGTAGACTACCTTACCGATCACAAATCTTACCCAATCTCCAATATCCAGATTCCAACTGCCAAGGTCTTTAATCGAATCAGCCAAACAGGCACTGTACAGCAACGCAGACGATCAAGATCTCAGTCGGAGACCGGCGCCACCTGGAAGGTCAGATCAGAAGGAAAGGAAGAAAACACCGTGGGTGCCAAGACTCGGGTCACTCAGTGGCAGCGTACGCGTCCATGGCGAGTTTCCAATCCTTCGTCACGACCTCTCCTTCGGGCATCCGAGTCGCCGATGAGTCCCTTCGTGGTCGCCAATTTGTGGTGCTGGGTTCCCAAGGCCTACATACTCCGTAGAAATAGCCACTTACACCAAAAGAACTGTTGGCACGAAAACTGAAAAGTACAAAAGAGAAGTTTATTTATTTTTTTTTTTTTTATCCTCATCTGCCCGACACACGTCCCTTAGATGCGGAAGAAACCAACCAACCATCTCACTGCTTTTTGGAGCAAGGCCCTGAGAATTGAGCCGCTTCACAACTCAGCAGAGAATTTTATGAGGTGATAGGAACAACCATACATCTTGTGACGATGTCTCAAGGCAACTTCGTGCCAAAATATTCAGTATATAGATGTCGAATTCTGGGCAGACCACAATACTGAACTGTTGAGTGGGTGGGCTTAATCATTGGATGTTGGGGGAGAAAAAAAAAAAAAAACCCCAAGGAGAACTCACTTCCATTCTGTCAAAAGCTTCCAAAAGGTGAGATTTTGGGCTCTGCATGATCTTCTCAGATCTACCTTTAAGGTTTCATATAATGAGTTTAGCCATGCTGAGTGGGTGGGAGGGTCTTGTCTACCCAGTGCATGCAAATCTGCCGTCTTGCCAGCAAAATGGCATAAAACAGAAAGGATCGTGCTGCCCCAGTTATGTTCTGGTCTAAACCGAGAATGACAAATGATAAAGATATTGAGATGTCAATTTTGGTAATTGAGTCCAAAGTAGCTTTGATCTCTGTCCAGTAGGAAGCTAAATGGGGGCAATCCCAGAACATATGAGTGTCAGATGCTGAGGGCAGTTGGCATTTGTTACAGCATTTCCCCTCTTGAAATTTGGATAGACGTAAGGGAGTGAGATATGCCCGATGTAAAGTAAATAAATGGTTTCGTCTGAGCCAAACGGGTTTTACCAATTTATACAGAAGGGTGAAGGATTCTGACCAACTGTCCGCATCCATTACCTCAATTTCCCTACCCCATAGCTGTTTTGGGAGGAGAAAATCCCCATCTACCTCCTCAAGTATAGACCAGTACCAACAAGCCACCTCTTTACCTCCAATCTGTTTTTCAACTAGCTGTTGTTCTAGAGGGTTAATACTTCCAGAATTAGGGACTTTCCTGAATAATTCTCTGACCCAGCTACTAATTTGTATGTATTTAAATCTTGACAGAGTCGGGCCCACTTTATCCCTAAGGACTTCCCACGGTGTCAAGATACCTCCGCTAAGTAGGTCGCCCCATCTAGAAAGCCCAGCTGTTCTTAGGGGGGTTGCCAAAGAGTCCTGCAAGCATGGTGGAAGCCCGGGAGAGTCCAAAATTGGTGCGTGAAAAGAGTAATACGCCAATCCCACTTTACGCTTGATTTGTACCCATGTCTTCAGTTGCGTTAATAGAGTCTTCAACCTCACTTTCTTGAAAAACTTTTTTTCTCCAAACTTGAAAAGAAACCCATCCAATGGAAGGTTTGCCCCGACCAACATAGCTTTAAATAGCTTCCCATTTGAAGTAAGGTCTGGTGACTTCAAAAGCATTCTTGAATGGGAAAGCTGAAACGCCCAGGAATAATACTGTAGATCTGGAAGGGCCAGTCCACCTTTTTCTCTCCTCCTCCTCAGTTTTTTCCAAGCCAACCTCGTGGCCTTGTATCCCCATATGAAAGAGTTTATTTCTTGTTGGCACCTAAGAAGTTGTTTAGGGTCAAATGCAATGGGAATTGTGTTGAAGTTAAAGGTCAATTTCGGAAGAATGGACATCTTTACGATGTTGACCCTCCCATAAATTGATAGTCTAAGCTCTACCCAGGATCTTAAAAGGGCCCTACACTCTTTGGCCACCAGGTCTAGGTTAGTTTTAACTAAAGCATCAATATCTTGTGTAATTTTGACTCCAAGATAACGTATTGAATGAATTGAGGGCGTCATCCCCACACCCGGATTGGCAATATTCCATGTCATCAACTCGGTCTTATCGGCGTTAATATCATAGCCTGAGATACCTCCAAATTCTTTAGCTTTATCGACCACTATGGGGAAAGCATTTGTTGGATCAATGGTATATATTACAATGTCATCGGCGTATAGCCCGACTTTCCTTTCCCACCCACCAAATTTAAATGGAGAAATTCTTGGGTCATCCCTAAAAGATTGTGCAAGTGGCTCGATGTATATATTAAATAGTAATGGGGACAGGGGACACCCCTGTCTTGTCCCCCTAGTAATCAAAAATGGCTGAGTACATACACCATTCACCATGATGCTTGCACTGGGGTTTTGGTAAAGGAGTCCAATTGATCTTCGAAAGTTTGGACCGAAGGCAAATTTCTTCATGGTTTCGGCTAAGTACGCCAAATTTACTCGATCAAACGCTTTGGTAGCGTCAAGGGTCATAATGGCCAAAGGAAGGGAGAAAGTAGAGGCAATATCCACTGCCCCGATCAAATCATATGTAAGGTCTTAGAGTTGTCTACCCTTTATGAAACCCTTTTGATCAGAGTGTATAATCGAGCCAACTTCACGTCCAAGTCTGTTTGCCAGTACTGCCGCAAAAACCTTATAGTCGCTGTTTAGAAGTGAAATTGGCCTATATGAGCCGCATTTAGCTGGGTCTTTCCCGGGTTTCGGAATCAGGACAATAATCGCCTCGCCCCAGGATTTGGGTGGGGCCACACCATTTATTAAGATATCATTAAAAAGTCTTGTCAGCACCGAGACTATTTCGGGTGCTACGACCCGTAATAATTCGCCAGGAAGGCCATCCGGGCCAGTTGCTTTGCCCTTCTTCACTTTTTTGATACTCTCCCTCAGTTCTTCCTCTGAAATAGGCCTATCAAGACGATCTCTTTGCTCAGGGCTAAGAGTGGGAAGAGTAATCTTCTCCAACCATCTAAGATTTGAGATGGGGTCCTCCAAGATTTCTTCTTTATATATTTTCTGAAAAAACTCCAAAAATGCTTCCCCAATGTCTTTAACGGATGATCTTTCAATTGCCTCGCCCTCTACCGAAATATATTTTATGTGCTTTTTTGCCTGGTCTGATTTAATTTTCCAGGCAAGGACCTTACCTGCGGACTCACCATATTAAAAATTGGAGAGTTTACTTACTTCCCATTTTAGGGCGACCCTTTCCTGAAGAATATTTTCTAACTTCTCTTTTAGTTCTTTACGCTGTTCTTTTTCCATATTGGTCCCAGTTCCAGAGCCAATACGTTGATCCAATAATGCGATGTCCCTTTCGATATTATTGATCTTGGCTCTGTAAATTTTCCCTCGATAAGAGGCCCTATTAGTTATATAGCCTCTCAAAGAAGCTTTGTAGGCCTCCCATACTATATTTAACTGGGTGGAATTAATATTAGTGTCCATGAAAAGTTTTGTTTCATGGATTAGGAGGTCTGTTTCCTCTGCCTCTAAGAGAATAGTGCGGTCAAATGACCACAAAGCCTGAGAGGATTGCTGGACCGATTGCAAACAAAAAATTATAGCAGAATGGTCCGATAAGTGTAAGGGCAAGTACGTTATGTCCTTTAGGTGGTCTCCTAATGAATAACTAAAAAGGGCGTAGTCAATTCTTGATTTGTGGTTATATTTATGGTTATGGTATGATACGCCAAGTACCCTACCTGCTCTCTCCCTCCATGGATCCGCCAATCCGAGTGTCGACATAACATCCCCCAATACCTGCCTAGATTTTTTAAAGGTTAGTGCCCTTGAATTGGGGGATTTATCTAATTTTGGATTAAGTAACAAGTTAAAATCTCCCATCGAAATTATCGGACCTTGTGTTGATAGTAACTGATTCTGAATTTTGATCAGAAATGAGGGGTCATCCTGATTGGGACCGTAATAACCAACCAAGTTGTATATGCTATTATCTAGATTGACTCTAGCGTATAGCCATCTCCCACTTAAATCCTCCTCATGTGCAAGAATCTGGGCTTTTATTTGCTTTTTAAAGATAATTAATATACCTCGAATATTTGCATTGTGATTAGTGCAAATAAAACAGTCTACCCATCTAATTTTACTTAACATTTCCTTCACTTCGTGTTGGAGCAGGTGTGTTTCCTGGATGACTATGACCTGCGCCGGAGAATCCTTCAGGTATTGCAGTATTCTATATCTCCTACTCTTAACACGCAGGCCATTGACATTCCAGGACAAGAATGTTAGTCCCATCAGCCGGTGTCCAACCCCCCACCCCTAATCCAGCTCAATGAGGAGTAGCATCTCCCAGTGAGAATCAAATGAAATATAGATAAAAGTATACTTGATGAAATTTGTGTATTTGAAACGGTGCCTGAGCAGTGAGGATATTTTATAGTTTTACCCCATTCCCCCTCCCACCCCACCCTGTAAAACCCCCCCTTAATTACTCTGGCTGTTGGTGCCAGATTTGCCTCTCCGTGGAGTTCCATATGCCCAGGTCAGTTACATGATTAAAATGTAGCCCGGCATGCCTTAATTCTTTCTAGGGGAAAACAGTCTTGTTTATATAAAGTAATTTTACTAATTATAAATAGGTTTAGGTGTTTGTCACACACCTTCCTACATAATGGGATGATTAAACTAATACGTATTCCCAATTTAGATAATATATGTATATTTTAATGTCGAATATACATATATACATATATCCATATATATTTAGTCTTTTATCTTTCCTATCTTTATTACATTTTTTTTGCGTATTAGTTTTTTTTTTTTTTTTTTCCTTTCCTTCCTCCCCTTTTCTCTTTTTTTTTTTTTAATTTTATTTTATATATACACCCTCTGTGAAAAAAACCTTCCCCCTACATTTCCTCCTAATATCCCCCATTCCCTTCACCTCTTTTCTTTACATTATATTTTAACTCGGTGGCACAGTGTACCGTGTCTGTTTTTTTTACCTGGGAAATTTTATTAAACATTACCCTGTTGATGATCATAAATAGACGTCAGAAGTTCGTCTGCCTCCAATGAGGAATGGATGTTATGCATTTTAGTATTATACATGACCCTGAGAAAGGCGGGGAACCTCATTTGGACAGTGGCTCCCAGAGCCCTGAACTTCTCCATTTTCTGGCCTAACTCCCATTGTCTATCCAGAGTAGATTTGGATAAATCAGATCTTATAACATAAGAGAAGTCTAGAGCTTTTAGGGCAGTTGCCTTTAGGGCTAAATTCAAAATCTTCTCTTTTACAGAGTAAGTCAGAAAATTAACTAGAATTTTAAACAGAAAGGATCTCTGTGAGCTCGCTGGATATCTTTTTCTAGCTCTTCCACGGATTCCTCCAGATTTAAGGACTCTTTAAGCAGGGACGCTACAAATTTTTTCATTTCAGTCCCCTCTTTTCCCTCTGGAACTTTCAGGATTCTAATGTTATTCCTCCTTGAGTAGTTCTCCAAAGATTCCACTCTCTCTTTTGTTGCGTTCCCTTCACGCCTTAAGTTGTAGATCTTTTCATTAGCAGAGTCTAATTTAGCTTTTAGTTCATCTACTGTGCTTTCGAGATTATCTGTCCTCTCCGAGAGAAGATCAACTCTCTTATCCAGGGCATCGAACGACGCTTTTATCTCCTGCTGGTTGCGTTTTGATTCAGCGAACCCAGTTTTAATTTCCTGAAGTAGATCCTCCAGTGAGATCTTCGCCTTCATCTCAGAGGTCCCACCAGCCTTATCATGAGTGGTCAGAAGCCCAGTTTCTTCCGAGGTATTGGGACCACCTGAGTCTACTTCCCCCTCCACTTCCACCAGGATGGAACCTTGAGTCTCATTTGTATCACCCATCTTATTATTATTGTCCTCCAGTGGTCCGCTAGGAATTTCTAGAACTTGAGGCAAAAGCCTAAAATAGGATCTAAGTGAAGGGGTAAGCTTCGCTGCACTACCTTTAGTGGATTTGGGTCTTAATTTGGAGCCAGTTTTTGAGTCTTTTGGACCTTTTTGCCCAGACACCCGGGGGGGCGTAATCGTAGTTACTGTATTGACGGGTTTTGCGCCGGAAAACACAAATATAGAAGGACCCTAGATAGTATCTTTAGAGCCGGGATCTGATTCTCCTACAACGCCTTTAGGTCCCTCATTATCTCCCTCCTTGTCGCTACCAGGACTGAGACCCAATTTGGTAAAAGTATCAGCAAGAGTGTAAGCTTTAACAATTCCTCTGTCTAAAGACTGTTCCCCTTCAACAATCTTACCACCCTTAATGGCCACACATCCCTCCCCAAACACCTTACTTGATGGTGGTGCACAGGCGAGTGATTTTTCTGCTCCCTCCTCCTCTGGTTCTGTCCTGGTCCTTATCTTTGTCTTTGTTTTTGCTTTAAGGTGATGAATCTTCTGAGTTTTGCCCACGTTGAGGGTGTCTGAATGGGTTCCTTTGCTTGTATTAGGGCACTTTAATGGTGTGTAAAGGCTGCTGAGGTCACCTCTAGCAGCCGCTCTGCGGCTCCTTCGCAGCTCCACGGCTGCCTCTGCCCACCGGGAAAGTGTAGCTAAGGGCGGGATCCTGGCACCACACATCCATACACCAGCAAACTCGACGTTTTTTATTTTCTATTGTTTTTTATTATGGTTTGAGGTAATGCCAGTGCCAGTACTGCTGCTTTTCTATTCTTTTCAGTTTTGTTTATATATATTTTTTTTTATATATATTCTTAATTACATTCCGTAAAAACCCCGTAAGATCAGGAAAGCCAACACTTGGGGGAAGAAGCCACCTGTGCACATGTGCCCGCCTCGTTCGAAGCGTGCCTGCCTGACTTCTGTCACAGAAGCGCCTCGGAAATAGTGTCGGACGTCTACCGCTACGACAGACGAGTGAGCAGACGTGAAGGGCAACAGTGCTTCTAAGAGCCGGCAGGTAAGCCTCGGAAGCCCGATAACAATCTGAAGTAGGTGGGTAGAGTAGGGCGCCTCTCACGGCGCTCCGCTGCTCCGCTGCTCTGCTACGCTCCGGTCTGAGCGGCTCCCGGCTCCTGTATCGGCTCCTGTAGGCTCCCGTAGGTTCCTGGCTCCGGAGGTGCTTCCGGTGCTTCGGGAGTCGGTCAGACGCCAAACGCCAAACGCAGCAGCTAGGAAGGTATGCTAAGCACTGGAATAACAGCGTTAGCTTCGGAAATGTTTTAAACAAAAGCTTTACTGCATGCTCTCTCTCGGGGGAATCGTGTTGATTACATGCCGATTAGCTGCAAAATCAGAGGGCTGGCTGGAGCTCCACGGAAGAGACGCGACCTGCCCTAGCCGGCGGCCGCCATGTTTCCCCCTGGCCAGGTTCCAAAAGAGAAGTTTATTAAGACCCCATGGGATGGTGGTACATTCCTACAGCACCCTTCGGCAATGTAAGAAGTATCACACCGAACGTTGGTGTGAGTCCTTCTTTTATACATTATACAGGTAATAAAAAGATAGGCGGTACAAGGTTTACAGAGTTTATGTACATATATGGTCATTTTTGGAGCACAGCCAACTCATGGGAGGGGTTACAACTCCACTGGTCAGTTTGGCGGAACATTCCTGAGGGGTGACTGGTCAGTTGGAACTGCGCATGTACAGGCTTGACCGTTACTAAAAATAGCCTGTTGCTGGGCAAACTCGAGTGGTCAGCGGCACGGACAAAGGACTAAAGGGCATGCTGACCACGAGGCCGCTCATTCCCTAAAATGGCCGCCATAACAGACAAGATGGCGTTTTCAAGTAAGGCCAAGTTAAGGGAAATAGCGTGTAGCAAAGCTAAGCGCTAACCCGGCCATTGTCAAATTACGACACCGTAAGGGGAAACCAATCAGGCCTGGTGGGAGTGGAGCCTAGAGCAGCTCACGGCCATTTAATGCCAGCTGCAGTGAGGGAGTGCTAGATATAGGAATCACTGCTGTTACTGGATAGCTCTATGTGCTTTTAAAACCTTTTTACTGTTTTTAATTTGGAATGTTGTTTTAACCTGGGAACCTTTATCGACCTGACTTGTACTTTGCACAGCCTGCATCAGTGTTAGACGCTAGCTGCATTACATTGGCCAGGCCCGGGAAGGGGGAACTAATCACGGATGGTGGGGGCGCACGTCACAGCCATTTAATGCCAGCTGCAGCGTGGGAGCGCAGCAGATGCGTACAGATGGTATGCGTGCAGATGGTATGGCGAAGGCACGCCAAAGGCAAGCCCATCTGTGATAGTCCACAGCCGTCCGGGGCTAGGGGCTAGTCATTATGTCAACATTTTTACCTACTTCTCGCTTGAACCAAGACATTGTTTCTCTACTGATTATTTACTAAATCCTACCACTCTGTCCCGATTAGCTAACTTAGGGATTCTAAACAAAATGTATTCTATCCCCAAACTTAATCTACCCTGTTTCGTCAAAGACAATACCCCCAAGCACGCTAACCACAGGATAACCCAATTAACAATAATTTATTTAAATACATGGTCACTGGTGAAACACCAATAAGAAATATTAGACTCTGCAAAACTGGGCATACTTTTACTAACAGAAACCTGACTTTCTCTTGAGTGCTACGCCAACATCCTTGCAGCATTCCAGAGTAACTATTAAAATCTCCAGGCTAATCGGTCCACAGGGGAAAACGGGCGGAGGGGTTGCTGCTATAATCCATAAGGATTTAAACTTCACCACCCCATCCACCCTGAACATCACTTCTGTAGAAAGTTTAGTCATCAAACGTGACTCAACCCTTACTCCCCTGATTCCCCCAAATCAGTCATTTTTATTGCCAAAATTATCACCATTAAAGTCTGTACACCTCCTAGTCCCCTACCTGGTAAACAATTGGTTATGCCCAGGAATCCTCATTCCTTGACTGAGTTACCCATAATCAGGAAGGAACTTTTTCTTAAACTGTTGACTAAAGTTAAATCTGGCTCCCCCTCTGATAGCTGTCCCCCTCAAGTCTTGAAGGGAGCATTACAAGCACTCCCAGACCCATCTCGCCCTCTTTACTTAACAACTCATTAACACATGACTCTGTTCCTAGATCCTTTAAAGAAGCAACTGTATTACCACTCACTAGGAAAACTGGTGCAGATCCACTTGTCCTTACTAATTACCATCACATCTTATTACTCCCTTTCCTGGTCAAAGTGTTGGGAGCCCATTTCGCTAACTGCCTCTAATCCTTTGTCGAGCAATCTCAATTGCTTGACTCTCATAGACCTGGCTTCCATCCTTCTGACAGGCTGACAGAGGCATCACACAGGCACTAATGCTCCTTGATCTATCCAAGCCCTTTGACACGGTCAACCATGAACTCCTGGTGGATCGGGTCAGGGCCGCGGGTTTCCAGGTATCAGCACTTGAATGGTTTGCGTCCTTCCTTGGCAGACACTCTTAATCAGTTCAACTCTCTCAATACAGGTCTCCCAAAGTCAAACAGACCTGTGGTGTGCCTCAGAGATCATCTCTGTCCCCACACCTGTTCAATCTGTATATTCTTCTGCTGGTACAGTCGCTGAGGAAAATGAACGTGTGCACCTTTAACTATGCTGATGATATGCAATTCATTTTCACAATCAATAATACTCTGGATTCAATTTTGAATTTCCAAACAACCATGCTATTTATCCGCAACTGGATGAATGGTAACCATTTACAACTAAATCCAGACAAGAAGGAAATGTGTCCTAGTTGGAGGCTCTCAAAACAGATAGAGCTCAAATTGTTGACCCCCTGAGCTGGGTACACCCCCCAGCCCTCTACTTCAGCAAAGTTCCTCTGAGTTATCATTGGTAATAATTTCTCTACGAAGCATCAGATTGGGTCTGTAGTATCCACCTATTTCTTCCAGCTTCAGAAGAGCAGGAACATTTGTAGATTCCTTACCTTTAAAGCCCTTGTTATTGTGGTTCTTTCACCAGTCATTTCCCACATTGACTATGCAAATTCGCTTTACTTAGGCCTCCCGGAATACCTAACAAAAAGATTGCAACTGGTACAAAACCAGGCAGCCAGACTGATCTGCAAACAACCAAGAAGGGGCCACATCCCTCCCCTGATGAGGAAACTGCTCTGGTTACCAGTAAAACAGCGCACTGCATTTAAAATCGGGTATTCATCTTTGAATTCCTGCAGGGTACCTGCCCTGAATTCATCTCTACACGCATCCATAGGTGTATCCCTGTTTGAAATGTGAGGTCCTCGTACCGTGACCTCCTGGTCATACCTCCTATTAAAAAGAAGATGCTAGGCGGAGCAAGATTCTCTGTTCTAGCCCCTCGTTTTTGGAATACAATCCATCAGAACATCACCAAGCTATCTTGCATTCAGACAACTCTTGATTCATGGCTGTTGTCCCAAACATATGAATTAATTAATGAGCTGCATGCTCTTCACTGTATCCAGCGCCAGAACACTGCATGGTTTATGTGTGCTCTATAAATAATTTTAAGATAAAATAACATTGAAATATTATGCTTTGAGTTGGATTGGAATGATGGTCAATGGATACACTAGTTGTTGTTAAGTATTTGGGAATCGGATAAATAACCTCACTAAATTATATTGTCTATATGAATAATTGAAACTGCAGAAATAAATGCCACATTTCACTGAATGTTTTTCTTGTTTGTTTGCTTTTAATTGCAACAGAGTCATCACCCACAATAGTGCCAGACAAAAGGCTGGCACAAAATGTTGTCACAGGGTCACAACACGTCAGTCCTTCTCTGCTTTGCTTGTGTGCAGCCAAGTGCCAACTGACAAAGCTTGAAGATGGCCCTAAAGAAAGGGACTGCCAAGAAAGTGGCCAGTGAAGAGGAGAAGAAGAAACATATTGCAACCACTTGCTTGCTGCCATCTTTAGGGGACTTCATGTGCCTCCACACCGTCCTCCGAGCAGCAAGCTGGGAGCAGCACTCCTGCACCAACCCAACCTAAACCCAAGGCCAGGTCCCTCAGCATGGCAGCTACTGCAATCATGGCTGGGAGCAGTGTGTCTGAATTGGATTTCTTTCTGCTGCAAAGTACCCAATCATTGCAGGAAACTAAGCAAAGTGGACAACAGGAGCCATAGCCAGCATTGGTTTTTTTTGAAGAGCAGAACAGGAGGTTGAATTTTCTGCTGTTAAAGATGTAGCTGAACCATTTGTTTCCTGATCTTCAGCAAGAAAAATAAAGGGTCCTCCACCATCTTAATCCAAGGCTCACTTCTGATGATCTGGATTAGGCCTGGGCGGAGTTAGTGGAGTTCGGCTACGCAGAACACCTTGAAGCGGCAAAAAACTCGTTGGAGTTCCGTGAGCAGCAGAGAACAGTAAATCGCACAGATTGCACTGATTTTTAGCACCAGGAGTATATCCTGCGCTGTAAAATCAGTGAGAACTGCAACAAAAGCAGATGTTCGACTAGAGCAGAAGCTTCCTCAATGCGAGTGGTAGGTTTCTC
The DNA here is from genome assembly GCF_964263255.1 of Lissotriton vulgaris. NCBI lineage: Eukaryota > Metazoa > Chordata > Amphibia > Caudata > Salamandridae > Lissotriton > Lissotriton vulgaris. The sequence continues at coordinate 1,663,715,557 of NC_141689.1, forward strand.
AATGAAAGTGGTTACGACCTGCCGTGACCCGCTTGAGAAATCTCACCAGTAAGTGGTCTAGCAAATGATTTTTCTTGCTTGCTAACTGAATGTTAAAACTCCACCCCATGTCACTTCGCAGAGTTCTGTGTAACTTCACGTAGGACATGGACTGGACCCCGGCCGCGTCTAAGAACCGCCAGGGGAGGCAAGGATGAAGGAAAGTTCCTGAAAGACTTACAAATATGGAAAGGGACAGTGATGAGGACGAGCCAGCAATTGTCAGTATGGAGGGTTAATCAAAGGACACTGATACTGCATCCGTTATTCAAACTGCTCAGAGTGATGTGGCACTGGTTCCACCACCACTGCCAGCTTCCATATTTGTAAGGCCCTTGGTGAGAGCTGCATCCGCCACTACCTCAGTCGAAGTATGTAGTGCAGAGAAGCAATCTATGACACAGCCACCTATCTCAAGCTATTCTTCAGGCATTGGCAGTGACGCACTAAAAGATTTCTCCTACCGAGTTTGGGACTTCTTTACGATAAACAAGCAGGAGGATAACACCAATATGCTCCATTTGCCATGCTAGTGTTCAAATAGAGGTATTGAAGGCCAAATGACCCACAGTGAAATACCTCATGCAATTCATTGGGAGGAGCACCTTACAAAAATTGCTGCTGATGAGGGAGGGAAATCAGCTCCGATCACGGTGATAGGAGGGGATAGGGAAGAAGTGGATGACAGCTTTGCACCAACCAGCCCCGTCCCCAGCATGTGCCAGCAGCACCTGCATCAGCAACCTCTGAGTGGCACAAAAATCAGACTGCACCGCATACAGTAAAATCTCCGCCAAGACGCACATGGAGTGTACCACCTTCTGGTTCTCTATGGTCACCTGGACCAATGGAACCACAAAAGAAAAAAATCAAAGCTATAATTACGGGTATGTTAAGGTAGGAGGGGCCCTATGAACGCAACTACCCAATGACATGTTTGTACAATGGGAAGCTTACTAAAATGTGAGCTTTGGACCTCTTCCCTTTTTCTTTTATGGAAGGAGTGACATTTATTGAATTTGGGATGACTATCTGCCTGAAACGGAAGGTTACCGTCTGGATCTATTTTGCCAGGGTTGCTGTTTTAGCGCTCCATCACAATGTGCTGCAATTATTTGGACAAGCTTTGCCACCTAGTACTGTTGATACTATCCGCCTGACAACAGACATATGGACCAGTTGTCAAGCAACTGGGTACATCTGTATTACTGCACACTGGATCTCTTTCCTGAGGGTTAGGCAACAAGTATCTGCAGGACTCAGCACTGAAGAATTTTTTTAAAGGGCATTTACTGTCATGGAACAGTAGCAATGTTCACCATGGAGAAATTCAATACAGCTGAAAACATCTTGGAAGACTTTAACAGCAAGGTTTTTGATGACTGTGACCTATAAGTCTCAGAACTGTTTGTTGCATGGACAATGGCAGTAATATAGTCAAGACCATAGCAGATGGTGGGTGGATATTTCAGGGTTCTGTGTTTGGCATATTGTATCAACCTGATTGTGCAGGACTTCTCGAAAAAGAAGACAGAGTCAGCAATATACTGGTCACCTGCAGAAGAATCTGCACTCATTTCAGCCTTCTTTCAAAACCCGGAAGAGGTTGAGGATCATTCAGCGTGCTAATGGAGTACTGGTTAAAGCCCTGATACAGGAGGTGGCAACACATTGGAACTCGATCTATAACATGTTGCAACATCTGTTTGAGCAGTACAGACCAATCAATGACTATGTACTTCTTTAAAGAGGTGGGAATGCAACTGAGAACAGCATGACCATGGAAGTGGAAAAATGGGAGAGTTAGTCAATTGCATTCCATAAATGCTTCTTCCTTTCATCGTTTTTGCACAGGAAGTCAGTAAGTTGGACATTACAATGGGCCAAGCTATTCCGTTGGTGCATCTGCTACAGCACCAGTTAAAAAAGCTGTTGCAAAGGTCCGCCAGTGTGAACGAAGAAGTGTATGAGTTGGTTAAGAGCTTAATCCTTCGCTTGGCTATTAATCCAAGGCTGCAAAGAGACATTTTGTCTTCCAAGGAGTGCATCTGTGCCACAATACTTGATCCACGGTACAAAAAACGACACGCCATTTTCATTAACTTTTTAAGAAGGGAATGTTTCACTCTACATAATGTGGATTGTTGAGCAAGCGAGAGACGTGGGAGAAGTACGGCTGGACGTTAAAGTCCTGGGCGGAAGTTCTGGATATCAATATTCAACCTCCAGAGAGGGCAGTGCTGGGGTTGTAGCAGCCAACATCACTGACAACAACACTGGCAACAACAACACCAGCAACAAATGAATCAGACCCAACCTCTGCAAAGCCTTGGGTTCAAGTGTCAAGATTTAAGTCGAGTGAAGGGGTTAAAGAAACATAGGTCAAACTAGTGGCAGCATCAATGACCATTCATAGAATGGTCCAAGACTATCTGGATGACACAAAAGAGGTCTACGTGGACCAAAATCCATTGGTATATTGGTTTAAGAAGATGTGCCAATGGCCAGAGCTCAACAGGCTGGTATTAAAGTATTTGGCCTCTCCACTAGCCGGTGTTTCTACTGAGCATCTGTTTAGTGCAGCTGGCCCAGTTCTCACATCCAGAAAGACAATGTCTCTTTCCTCAAAATGTGGAGAGATTGGCTATGATAAAAATGTACCAAAACTTCATACCATACAGTTACACTGATTTTGAAACACCACAGTAGGAGGATGAACGTGATTGGTCAGACTCAAGTGCATTAGCTGACCAACTTCTGGATGAACACTCTGAGTTTGAGAACAAACGCTACTTCCCTGACTGAGTCGGCCACCATTGAACTTTCAGGTTATCGGTCGAACTGCTTGCCAAAAATAATGAATATTGCTAGAGGAACATTATATATTTTGTGTCTGACTTATGCAACACCACCATTTATTCCCATGTATGGCCGAATTGGCGTAGACCAGTTTGCAGTGAAGAGGCCTCCCCATTTGCTTCAAGGACATTGGAATTAATGATTGCCTCCGTGAGATGCCTATCCTTCTTTTATTCATTCCTTAGGGTTGCTCCAGTAAAGATCATTGATTTATAAGACTGCCAATGTGCTGCTTCCATGGGAAAGAGGAGATATAATATGGCAATTGTCCCATACTTGGATTGGAACAGGCAACTATTCCTTCAATGACTGATATATTATTGAGTGAGTGAGTGAGTGTGAGTGATTATGATTGATTTGGAGGCAGACAGTGAGGATGTTCAACTAATTTCTAAACTTCATTTTGATGATTTGCAATGTTTTGGGGTTGATGAGTGATTCTGCCTAAAGGTGATGATCCCTTTCATACTTAGGAAGATTTACTTGCATGGTCCACTACTTGAGGTATTTTTTTCTGGCTCTTCAGTCACAAGATCAGTCATAGTAGTTAACAAATAGAAATCTACACAAATTGCTCAAATTCTTTTGCTATTCTTGTTTATCATGAAAAAACAAAAAGAGTCCACTCACAATTTACAAACGAATGTGCTAACCTTCCAAAACGTGACTAAACCCAAGTGAACCGTTTGGTTACTAGCATGGGAAAGCAGTAAAGGTTTTTGAAATAACCCTCACCCACCAAAAGGTCCCTTGGTGGCATGCTTCATCATCGGGTTCTTCCCGCCCCTCTGCGGGACAGGGCATGCCATGACCAACAAATATGTGGGAGCACTTTGGAGAGGAGAAAACTATGTGTATTTCTGTGAGAGTGGAAGGGTCAAGAATGAGTGAGTTTAATAAATGCCTGGCTTTATGGAAAAACTAAACTTTAATGCTCCCTATAGCTGGTATTGATAAAAAACGGGGTAAAAAGGAGGGAAAACCCTTTAATGAGCAGCGCCCTCACTGGTCGACATGTTTCGAAGCCTACCCCTAAGCGTCTTCTTCAGTACCAAATACAATGATCCCTGTTACCACTCTGACTAATGCCTAGTACTGTTAGCCAATAAACTGTTTCTGACTCAACTACAGACCTAGTTCAAAGACAAAGAACCTCAAACCAACAAGGATGGCGACACAGGCCTGAGAGTCAAATCCATGTCTACCCCGGCAGACAGCCTGCTACCTGTGGAGTTATTAGCTCTTGAGAAGGCCGTCATGAAAGAAATTCAAGAAATGGCTCAGGTTGAATACTGCACCTTCCATAACAGGACTAAAGATTTAAAAAAAAGCAGTATGAGATTTGGCCAACAACAGTGAAATTGTGATAAAACCCGCTGATAAAGGAAGTGCCATGGTAATTCAATCTACAGAATCATACGATCAAGTATGCTAGAACCTGCAGCAGGATCAAAGGAACTATGGGATTTTAGCATAGGACCCAACAGAATCGATCTGTATAAAAATTGCACACATGGTTGAGGAAGCCACCTCCCAAAATTGGATATCTACAAAAGAAGGAGACTTCCTGACAGCAAAATCACCAACTACCCTGTATTTGGACACAATACCTAAAATTCATAAGAACCTATCCCAACCGCCTGGACAACCTATTGTCAAAGGTATTGGGTCAATTTTGGAACCTTTATCCAAATTTGCAGATGCGTTCCTCCGCCCCTTGTTTACAACAAACAGACACCTACTTTAAGGACACCACGGATGTCCTGAGACTCCTTAATGATATCAGCCTATGACCCCACCAGTGAATTACTAATGGGACTTGATGTAAAGAGTCTCTACTCCAGCCTTCCCTATGATGAGACCCTACGTATCATAGAGGACATCTTTTTTGAGATCGAGTGGTAATAAGAAACCCCATGCAACATAGTCATGGATTGTTGCAGATTGGCTCTCATAGAAAACTTTTTCCAATAGGGTAACACCATTTACCTACAAAAACATGGCACCAGCATGGGGAGCACCTTTGCTCCCAGCATAGCTGGTCTGTACGTCCATCACCTGGAGTTACACAAAATACTCAACCCGAATAATCCATATCAATGAAACATCAAAATTTGGAAATGTTATATAGATGACGTGCTTGTCATTTGGCAAGGGATTGAAGAGAAAGCAAATAATTCATGGTTTGTCTAACTAACCAGAATACATGTTTTAGATTTACAAACACCATCTCAAACAAGGAACTTGTTTTCCTAGACCTCAACATCTTCCCCAGTGAAGGCGGTTTAGAAACCACCACACACTTTAATGCTACAGCAAAAAACTGCCTCCTCCTCTGTGACAGCTTTCAGCCCCGTCACTTACAAGACAATTTCCCCTATGGCCAATTTTTAAGATTGAGAAGAAATTGCTCTGAGGTCAAGGATTTTAAAACCCAAGCAGAAGAACTACGGGGAAAGCTAGCCCACAGAAATTATCCATCGAGAGTGGTGGACAGTGCCTTCAAACGTGCAAGGAATAATAACAGAGTGGCTTTACTGGAGCCAACACCACAAAAAGCAAAAGAAGACAGATCTATTTGCATAACGACCTTCATTACCTGTTCCAATCAGGTGACTAAAATAATAAATAAACACTGGCGGACACTGTATTGTGGACACTTGAATTTCCCCAAACCCATGTACTCACATACAAGAGGGAAAAGTGTAAGGGACTTTGTGATTCACACAAAACTACACAAACAAATAGCACACACTGTATCTATGACGCTCCTACCCCCACTCAAAGGACATTACCCCTGTGGACAGTGCAGCATGTGCCACCTAACAAGAACAAGCAAAAACATTATCTTTAACAACAACATCAGTTGGAGCAACAGACATTCACGACATGCAACAGCAAAAATTTGATCTATATGATCACTTGCCCATGCAGTATCCATTACATTGGGATGACCAATCGCCCTGTAAAAGTACGCATCTGTGAACACAGGAGCAAGGTTAAATGCAGAAAAGCTACAACCAAGATGTCCACGCATTACATTGAAACCAACCACACCATATTGGATCTGCAATGGACAGTAATCAAACAATTGGATACAGAAGGACCTCTTTTTGGGAAGGAACAGCGATGGGTTTTTTGCTTGGGCACCCACATAAGGGGCCTTTAGGATGAGATACCTTGGAGACAAATGAGATGATTTTCTCAAAACCTGCACCAAGTAATGCATTCTAGGTCCACCTCTAAAGTCACATACAGTAAGAAGATGGTGCCTTTAAGCGCAAGTTCGGCTAATGCATCTCATAGCACCAGCCTGCTTTAACATAGGTAATGTGCAACTAGGTCTCGGTTGAATTAAGCACCTTTTATTATCAAAAGGTGCACTCACAAACTGATATATATACCCCACACATTGTCCATTCCCTGTTAGCGATAATAACTGATCTACTGAAAAGAAAGAGCCGGGTAAGATAGGGAGCAAGACGCATTGGTTAACAACCTGTTTTCCCTATGAGCCACAAAAGACTTTTGAACACAAATCATTGCAGGTTATTCACAATAATAATAAATAGTTCTAATTTTATGTAGAAAAACGCTACTACATTTATTTTATGAAATGTAATAGGAAGGCACAAAAGTGTTCCGACAGCAGCCGCAAACACTCTTCCCGAAATATATTCCAACCAGGAAATGGGTCCATTTGAACGTGCCATCTAGGGGAGGTTTACATTCTAGTAGACAACAGCACCCGGAAGCAAGGCTCTGAAGCAGCTGTACAGATTTGCCTGTCACTGATTGCAGCTTGCTCCAGATACAAATACTGGGTCTCTGCGAGCATTCAGTGTTCGACAGAGCCAAGGTCCGGCATTGTTCTATGGGTGAGAGATGCTTTGACGAAGTAAGTACGGCACAGATGATAGTTTAGGCCACCAAACTGTTGGCTTCTACTGACCTCAACAACAGGACAGATATTCATTACTTTGTACCTAGTTTCTAAATCAATTCTTTTTCATTTAAACCAAAAAGGCTTGACTATAAGTGCTCCTCCCCTCCCGTGTTGATGCTCATGGGGTCCAATTAGGAAACCTATAATGTACGTTTCTCTACCATTTTCCTTTATCAATATTGAGGAGTGAAAAACCACCTTCACTGCCTTACAATTTATAGGTTTTGGGTAGTTTAAAAAGGCTAAGGTCTCTGCACAACTGATGAAAATGTTAGAGTGTGTGTTTGCTTAAATGTTATATGTATTGTTATGTCTTGTAAGACTCTTTTTTAAACAGAGGGCAGCACAAATCACATGATTTATGCGGTATCATGCATGAAGTGAAAAATATATCACAGAGAAAAAATATATCACAATTTTTCCTCACACAATTAGGTTGAAGATATGTAATGATAATATCAAAGAGCACCTAGACTACTAATTCATTTTGCTTCTATCCTTCCAGATTGTCAAAATTAAGAAATTGTATATTCGTTCTATTAAAGAATATTACCAAGTATGTATTGAATGAATGTCTTGCACAGAAGTACATTAATCCAAAAGACCTAATAGGCTAACAGCACTAGGCATTGTACTTGGTCCTGAAGAAGAAGCTTAGGGGTAAGCTTCGAAACATGTCGACCAGCGAGGGAGCTGCTCATTAAAGCTTTTTTCCTTCCTTCCCCCCGTTCTTAATCAATACCAGCTATAGGGAGCATTAAAGTTTAGTTTTTCCATAAGGCCAGGTATTTTTTAAACTCACTCATTCCTGACCCTTCCACTCTCACACCAATACACATAGTTTACTCCACTCCAAAGGGTTCCCACGTATTCGTCAGTCGTAGCACGCCCCGTCCAGCAGGGGGCGGGAAGAACCTGATGATGAAGCATGCTACCAAGGGACCTTTGGTGGGTGGGGGTTATGTTTAAAAAAGTTATTGCTTTCCCATGCTAGTAACCAAACGGTTCACTTGGTTTTAGTCACTTTTTGGAAGGTTAGCACTTTATTTTGTAAATTCTGAGTGGACTCTTTTTGTTTTTTCATAACTTACAGAGGAGATTGAGTCCATTTCTGATACATCTCTTCACCCCCGTCTTTGTTTTTAGATATCCTTGTTCATCAACAGCAGTTCACTACAGATCTATCAGCCTGATTCATCAAGCCGAAATCGGCTCGCAAAGGGCCAGATTCTGAGAATCTGGCCCTTTGCGAGCTCTATTTTTGCATTTGGGATTCATCATCCCAAATGCAAAAATCGGTAATAGCGATGTCGCAATTTTGCGAGGAATTACATTTAAGGAATCTCTATTTGAGATTCCTTAAATGCAATTCATCATCCATTAAAAAATTGTGAATTCGCAATTTCGGCCCGCTATTTACCGCGAGGTCAAACCTCGTGGTAAATAGCGAAAACTTAGAAAAATGCTTTTAAAAGCATTTTTCTAAGTTGCATGTTGCACACACACATGTCCTTTGGACATGTGTGTGCGCAACACCTGTTTGAATTTTCAGTTAAGGGGTGCTACAGGGTGTCCTTTGGACACCCCTGGAACCCTTTAAATTGCTATCTTATTTGCGATTAGCAAATTGCTAATCGCAAATAAGGAATACTCCCCATTCATTCCTATGGGCCTTTTGGCCCATTGGAATGAATGGGGAGTTATTCCTTATTTGCGATTAGCAATTTGCTAATCGCAAATAAGGAATATGTAGGAATCGCATTTCATTTTGCTATTCCTACATGAATCCCGTTTTGCGAGCCTGTAATAGCGATTCCTTATGAATCGCTATTACAGACTCGCAAAACGGGTCTGTCATGAATCAGGCTGTATTTCTCTCAATCTCATTTGGGTCAGAAGTCAACTGATTCTTTACTCAGAGTCTGGAGTCAGGTTGGGATTACCTCAACAGCCAGAAGAAGGAACATATCTACTTCAATGGGAAACAAACATAATGATGACTCTAAGAGTCCTACTCTGCCCTGTGGACTGGAGAAAGGTTTGTTGATTTGGGAAATGCTGAGCAAATGTCAAACTCCTCTATTATGTGGGGTTGGTCAGGGGGCTGTAAATGAAGACAGACATGTGATTCCATATCATCACATGATGGATGCACTCAGCTAAAAGTCATCACAGTTTTGAGATTGATATGCATGTACATGCAGCTACTTGTCTGTGATTGGTTGTAAAATTGTTCTACTTTCTCAGTTAAGCGCACATGAGTCATCGTGAATGATTGCAGCAGCCTATGCTCTTGCTCTGCCTCATCGTCCACTCCTCATAAAGCTTACTTTCTGACCTTCTTCTTGACTCTACAATATTGTTTCTGTTTTACAATCTACAATACTTCTCTTTTCCTTCATGAAAGGCGAAAGCTCCATAACACTCCAACTTACATTACTGGACCGGTACAACCAGGCACCCAAGAAGGACATTCTGAGAAGAATGCAGATGCAGCACCCAAATTGGAATTTATAATATACAGTATAATTTTTCTTTTAACCATCATTATTTTTACAACGCTGTAGGTTCACACCTCCCAATTTGTATTTTTCAAACCCAGATGACAGAAAATGTATATATATATATATATAATAACTTGGGTCTCTGCGGTTGAAGGACTGTTTGCAATCCATTTAATTGAGCTGTCATTCTTTCATTGCCTTCCACAACAGATTATTTGATGATGATGATGATGATGTGTTGCTCATTGCCCTGATGAAAATTTTTGCTGTATAATGTTTTTCTTTGTCACACCTTTCCCCAACTGCCCGTTACCATCCATTCATCAAACCTATAATCCTCTTCCCCTAGGCTGTGTGATGTATTTATGTGTGACCTATGAATTTACATCATAAATGGATCACACACTTGGTGGGGCAAATGTGGTGAAAGCTACACCAACTCACTTCGGGATCTGCTCCTACCTGAGGAATAGCCCACACCAGCCCCACTTACCCATAGATAAACGGGATACATATATAACATCATTCATCAACATCATATTTCACGTCTTATATTGCTTAAATGCTTGACCTCCTCCTGAGTCCACTCCTCCTGACTTGAGGATTTCATAAGTTACATTTTAATTGTTAAAAAAAAAGAAATTAAATACTAGCTCACCATTGCTCAAAAGTTACTGCTGCTAGTTTTTGTAATAATATCAGGTATTTGTATTGTGGTGGTTGTCTGGTCTCAGTCTTTGACAAGTTATGATATAAATAACCCACTAACTCAGTGTTTTCTTTCAATCTAGTTGCCTGTGATAGATAATCCTTCTGAATAATCTTGCAGCTGGAGTTCACCCAGGTGGGAGTGAGATCTCGCTTGTGATGTCTTCACGTTTACCATGCTGGCCTGCTATTACTACCACCACCATTAAGAAGGCACCCTGGGAAAACCTGCAAGAAGGTTTTGGAAGATTGAGAGAGGTACCAGCCACCAATTTATTTATTGAGTTAAGAGAACTAAGATGTGAAGTGAACTAGTTTACTTAGTAACTTCTACGGAAGATTAAGATTTTTTTGTGTATGTAGTAGGCAATAGGCATAGACATGCCCCCCTAGTGGCAAATATAGTTTATAGTTAAAGAGGGTAGTAGGAGAAGGGTATAACTAACTGGTAGAACTAACAACTGTGTTGTTCCCACTCCGGTAGCAGGGTATTGTTTAGGTATAAGTAAAGTAAGTAACGTAGAAATTAATTATATGGAAAGGGACTTCAGAATCAGCTAGGAGACGTCAAGGGGAAAAAGGCGATGTACCATATGTGGCTTATTAGAGGGCAGCTTTTAACAAAACAAAAACAGGCTGTGCTAAATGCAGTGCAAAGTCAAAAGACAGATTGCTGTCATACAAAGAAACAAACTACCCACCACTCTCCCCAAACAAAGTGCCCCAATGTTAAAAAAAAGTCTAAAGTCTTGCCCCAACTGCTCTTCCCACATACAGTAAAAGTCCCACCCACCAAAGAAATTATATTAAAAAAGGGCTTCAGAGGGCATCTAAGCAGGCGTGAAGGTGTGTCAATTCTTGACAAAGCAGTACCAGCTCCCGTAGGATGCAGTTGAGGTGGTGGATTGTGGGTGATGAGGAGGGAGTTGTGGTCTGCTGCTGGGTGGCAGCAGCGGTGGATTCTTGCTGCAGGCTGTACGCAAAATGGAATCAGGCCATGATGGCTTGAGAGACTGGGGCAGTGGCATGTGCCTCCACCTCCTCCTCCTACAAAGCCAGCAGCCACAAATTTTCGGCCTGGGGTGCCTCCATCCGGTGGCACAGCGGCCAGGTGGCTATCTCCTTTTGTGATAGTGGACCACCAGGAGTAGCTATATCAAGAAAGGAAAAAAAAGAAAAAACACAAACTATATTGCTCAGTGCAAACACCTGTTTATATATTGGCACAGTAGTAGAACATTGCTGGTCCCCTAGGGCCATTGTAATGTTGTATGTGATTAGTCACAGGATCAGGTTTTCCCCACATATGCATCATAGTAAAAATAGCACTGACTGCAAGAATTCCACCCGCATAAGAGTGATTTTCTTTGTTGAAATAGTTTCATAGTAAAAATTAAACAGACACTTTGTGTGTAAAAAAGGAAATACCTCTCATTAATGAGCAAGGCATATATGCAGCACAAATAATAGTATTCTTGTTGTGTAACATTAATGGTTGTGTGCTGGCATCTGGTCTGCTATTCTCTGCAGTCTGCAGCATGTTTCGGGGGCAGCTGTTATGGACATTGCATGAACTTACTTTAATTCCAACGGCCCTGCTTTTCTGCGACTAACTTTCAATTCTACACTGACTCTAAAGAAGCAGGTGAACAATAATACTACGTCACACAGGTTATGTATAATGTGGATATCCTCTCTGTCGTATGTAGATCATTGATAAAATGCACTGCAGTACAGGGAAGGGAGCAGGATTTTTTTGGGGGCACATTGATCACAGAGTATCGCATCCACCAAACTCTAAATCAGGCACATGGTCCCACTTTACTTCAGGCCTCGCCTTCCACCACAAATTATTGTCAACAAATACCTTCACTTTTTAGTAAGGAAAGTTACTTTACTGCAAGGTAAGTTAGAGGGATTAAGCTAAGTAGAGATTTTGCTATGGAACAGCAGGGTGTCACGGATCATCATGTGCTAAGCTTTTGCTTAGTCGGTCACTGTAGTTGACAAAAGGGAAACATTTCAACAGGTGTAAATTCATAATGTAAGCCATGATATAAATCACCTGTCCCGAAAAATGTGACACATGCCAAGAATGGATTTTATATTTCCTTGGCAGGCAGGGAAACGTAGGAAATGGTAATGGAGTGACATACTAGTAGGAGATGACTGAGTGGGGAATGGGAAAATACCTTGTTTTCAGTTTGTAATGCATTGAAAACGTTGTAATGCTGCATTACCTTAAGCAATCGTACATTGCACAACCTACAATGCAATGCCGAATTGAGCCATTCTGCAGTTAGGTCATGGGTAGTGAAATGCCATGGGCAGGGAGGTGAAGATGATGGCTGGGATACCTACCTCATGTAACAAATACAGTTTACTTAATTTGTGAATAAGCAAGCAATGTGATTTACTACCAATCGTTCCTACCACTGCTGGGACTCCTCCCTCTCCAAACTCCTGGGCCTCCTCCATCTCACTCCATGCTGCCCCAAGGCTGGGGCTGGCTCCAGAACTGGTGGCGTGTGGGGCTAGACACAAAATACCAATTTCAGAATCCAGATTCGCCTCCTAAGTAAGTATTATTATTTTTAACGAAGTGTGGCTCATTGGTTAGAGGAGGCAGACCTAGAAGCAGAGGTCAGCCCGGGACCAGGGTTCAATTACCGGCTCGGCGGGGTCTTGAGTCCTAAAATGTTCATGGACTCGACAATTCTCGCTCTGGTGCCTACTCGATTCACGGGTTCACACTCTGCGACTCTGGGCAATAGCTTGCTTAATCTCCACAACGGCCCCACGCGGCGGGATGCCTGGCTTTCACCTTGCGGATACCCTGCCGGGGTTATCTCACAGGGGAATACCAGGACGGGTTCCCTAAGCAAGCACTTAGAAACCGCTCAGTGATTTGCTCTATAAAAATTCCTGTACATTTACATACCTCACTACAGTTTGGTTAGTAGTATCTTCTATAGAAACAATCACTTTGGGAGGTTTGGTGGTTGACATGTTAGAAAAGCCAGGTAGTCAAGCCAACCTAACATGTTTTTTCATAGTGAGGGACAGAGCTAAGATGAGTCATTGAAACACAATAAAGGGGTAGAATGGTAAATGAAGGACATATGGTCTTAGTTGGCAAATGCAATGGTCAAAAAGGAGACATTATTAAAACAAGCATTTACAATGCAATGGTCTCGGCATTATTAAAGGTAGAGCTATTGGCATTGCTCATGACATTTTTTTTTAAAATCGTAAATAAATGGCATTGTCATTTACATTGCAATCGCTTAATCGTTAAATAAATTGCATTGTCATTTACAATGCCAAGAGTGACCCATGCTCTGTGGCTGCACTGCAGAGAGTCCCCCACACACACACACAGAGCCACTCACACACACACATACACGTGTTACCATCCTTGTGGGGACTATGTGTTTTCACCAGCCTTGTGGGGACTAACCCTTCCCAATGTTTTAAAAATATACCAATAACAGAAAAATGTTAAGAAAAAATTCATATTACAGGATCCTGCTTCAATTTTACAAATACGTTGTTATTTAGTCACGCGCACAGAACCATCATTGTGGGGACTTGGACATGTGTTACCATCCTTGTGGGGACCTACTCCATAATTCTCATTTCTGATTGAATACACTCATTATCTAATAGATAAATGCTATTTTTCAGTGCCATACATACATAACATGATACTTTAGTCAAATTTGAATAGGTCACTATGTCTTAGGTGCACCTAGAACAGAGATTTGTCTAATAATGCATTTTACAGTAGAAAATGATCATATATATAAAGTGCATTGACAGGGATTCACGGATGTTTAGCCTATTACTGAGTGCACACAAACATTAAGGAATATGAAAACTACACATAGTTAAATTAATCTAGAGGCTTAAGATCCTGCAATGGGGTCAGATGGCAAAACCAAGTTGCCATCTGACCACCTAGTTGTTTTTCATCAACCTCACCAATTGGCACCATGTACGTATGGCTGTGCATTAATAGTCCCCAAAGAGATGGCATGATATTATAATAATATTCTAGAGCTGACAGAGTAAGTGCATGATGATGATAATTTTCAAGCCCCCACAGAGATATTGCATGATTAGATTGATGCCCAAGTCCCTACAGATATTGTGGTTTTGGTGTACGAAGATAGTCATGCTGCAGTTCATGCAGAAATAACACCATTACAGTAATGCACAGGTACCACAGAGATAGTTTGTGATTATAGGAATGCCCAGGTCTCCACAGAGATAGTGTGGTATTATAGCCATGTTCAAGTCCCCACAGAGATATTGTGTGATCATATTCAAGTTCAAGTCCCCACAGAGATAGTGTGTGATCATAGTAATGTTCAAGTCCCCACAGAGATAGTGTGTGATCATAGTAATGTTCAAGCCCCCGCAGAGATAGTGTATGATCATAGTAATGTTCAAGTCCCCACAGAGATAGTGTGTGGTCATAGTAATGTTCAAGTCCCCACAGAGATAGTGTGTGATAATAGTCATGTTCCAGTCCCCACAGAGATAGTGTGTGATAATAGTCATGTTCCAGTCCCCACTGGGATAGTGTGTTACTAAAGGAATGCCCGGACCCCCACAGAGATAGTGTGTGATTGTAACCATATTAAAGTCCCACATAGAGAGTATTATGATAGTGTTGTTCAAGTGTTGTAGAGAAAGTGTACGATGAGTCATTCTGATATTCATTCAGAATTCGTATAGCGCTTAATTATAGTCACTCTCAAGACCCCGTTGACAAAATGTGTGATTATATTCATGTTCAAGTCCCCTCAGAGATAGTGTATGATTATTGTTATGGTACATCTCCGCAGAGATAGTATGTGATTACAGTCATGTTCAGGGCCCCACATAGAGAGTGTTATAACAATGATGCTGAGGTGCTTGCTGTTATAACAGTCATGCCGAGGCTCCTGCAGAGGTAGTATGTGATTATAATGATGCCTAGGTGCCTGCTCAGGTAGTGTGTAGTTACAGTCATGTTCAAGTGATGTTGAGATATGTTGTGATTATACTGAAGCTTAGGTCCCCAAAGCGATAGTGCATTATTAGGGAGGCCCACTAAGATGGTGATTATTGACCTATAGAGAAAGTGTGTGATACATGTAAAGTTCCAGTCCCTCTAAAGACAGTCTGTTATGTATACATGTTGATGTCCCTGAAGAGATAGTATGTGATGACAGTCATATTCAAGTCCCACAAAGTTAAAGTATATTGAACCCACGTCCCCACAGAGGTAGAGTGTAATTATAGACATGCCAGGTCCCCATAGAGATATGTGTGATGAAATTCATGTTCAATTACTAAAAGATAGCGCTTGATTGATTATATTGATGCCCAGGTCCCCACAGATATAGTGTGTGATTATAGTGATGTCCAGGTCCCCACAGAGATAGTGTGTGATTATAGGGATGCCCAGGTCCTCACAGAGATAGTGTGTGACTACAGGGAAACCGGGTCCCCACAGAGATAGTGTGTGTTTATATGGATGGCAGGTCCCCACAGAGATAGTGTCTGTTTATGGGGATGACAGGTCCCCATAGAAATACTGTGTGTTTATAGGGATGGCATATCCCCATAAAGATATGTTTGATGATAGTTATGTTCAATTACTCAAATATAGCGTTTGATTGGTTATATTGATGCCCAGGTCCCCACAGAGATAGTGTGTGTTTATGGGGGTGGCAGGTCCCCACAGAGATAGTGTGTGATTATAGGGGTGCTAGGTCCCCACAGAGATAGTCTATAATTATAGAGATGTCAAGCTCCCTACAGTGATAGTGTGCAATTATAGAAATATCCAGGTCCTCACAGAGTTGGTGTGTGATTATAGCGTTGCCACAGTCCCCGCAGAAATAGTGTGTGATGACAGTCTTGTTCAATTCCCCACAAAGGTAGTGTTTGATTGATTATATCGATATCCATGACCCCACTGAGATAGTGTGTGATTATAGACTTGTTAAAGTCCCCACAGAGATAGTATGTCTCCACAGTGATGTCTGTGATTATAGGTTTTATGAAGACTTAAACAGCTAGTCATAATCTAGTGGTTTAGCAAACTAATGTAGCCACTTCAACAGTGGCAACTGCTCCACTAAGGTGGAAGAGCGTCGCCCCACTGCTTTAAAGCAGGGCAATGGAAAAAAGGAAATGATAATAATGAACCGTATTATCATTTTATTTTTAGTATTCCAGTTGACATGGTGTTTCTGGTTGGCTAGGGTATGCAGGTATGGTAGGGCAGAACCCATCAGTCTAGTAAGGGTAAGATAGTAACACATCAAAGACAACCCCTGGCAGAGCAGTCAGGCTTATCCCAGAGGCAATGTCTAAAGCGTTTGCACAACGCACTCACACAACAGTGACACTTTAGGCACACCATAAAAGCGACTCCACACAAGGTTACATAAAAATATCTTTTGTATTATTTATTTTAAAAAAGTTAGACGACAATCACATAAATCACTGTGCCACTAGGCACTTTGTCATGACATCACATAAAGTCATACGTCACTTTTGCCAATTGGATAATTGTCATAATTAACAATGTTAGTGAACTTTAGTAAATACTTATAAGTGAACACCACACTGAAAACATAAGGCCTAACATTACAGTTAGTGTAATCAAGACAATAACGATTAGTTGAACATGTTTCCGCTTGAGCCGGTGTCACCAGTCTGACAGGGCAATCTTTTAAGATAGTTGCTTCCAGCTTTGTTAACACCCAACTACATCCCCTCTACATTCCCTGCCTCCTTCTACATGAAAATGCTCCACTGGTTCCCGTAGAAACAGGGAAAATGCCAGGAATTACAAAGACGGCCTACGGGGCAAGAAAACGCCAAAAGATCTCCTGCCTGCACAACGGGGGGAGAGCACAGTATGGGTGCTTGTGCTCTCCAGCGTGATAGGGCCACTGGCCTGCACTCTCTGCAGGGAAACACTACCGGTTTCCATGGAAGCAGGGGAATGACGGAAGTACAGG
The DNA here is from genome assembly GCF_964263255.1 of Lissotriton vulgaris. Taxonomy (NCBI): domain Eukaryota; kingdom Metazoa; phylum Chordata; class Amphibia; order Caudata; family Salamandridae; genus Lissotriton; species Lissotriton vulgaris. The sequence goes on from NC_141689.1 coordinate 1,663,732,638, forward strand.
GGTGATCTGCGGGGTAAGGAAACACCAAAGGATCTTACTCCTGGAGATCAGCCCAGTGGGAGGTCTGTTTGTTGGTGCGAGCACACTATCCCTGGGTGCTCGCACTATCTAGCGTGATGGGTCCACCTGCCCCCACCATTCACAACGGGGCCAGAAGCCAAGGGGAGCCAAATGCCTCCGGTACAGCTCCGTAGTGTGGCATGGGTACGAATCTCCATGTTTCGCTGCAAGCGGCCTGGTGCAGCTGGGAGGCTCTTGCCTGCCTTAGTAATGCCCGCACCCAGGGGCTCATGTCGGCCACCTAGGGTCTCACATCGGCTGCGTGTGGAAGCCTCTGAATGGACACGTGAGGCTCTGGTCACTTCCGGGTGCGGCTGGGCCACATCTTCTGACATCCAAGGGAACTCCCGGGCCGATATTCCATGCTGCTTGGGCATGGCCTCGCAGCCATGTAGCAGAGCCCCAGCTGCTGGCCCACATAAACAAAGGCAAGCAATACGAGAGGGAGAGCGTTTTGTTCCGTTCACCTCCTCCTTCTCAATGTTCAGGCCCTAGATGAGGGAGCTGTGCTGCCCATGCTGCAGGGTAAAAGCGCTCCTGTATGGGGTTAGCACAAATTGAGCCAACTCCTTGGGCAACAGAATGGAAAACGCTTACCACGCGCTATTATCAAACAGGGAGGCAAGCGCTACCTCATCCCTGGAGACACTGGGGCAGAGAACAGGGCACAGGCTGGCTAGCACGGAAGGTCCCTTAGCAGAAAGGCAGTCACTTCAGCCACCCAGCAGGCAGCAGGTTAGTTTCACAAGAAGGTATTCACAAACGGCGGTTCCTCCTGGCACACAGCAGTCATTGGGTACGTGACCCACATAGTGTCTTTTTATTTTCATGGGGTCATAGCCCCTGTATTTATAGTGCCAACGTCTTTGTTCTGAGGGAACTTCAACCACATATTAGAAGTGCACAACACTGCCGTTCATATGTCCTGGCAAAAGAACCACAATGATAAGGGTATTACTATAGACAATCAAGAGCCCTCAGCGAAGAGTAAACTATGCGTAAGAGCTCCAACTAATGTTCAAGCTTGGGCCCTTCATCGGTCGGGGGCAATAGCGCACAGAGAAAAAGCACAGAATGCAACAGAAATGTTCACAAAGTGAATCAGGTAGTTGACCGAGAGAATGCAAAAGGCTACGTAAAAGAAGGAATGGTCAGCCTAGAACAGCTGCCCAACTACTTGGGCCATCAAAAAACAGCTATTCACAATATCCACTAAGAACCAGGTGTGGCAAGATAGGACAGGCAAGCTCAGAACAATTTCTCTCCAAATAAATCCGGAGAAAGGCTGGACGTAGTGGGTTACTAAGGCTTACCAGACCACTTAGTTTTTGGTGGCAGTCACCCAACACTGTCAAACAGCTCACTCACCCATGGACTGCAAAAGTGGTAAAGATAGAGCTTTTCTGAACTGCAAAATGGGTTTAAGGTCTCGCAAAAAAGAGTGGGTACAAAATGAGCGTTACTACATATTTTCTATTTGCTTTGTTGTTAAGGCATTAATGGCTTGCAATTACAATGTACAGCCACTTTATGGCATTTAATTATTCTCATTCTCCTGGCCTTGTAGACATAGTGTATGATTATATTGATGTTCAAGTACCTGCAGAGATAGTGTGTGATTATTGTAATATTACAGTTATTGCATACATTGTGTGTGATGATAGTTACATTGGATCCATGTGTGATAGTATGTCTTGAGAATGATGCTGTTTGCCCCCCATTTTAGTGTGTTATTATAGTCATGTTCAACGTCTCTAAGAGATAGTGACTTAAAGTCATGCAAAGGTCCCCACAGATAAATTGTTTGATATTAGTCATGTCCAAGACCCCTATGAAATAGAGTATTATGATAGTCATGTTAAATTCCAGGTAGAAATAGTGTGTTAGTACACTAAGTCCACACAAATATACCATTAAGTAAAGTTACTCTCAGGTCCCACTAGAGATCGTGTGGGGTTATATTCATGATCAAGTACCCCGAGAGGTAGTATGTGATTATAATTATGTTCAAATGCCCACAGAGATGGTGTGTGATTATAGGCTGGTTCAAGTCCTCACATAGAGAGTGTTGTGCTAGTCGTATTCAAGTCCTCGTAGAGACACTGTATTAAAATAGTTAAACTCAAGTCCCTGCAGAGATACTACGTTTTTATAATGAAGGCCAGATCTCAGCACAGATAGTGTGTCATTATATTCATGCGTAGGTCCTGTAGAGATATTGTGTGATTATAGTGAAACTCAGGTTCCCATAGTGATAGTGAGGATTAGAAGGATGTCACATCCTCATAGAATTAATTATTATAGACCTCTGGAGAATTAGTGTGATGACTGTCAAATTCAAGCCTGTGTTTGGATAATCTTTTTTGAATGACATGTTGAAGACCTTGTAGAGATGGTGCATGATGATAGCCATGCTTAAGTCCCCACAAAGATAGTGTGTGATTATATTGATGCCAAGGTCCCACAGAGATAGTGTGGGATTATAGGGAGGCCCATTTCCCCACAGAGAGAGTGTGTGATTATAGGGATGCCAGGCCCCCACAGAGACAGCGATCTGATTATAGGGATATCCAGGTCCCACAAAGATGGTAGATGCAAGTCCAAACTTGCTGAACAATCTTTGGCCATCATACGGCAAATCAAACAATTGCTAATGAACATCTTCTGAAAAACATGCCATCAGAGAATGTCTAGGCAAACTTACAGCAGATCTAGTCTTATCTTGTCACATTTGCGCTGCATTCAAAGACAGAGGTCAAATTTCATTCTCTGTCTTACGAGGGAGCTTGGTGTTTACTTTTCTTTTTCTGACATAAAAGTCGTAGGATTTATGTGACAATCATGCTGGATACTAGATGTAAGAAAGTTTTTTTCTAGCACACAACAACATTTAAACTAAAGTTGCAAGTATTACTGACTATTGCAGAATTAACTACATACAAATGAAGGACATTTTATGTTAATTCTAAAGTGTTTTGGAAACAAATACTTTAATATGACCAAAACAAATCAATACACTAGGTCAGGGGTACTCATAGTACGGCCCGCGGGCCGCCCGCGGCCGGGCAAGCCTTCCTTGGAGGCCCGCGGACCTTACAGACATGTACCAGTTTTTAAAAAAAAAATCTCGAGTGTCAGTAAACACCACCGGCTGCAGCAGCCTGGACTCGGAGAGGCTCTGCTCTCTGGGGGCCGAGAGATTCCAGCCATAGAGTGGAGCTGCAGGGGCCTCAGAAGAGGTGAAACAGAACAAAGCCTCATTAAAAAGTTAATGGTCTTTAAAGACCTGTGAAATGCTCCGGCGCGGCTGTGCGCGCGCCAGGCAAGCTGTCTCATCACGGGCTGACAAGGGGGTGGGGGCGATTTTAAACTCAATGGGTGTTGCACGCCTGTATGTGACACATATATTTCCTTCAGGGCTTTGACCTGGCACGCAGGTTTCTGGTGGTCACATACATAAGCTTGCTTGCCCCTGGCTGATGGCAGGGCTGTCCTTCACAACCTACTTTTAACAGTGTGCAAAGGGGAGGAAGAGGGAGGGAAAGTCAGGGGAGGGAGAGAGAGGGAGTGTCAGGGGAGGCCGATGGAGGGAGAGAGAGGGAGAGTCAGGGGAGGGAGAGAGAGGGAGTGTCAGGGGAGGGCGATGGAGGGAGAGAGAGGGAGTGTCAGGGGAGGGCGATGGAGGGAGAGAGAGGGAGAGTCAGGGGAGGGAGAGAGAGGGACAGTCAGGGGAGGGCGATGTAGGGAGAGAGAGGGAGTTTCAGGGGAGGGAGAGAGAGGGAGTGTCAGGGGAGAGAGAGAGAGGGAGAGACAGAGGGAGTGTCAGGGGAGGGAGAGAGAGGGAGTGTCAGGGGAGGGCGATGGAGGGAGAGAGGGGGTGTCAGGGGAGGGCGATGGAGGGAGAGAGAGGGAGAGTCAGGGGAGGGAGAGAGGGATAGTCAGGGAAGGGCGATGGAGGCGGAGAGGGAGTGTCAGGGGAGGGAGAGAGAGGGAGTGTCAGGGGAGGGAGAGAGAGGGAGTGTCAGGGGAGGGAGAGAGTGGGTCAGGGGAGGGAGAGAGAGGGAGTGTCAGGGGAAGGTGATGGAGGGAGAGAGAGGGAGAGTCAGGGGAGGGAGAGAGAGGGAGTGTCATGGGAGGGAGACAGAGGGAGAGGAAGGGCGACAGAGGGAGGGAGGGCAACAGAGGGCGGGAGGGTGCCCTAGGGAGGGAGGAAGAGAAAGAGAGAGAGGGAGGGAGACAGAGAGAGGGAGGGAGACAGAGAGAGGGAGGGAGACAGAGAGGGAGGGAAACCGAGAGGGAGGGAGACGGAGAGGGAGGGAGACGGAGAGGGAGGGAATCAGAGAGGGAGGGAGGGAAACAGAGAGGGAGGGAAACAGAGAGGGAGGGAAACAGGGAGGGAAACAGAGAGGGAGGGAAACAGAGGGAGGGAGACAGGGAGGGAGGTATGGAGGGAGGGAGGTATGGAGGGAGGGAGACGGGGAGGGAGACAGGGAGGGAGACAGAGAGGGTGGGAGACGGGGAGGGAGGGAGACAGAGAGGAAGGGAGACAGAGAGAGGGAGGGAGACAGAGAGAGGGAGGGAGACAGAGAGAGAGGGAGGGAGACAGAGGGAGGGAGAGGGAGGGAGGGAGAGGGGGGGAGGGAGAGGGTGAGGGAGACAGAGAGGGAGGGAGACAGAGAGAGGGTGGGAGACAGAGAGAGGGAGGGAGACAGAGAGAGGGAGGGAGACAGAGAGAGGGAGGGAGACAGAGGGAGGGAGGGAGTGAGACAGAGGGAGGGAGACAGAGAGAGGGAGGGAGACAGAGAGAGGGAGGGAGACAGAGAGAGGGAGGGAGACAGAGAGAGGGAGGGAGACAGAGGGAGGGAGGGAGACAGAGGGAGGGAGGGAGACAGAGGGAGGGAGACAGAGAGGGGGGAGGCAGAGAGGGAGGGAGACAGAGAGAGGGAGGGAGACAGAGAGTAAGGGAGGGAGGGAGACAGAGAGGGAGGGAGACAGACAGAGAGAGGGAGGGAGACAGAGAGAGGGAGACAGAGAGAGAGGGAGACAGAGAGTGGGGGGAGACAGAGAGAGGGAGGGAGACAGAGAGAGGGAGGGAGACAGACAGAGGGAGGGAGACAGGGAGGGAGGAAGACAGAGAGAGGGAGGGAGACAGAGGGAGGGAGACAGAGAGAGGGAGAGAGGGGGAGGGAGGGAAAGATAGGGAGGGAGGGAGAGGAAGAGAGAGGAAGAGAGAGAGAGAGAGAGAGAGAGAGAGAGAGGGAGAGAGAGATATGTGTGTATGCTGGATCTGGTGGGTCAGTGGACAAAGACGTCCGCTGCAGGGGCCTTTGTTCAACCTCATGGTAACAGGTTTTTTTTGGGCTCTAGCCCTGCCCCCTCTCTCACTGACCCCGCCCCCACCGGTGCAGCCCTCGGCCACAAACCACACTGCGAATTAGGCCCCTGAGAGAAAGTTTGTGAGTACCCATGCACTAGGTGATGGCATTTCCAAACAACATTGTTTGTGCACTGCCTAGCTCTATTTGTAAAATGTCTGTGAAAATGTAATGGACATTTCAATAGAAATTTTGTTGTCTGTAATGGCAGGGCGCTATCATACCATGCAGTCTCCATTCTGTTCTTTACCACTCCATGTCAATGCACTTTACTGTGCACCACTCCACTTTACACAACTCCATGCCTCTGCACTCTGTGCCACTGCACTCTACTCCACTTTGCACCCCTTCACTTTATGCCACTGCACTCAATGCCACTTCACTCTACGCCTCTCTACACTATTATGCACAACTGTTCTCTATACAGATGCACTCAACGCCACTCTGCTCAACACCACAGCAGTCTTCACCACTGCCCTCTACACCACTCCAGTCTAGCTCACTCCAATCTACTCTTCACAGCTCCACTCTATGCCACTCCACTCTACACCACTCTGCTATAATGCACTGTGCCACTGCACATAATGCTAATATAATTCATGCCAATGCACTTTACTCTGTAACACTCAACTCAACGCTCTATGCACTCTACACCAGTCCACTGCACTTTACGCTGCTGCACTTTACCCTGCACCACTTCACTCTACGCAACTTTACTCTGAAATAATCTATTCTATGCCACTGCACTCTAGTACTCTACTCCAGGCCACTACACTATGCCACTCTACTCAAAGCCATTGCACTCTACACCACTGCACTCTTTGCCAATGTACTCCATGCTGCACCACTGTACTCTATGCCAATGCACTGTACGCCACTCTACACCACTGCACTCTATGACACTACTCTGCACTACGGCACTCTATGCCAATGAACTCTATGACACTTTACTTTGCATGTCAGGAATTTATGCCACTGCACTCTACGCCACTGCACTTTGCACCACTCTATGCAACTGCACTCTCTGCCACTCTACTCTACTCTTCACCACTACATTACACTCTGCTCTGCACCACTGCACTCTACTATGCACCACTCTAATGTACGCTACTGCATTGTATGATGTTGCATTGCACTCCAGTAAATTCTATGCTGCTGCACTCTATGCCACTGCACCGTACCCTACACAACTCCACTCTATATATCTTCAATCTGCTCTACCCCGCTGCCCGATATGCCACTGCACTATACGCCACTCAACTTCACTCTGTGCCTCTACACTCTATGGCACTTCACTTTACTCTGAAACAATCTAGTCGACATCACTTTACTCTATGCCACTGCACTTTACATCACCCTACTCCACTCTTTCCCACTGCACTCTATGCCAATGCACTCTATGTCACTGCAGTCTAAACCACTGCACTATATTCTACCCCATTGTACTCTATGCCACTCTACTCTATGCCACTGCACTATATGCCACTCTACACCACTGCACTCTACGACTTTCTACCCAGCACCACTCCACTCAATGTCACTTCACTCTATTCTGAAACAATCTACTCTATGCCACTGCAATCTATGCCACTTAACTCCACTCTGCACCACTATACTCTATGCCACTTCACTTTACTAAATAAATCTACTCTATGCCACTGAACTCTATACCACTGCAATCTATGCCTCTTTACTCCACTCAGTGCCACTCTGCCACTGCACCACTTCACTCAATGTCACTTCACTCTATTCTGAAACAAACTACTCTACGCCACTGGACTATATGCCACTGCAATCTATGCCACTTTACTCCACTCTGCACCACTATACTCTATGCCACTTCACTTTACTCAAAAAAACTACTCTATGCCACTGAACTCTATACCACAGAAAGCTATGCCACTTTACTCCACTCATTGCCACTCTGCCACTGCACATTATGCCATTCTACTCTAAACCATTGAACTCTATGCTACTATATTCTATGCCAATGAACTCTATATCACTGTAGACTAAACCACTGCACTCTACTCTGCCCCACTGTACTCTATGCCACTCTACTCTATGTCACTGCACTCTATGCAAATGCACTCTGAGACACTCTACACCATTGCACTCTACGGCAGTCTACTCTGCAACACTGCACTCTCTGCCACTAAACTCAACTACAATCTACTCTGCACTACTGCACAGCTGCCAATGCACTCTACATTTCTCTTCTCTGCATCCCTGAATTCTGCACCACTGAACTCTGCATCACTACACTGCACAGCACTTTCTGCCACTCTAATCTATGTCACTCTAATCTACACCACTGCACTCTATGCCATTGCACTCCATGCCACATTGGTCCACTCCTCCATGCACCAATAGATGCTTCTATGCATCAGTCTAATCTATGCCACTGCATTGCATGACACTGCATTGTATGCCACTAAATTATAAACTGGTGAAGTCTACACCACTGCACTATATGTCACTGCATTCGAGGCCCCTCCACACTCCTCTGCACCACTCGGCTATGCGCCACTGTGCTCAATGCCACTGCACTATTCACCACTCTACTCAACATTCTTTGCCACTGCATTCTCCACCATTCTACACCACCGCACTCTACTCCACTGAACTCTATGCCTCTATTCTACACTACTGCATTTTAGGCCAATGCACTATACACCACTCAATTCTAACATAACGTAATGTATATTTGTAAAGCGCACATTCACCCAGAAGGGCCTCTTGGTGCTGAATAACAGATGTTTATTGTTACCCAACTCAATGGTACTCATTTTATCGACCTAAGGATGAAAGTCTGAATAGACCTGCAAGGATTTGAACCTGTGACCATGTGGTCAAACACAAGCCCCTACAGTAGACGCATCAGTCAGACACGGTCACTCCATTTTACTCCACTCTATGCCACTGCACTCTGCAACACTCGACTCTACGCTACTGCACTCTATGCCACTGCACTCTACAGCCCTATATTGTACTCTGCAACACTCCACCCTGCACCACTCCACCATGCACCACTGCATTCTACTGTTCAACACTCTACTGAAAACCATGCCTCTGCACTCTATGCCACTATACCCTGCAACATTCTATACCTATGCATTCCAGACCACCTCACTCTACGCTACGCCTCTAGTGTACACCACTCTGTGACTCCACTCTGCTGCTCCAATTCATGACACTATGCCACAACCCTCTACTCCACTGTTAACCATTCCACTCTACGACCCTTCAGTCCACTCTTTCTAAATCACTAACTTTTAGCCATGATAAACAGCAGCCACGCTTGTGTACAACATGGTTAAAATACATAGGCAAATCCAATCACTCTTGCATAGGTAAGACCTATTGGCTTTGCTAATGCTTGGTTTGTGCTGTCTTACTTTTCCCACATATGTCTTTCCATGTCAACCTTCCCTTATCTCCTTCTCGGGACTCCTCATGTTTTTTCCAGGGTTTGAATGCAACTAATCAGAAAAAAGTTCTGTTGCTTTTTTTAAATTTGTAGTTGCATATAGCGCAAACTCTACCCAAAAGCATTTAAATGCTTTGTTTGAGCACCAATTCTATTACACAAAGTCACGTTCGCACAGGGAGGTTAGGTTATTTGCCCAGAATCATAAGAAGCTGAGCCGATACCAAGAGACCTCTAACATGGTTTCCCAGCTCCAAAGTCAGTAGATTTGCTAATAATAACACCACCGCCAATCTCCTTATACTTTCCTCTCCCCTTATCATGTTGCCACATAATTATTTTGCATTTGCTGAAGCTCGGACATATAATTCCAGAAATAGTGTTAAGGTGTTTAAAGAATGATTTTATGTGATAGGGACTTGGAGAGTAGAACAGTCAGGAAGGGAGATAAAGAGACTGCGCAAAATATTGTTGTCTTGTGCTGAATGCACGAATAGAACCCATGTTTTCAGGAGCAAAAGTGTTAGCAATCTAAACTTTCCTGTCACAATTTATTAGGGTCCCCAATTATTTTTCAATTTTAAATTAGCTAGTGTAAAATAAAAATGATGCTAGCAGCATTTTACAAGAAGCCAAAAAGGTCCTAACCTGAGAAAGATATTTCTTGTCATGAGACAGTCTTGCCATAGTCTTATAAAAAGATGCACTTGATATCCTTGTGTTGATCTCCGAAGTATACTTTCACATAATGCAAAATTGGGAAGTTAAAGTGATGCGTTTCAAATGTTCGTTTTTCAGCGTCAGCTTTTATGGTTTGCCCATTGAATCCACTCCTCCAGACTACAGTCTGGGATGCAGGGTTGCCCCGGGATGTCTTGCTGCTGCTGTGCACGCCCTGGCTCAGGGTGTGAACTGGCCAGGTCGGAATGAAGCTGAGAACCTCCAGCTCTCAGCCCTTTGTTATGCTGAACTTGGGAGCGCGCTCATTCACACCTGATCCACGGCCGTAGTCAGGACAAAGGCAGGCAGAGGAGGCTCTGGCCTCTGCATCAACCTGGCTGTGGGGGAGGGCTACCACGAAGGATGGGGCACTTCGGAAGAAGGACGCGCCTCTCGTCCTCAGTCATGAATGATTCACACATTCTCTGCATGTTCTCTAGTTGGCAGAAATGACAGGGACAGAGGCACAGGAACTTTCATTCCCTGGTTCTTGAAAGCGTGCATTTGAGCCTTGATATTTTTACTTTGGAATCTATTGTGAAAATCCATTTGTTATTCTAAGGTACATTTAAGAATAAAATTAAAAATTAAATCGCTAAATTATATTCACATTCCTAGTAAATGCAATAAGTGTAATTTCGAATCGCATTTAGAATAATATTTTGTCTATCCGTATTAGTGAGAAAGAATTTTTGAAACTTGAACTAGTCTGTATATGTGTGGGCTTTTACCCCCATTTAAAATTTTATAGCTAGAAATTTGTGAATATTTTTTATGTGGTGCTGGCATCGTTTCTCAGCATTGTATTGTTTTATTTTTCACATTCTGAAACTTGTAGTTTTATTTTTACCCTGACAGATATAGTATTACGACATCACAGTGACAAAAGCAGATGAGATGAGAGCTGAATGTAGAATTACTTGATAACTATATGCACGTATGTTTGTTTATATGGATGTATGTATGTATGCATTTGTTGGTATGCATGTGTCCATGTATGTATACTTGTATGTATGTATGTCTGTATGTTTGTATATATGTAGCACAAATCGTGCCAGAGGCAACAGGGTCAAATATGAAAGGTCACAGACACAGTAAGGGCCGAAATGTTAGTATGATTTTAGGGCGGGCTGCTTTGCATAGGGAGGCAAAGGGGACTTTCCAAAAGCATTTTGTTGAAGTATAATCCACGTGCTGTCAAATATTTACACATTTCTCAGTGAAAAAGAGGATGATAGCATTGCACTTGTCTATTGAATGTGGTATTTATCTGCCTGGTCGGGGTTTGGTGAAATGGTTAATTGCCTTGAAGAGCATTCTACTTTTGTTTGCTGCATATTTATTACTATTGATGCGAATGTGTGGATTTTAGCAGAGTGAGTTAATTTAAAGGCCAGATTTTCAACCAATTTTTCTTGTTAATAAATGCTGATTGATGTCGATCTACATGGAGTACCAGGGTGTTTATGATTTGGTTACATATGTATGTGCATTCATTCGTCCATGGATGTCTGCATAGTTTTGTAGTGAAGTCTTCAAGAAGGGTCTTAATGTGGTAAACTGAGGGCTTAGGTTTTAATGGCCCAAGAGATATGTTCAAACTGTAGCTTGACAAGAGGCCGCATTACCCTGCAGGTGCTTGGTGCTGTTCAGGTAGAAGAACAGGATTTGGACCTAGGGCCTACCATGATCCCCGGTAGAGGACAAACCAGGGGGTGCTTTAAAGCAATGCCTTGCTCTGTCCAATTTACTGGAACCAGGTCAAAAGATGCTGTTTGCTAGGAATGTGGCTCTAAGCCTAATGGAGAGCTATGGCTTTGTTAGCAGACTTTTGCAGAGTCTGATTGGTGGGAAACAATTTAAATAATGCAGGGTTTGTAGACTTTGTGGTCTTGAGCCAGGGTTGGACCGGAACGAAAAATTGGTCTGGGTACAAAAATACAAGTGTCCCCTATCAGTGAACCAGATAACCCCCACACTTGCAAATCAGGCCAGTCTGAACTTGCAAAGACATGCTGTTTGGGTATTTGGCGAAATATGGGAGACTGCGTGCATTTGTGTTTGCTGCAGCCAATGCTTGCTGTGATATCAGGGAAATCAACAGTAAAAACGAGCCCAGCTTGCCATAAAACAGGCTCATATACCAAATTGTCAGGCAAGTCCATAGGGCGGCATTGCCTGATTGCCATCCATAATTGAGAAGGCTATTCCACAGGAGGGGCATTACAACTGAGAAGCAACTGTCTCCTGTAAACTGCGATTGGATTTGGGAGTATGGAGGAGGTTGAAGTTGATGAAATGCAAGGGCCTGGCTGGGGCATACTTTTGCATTATGAGCTGCTGATGAAAGGCAGCCAAACCATTTTTACATTTGAAGGTAAGGACACTTCCTTAAACATTTTAACGACATCTCTCAGGGACAGGTCGATGCATTTTAGATTTGCCCAAATAAAATTCATGTTTGGTTTTGAAGCTGGTTATATAAGTGGTTCTGGCATGTTTGAGGGAAGTGCAGGAAAACAGACGGATTCCCGTTAATGGATTTTCTTTTTTAGCAGTTCCAGCACTTTGAGTACTACATATTGTGTATATTACTTTTAGATTCCTTTAGGCGGCGGAACATGAATCAGCAGTAAGGGAAATTGTGGAGTCTATGGGGTTCTTGATGAATTGAAGGGAATTAGTGGCGATGACTGGCGAGAAACTTTTCTCCAGAATGTATTTGAATCAATCTGACTTGATTTCTTTCTTGGAGCAGAAATAGGAGGTGGGTTGTTTATTAGTGATTGTGCTGGTACATGGAGGACTATATTGAAGAAAATAGTTGTCAAAGATAGTGCGATGGTCATACCAAATGGCAGGGGTGATATTATGTACATGGTGAACTATGATGTCAAACAATGGCCTTTGGTTTAAAGCAATGCAGTGATTGCTATTTCTAGGCTATTGAGATGGCATTTGCCAAATAACTCTTTGAAGGATGGGATCATTTGGTCTGTGGCCTGAAGTTGAATCCTCTATGGATAGCAGGTGACTGGAAGTGAGGAATAAGTTGATTAAGAGAGAAGTCTTCAAATAAGTATTGTGCAGGACTAGGTGGGTAAGAGCAAGTTCGTATTTTGATGGAAAGGTTGGGAAGGTCTTTCCAAGGGTTCAAAAGAGTTTGTCACAGATAGTAAGCTTGAGAATTTGAATATTACTCTTATGGATAGCGAGTGAGACATGCACTCTACCTTTAGTTCTGTTGGTGAGTTTGAGGGAGTAATTCTGTGGGCTAATGTGGTAAAATGTTGGAAGGGAGAAGGTAGTGACTCAGGTTTGATTAGCTATCGGATAGTCTAAAGCCAGGCTGATAATCAAGTTGAGTTGGTGAAGTTCTAGGAATGTCTGGTGATATTTCTAGCATTAATAGGGCAATACTGTACATTCTATAAGTTTCGCGCACATTTAGTAGAGAAATGGTGAGAGTTAGGAATCCCTTGATTTTTTTTAGGGAGATTATAATGATTTCAGGGCTGGTGAAGCTGTAATAATAAAATGGTGCAGCTGTTCTGGCGAGTATTTCATAATCAAAGATATAGTATTCAGATATGGTAGTTGTACATATAGGTGATCAATGGACTCTATATGTCTATGGCACTGGAGAAGGGTGCTGGTTGCAGACCTTTCTAGGCCAAAACATTTAGTGGCAGGAGAAGGTAGTCATGTGACCAGCTAGGATTTGCTCTTTCCATCAGTCTGCTTAGAGACTGCTGATCCCAGCCCTTGCAGTTAATTGGCAGTCTTGGTATGTATTTTTAATGGGCCAATTAGACCCAACTTGCTTTTCTTTCATACTTTGCTTTCTAGGGCTGAAGGCTGCTCAAGCTATGCCTTCCAAAAGCACTGCCTCTTCTGCTTCTTTTCAATGGCCCAAGGCTCTCCAGGATACCTACATGGCTGTTCAGGCACTGTTGGACTGCAGGTTTCACAACCAAAAAATGATTTGCCAACCCCAACTGACAACTGCAGCAAGTCTCCATACCTTTCGCAATTCAAACAAGTTTCATCCACAGAAATCTAAGACTTCATTCTCACCATCAAATCAGGTTCCCCTACAGATCCTTGCCCAGCCTCGGTATCAAAACTTTTTTCCCGACTAACTATCCCCTAAACTCACAGACATCTGTAATGCCATGTTCAACACTGGTATCTACCCAGCTACCTGGAAAAAGGCAACCATCAAACCTCTGCTGAAGAAACAGCATCTCGACCCACCAGACACAAAAAATTACAGACCCATCACAAGCCTCCCCTTTCAAGCAAAAACTTTTGAAAAAATAATAAACAATCTCCTGGATGAAACACAGTTTGGCTTCAGGAAAGGCCACGGCACAGAAACCGCCCTTATCAAAGCTGCAGACGAGATTAGAGCCACCCGAGACCAAGGTTCTGAAATTGCTGAATTTGTCAGCAGCTCTCGACACGGTTGATCACGTCACCCTGAATGACTGTGTCTCAAATATGGGCATTAAACTCAAAGCCAAAGATTTACTGGAGTCGTTCTTGGCCAACCGCACTCAGCTAGTGAGTCTCGGCGAATATAACTTTCCATCTTTTACGCTCCCATGTGGTGTGCCACAAGGTTCATCCTTGAGTTCGCCACTGTTTAATATCTATGTGTCGGACCTGGCCAAGGTCTTCAAATCCCATGGGATGGGGTTGCCATCTTACGCTGATGACAAACAGCTGGTGCTCGGAATTAACGATGGAGGAGCAATGGCGGCCAGTTTTCAATTTGGTATCCTCGTCATCAGTTCCTGGATGGCCAAAAACTGCCTAAAGGTAAACTCAGAAAAAACGTAGATTATGATCTTTGGCAATCTACAGCCAACATGGTCCCCCACTTGGTGGCCTTCTGCCCTGGGCCCTCCACCCCCCCCCCCCCCCCTCCTGTACCGAAAGTAAGAAACTTGGGCGTCATGTTTGATGATAAACTAACTTTCTCAGCTCATGCCAATGCAATTGTCTCGTCCTCCTTCTACACTCTTAGAATGATCGAGAAACTGCTACCCTTCCTTCCACCAAGCTCAGGAAAAACCCTGATTAGCACCCTTGTTATGTCCAAAATTGATCATTGCAATGGCCTGCTCCTGAATGTCCAGAAAAAGATCACTAACTAACTAACTACAGATGGTACAGAATGCCGCTGCGAGGTTAATTACAGGTGCCCCAAGTACAAATCCATCTCCTTGGTGGTGCAAAACTTGCACTGGCTTCCAATCACAAGTCGCATAAAATTCAAGGCCCTATGCATGGTCTTCAAGGCCATTCTTAACACAGGTCCGGACTTTCTAAAGAAAGCCTTTTGCGCTCACTTACCTAGCAGAAACCTACCATCCTCAACCGCCATCTCATCATGATCCCACGCACAAACAAGGTCTCCTGGGGAGACAAAACGATTGACTGTTGCCACGGCCAGACTGTGGAACACCCTCCCTCAGCAAATTAAATCCTGTCCATCGCTGCCAGCTTTCAGGAAGCTAATAAATAGCAATGAGCAGCACACCACTTCACTACTGCCTCTCCCGTCTACAGCGCCAAGACACCCACAGGTATTTGCGCGCTCTACACATTGCTTAAATAAATAAATATACAACTTTATAAATAAATGGTGAAGCAACAGATGCCACTTCTCACATACTTCTGCTAATGCCTCATTCCCACTAGTGCTGTGCTTGTGTCACTCCACTTTGAAGCACTTTACATGAGCACCAGTTAAGTCATGTACTATTTCTTTAGGCACAGGGAAATTAAGTGATTTGACTAGAATCACAGGATGTCAAGCTAACGTCAAGAAATGAGTTTGAAGTTTGCAGCTCTAGCATAACGCCACATCCTCTCCACCCTTCCGACTTGAAGACCTTCTCACTCATAAGGCAGGTGGTTGAGCACAGCCTATGCTACAGCAGTATGTTGTAGTTAAACTAGTATCATCTTGGAAGGCAAACTATATTTAAATGCACAGGAAGGGCAAATTGAAGTGGACATCAACATGAGGGTGCCCATTTTACAGCAGAACTTTGCACCTTAGCTGAAGCACTATGTCCAACAGTAATACGTGTGGGTGCCAATGCAGTAGAAAGGGCACAGTGAGCCCAAACGCAAGCTAGGGATTTGGTCTCCTATACACCTCCCCTTTTTTGGCTTTTAAAACATACCCACTAATTAGGGTGAACTAGGACTCTGTGCCTCTGCACCTACTTCACTATGGTTAATATATATCAGAGTCTGCATTTTATAATTGAATAAGGCCAAGGAGGCTCTGAAAACTTCTTTATATACTGTGGTCACTAGTGGCAGCGTATATGATTTTTCTTCCCCCCCCCCTCCGTTGATAGTGTTGACCCCTCACACGCCCCCACCCTACTGCCAGCAATAAAAATAAATGTCATTATGTGGTCTGTTTTGGTTGCATCACATTGCTTTAAAAAATGTTTTTATTTACATTTCATCCATGAGGCAGAGCAGGCATGCTGCTGTACAGCAGGGCAAAAAAACCCTGTCAAAGCCAGTAGCTGTCTCGTAGGTGATACCTGTTGGCTTTGCCAATGCTTGTTATATGACTGTTCTTCACCCCTCTATGGGAATGAAGCTGATTTAATTTGTAAAGCAATAGGAACAGTTTGAATATTAAGCAATTCAATTAAATGTAATTTCAACTTATGGCAATATTTGAATATATTTTTTAGGAATGTCACTAATGTTCTAAGAACATGCTTTTTCGGTTAAAATTCAACTTCCCATTGCTGTGGGCATGACATTACTGCAGTTCGGCATCTGAGAGAGCATAGCTGTTAGCACAATGCAACTCTAGGCACTCACTCATCTAGCCATCATCTTAAGAACGTATTCCAAAGTGCATATTAATATGTAATCAAATTTGTAATAAACGATCAGATCAGTTTATATTGTATCATGTTTTAATGCACCATCATTCTTTAATTGCAGCTGAGGATCATACCACAATAGTGATGTAATCTGGGATTCAAATCGTATCCAAATTGCTTGTAACAATATTTTTAAACTCAAATAGTCTGAATGCAAAAGTTTCATGTAAATAAAGTTTTACTTTATTAAATGGGGAAAATGTTACTTTGCATGAAAAAAATGTTTTAACCCCGGGTTTTGCAGCTTTTCCTTTGAAATATCTGTGCTTTCTGCTGCTAACTTGTGTTCCTGGTGAACAAAGTGTGTTTAAATGCAAAGTGTGTTTAAGACTGCAGTACCGCCTCCTGTCTATGGGGGCAGAGGGAGCAAAAATATAAACACACTTTCTGAAACACAGGTCCCCACAAGACAATTTTTTTAAAAGTTGTAAAAATTGACACAGATGTTCCTGAAGCCATTTTTTATCATTTAAAGGACATTACCTTGTGGGGACCTGGGTTCAGGTCCCCACAGTGCAATCAAGTCCCCACAGCGTGAGTGTGTTATCACACCCAAGTCCCCACAAGGATAGTAACACAAACCCACACACACAGAGCCCCCACACACACACACAGAGCGAGCCTCCCACACACACACACACACACACACACACGCACACTGGGCCCCACACACACACTCACGTGAATGGTGAAATGAACACGTGCTCATGAGGGCAGTGAAGCTGTATACTTTAAAATGCTTACTAGCCACCTTTATTTTCCAAGCACTACGAAAACTCGTGTTTGCGTAGTGGTCGGAATTATGAGTTGAGTGTTATTTACTCATCCTAGTAATCACTGGGTGTGTTAAATATCCCTCCTTCTTTAAATTTTGTGAGGTTAAACCTGCCGGAGTGTAACAGGGTAAAAGTATAAAGTATTGAGCGCACATTCCGATTTTGGTGCAGTAAGCACTAAAATCAGCATGTTATACCCCATAAACTTGTCATAAGTGTTATTAATCGCATAACGGACCCTACGGTATACTTATTTATCAAGTACGATCCAGAGCACCTTCCTTCTCGCAAACTCTGAATCAGGGGCTTTTTCTTGACTTTCTGTGCGATTGTTCGTTGCTGCTAGCTGTGCTGCTTTAACCCCTCAAATCGTCTCCGTGCTGTGCTTTGTCTGCTCTCGCTTTAAAGATCAGCGAGTGCATTTCTGGAGTTTTTGCACCAAATGCTGGCAATGCGCTTTTGTTTCAGACGCTCTATGCACCACAGAGAAGTTGTTCCACTAACTCCTTCCCGTTATCTTGTTTTCTGGACATGTTTCTCCGTGTTGTTTCCATGTGTTATTACTAAATCTTGTACAACGGTGTGAAACTTGAAAGGGTGAAGCCTGCGCTATAATAAAACAACAGCATAGCCACCTTGTAGGTCTGTGTTCAGAAAGAGCTCCCTTTGCGAGACAAGCGATGCGTGGCACGGCTGGTTTGCGGACAAAGGTCCCTTTTCGTGGAGGTGACTGGCTCCAGGCTCACCCCAACTGAAGCAGCTGCCCCGCCCGCACGGTCCTCTTGAGTGGGGCTGTCGCGTGGGGGTGGGGTGGTGGTGGGGGGGGGAAGTGGTCTGCAGCAGTGACCGTGGTGGGCTTGTGCAGAGAGATGAGTAATGGGACAGCAGCCATGACTGTCTACGGACCAAGCGGCGCTTAGGTTATTTGTCTGTGCGGTGGCATGTCAGGTTTTGGCCGGATCCTTGGGAGCCAGGGTGTGGCGGAGGGGCAGGAGCTGCTACATATGGTTTATGGTGGGAAGGGGCTGCTGCTGTCTATGGTTATGAGTAGGCTTCTGGGTTTTGGCCGGGCCCTGAGGAGCCAAGGGTGGGGGTGGGGGTGGAGGGGCAGGGTCTGCTTCCTGTGGTTTGGGGGGCGAGGGGGGGAGTGTTGGCTGGGCCCTGGAGGACCCTTGCAGCAGCAGAGTGGTAAGTGTGTGGTATGAGGCGAGGGTGCATTTTAGAGCATACATTTGCACATATATCACTTGGGCATCGCGTGGAAGCGCACTGAATTTACAAACTGCACATTTGCTTTGAAATGCCCAATAACTTTGCACAACATACAGCTTTACTGAAATATCTATACGTTTGTCAACTTTCAGGGAATATTTCTCATTTTCGCACCTATCAGAAACGTTGTTTCCGTCACACTTTAGAATTAAAAACGTGCCTCCTGTGCGCTTTCCTTCATACGGACATATTTTTAATTATGTGCCAGTTTATTTCCAGGTGTTCAAATGTTGCTGGGTGTTAGAAAAGAAATCCCAACCTACTACCCTTTCTTTCACACTCCCTGACCCCAGATAGGTCACTTTACAAAATCCTCTCTTTGCAGTCACAGGACGAAAAGTTAACAGCAATATCTTTTTTCCAGAAGCCGTTTGACCCCTGACCTTGAATGCCTTGCAAACGCAAAAGATCACATCACACTGTAAAGCCCTCTTGCCTGCTCATTCTTGTCCTGAACTGCAGCATAGCAATCCTGGGGGTCGGCGGCAGTCTTCACACCCCTACTGCCAGCGCCTATACTGTTCCATGCAGGTCAGTGGGGATGGGGGGGGGGGAGTCCGTCACACTCGGTCCGAGTTGGCCAAACAATGAGAGAATAAACAGGCCCTTGTCCTATCTGTGAGGGGTCAGTGGTACCGGTATTTCTAAGTACAAATGACTCTGCCCTAGCCCCGCCATACTTTTACTCATTCTCCCACCCCCCCTCCACTCCCCCCGCCACATACTGATGATGCATTCTGGGAGCTCGGTTTTTCATCAAAGCCCCTTTAACCCTTTCCCGCCCGCTTTTAACGCCCCTGTTGCAAAGTTTCGCCCTCATTGCTGAGGGCGAGTTGGTTCGTTAAATTAAAATATGCCGATACTGAGCCGGCTGAATGGCTACTAAAACAAGCATTCACCAAAAGAACAGAACAGCTCGCTGTATATAATTTAACACTGATAAGATATGTTACCTCTTCATTCGCAAATAGAAACACGCCTTGTGTAAAAAGATTCTTCTACAAACGAAATTACCGAAGTTGCTCATTTCTGGTACTTAATTGCGACACATCGCGGGGTAGTATGGAGGGGCGAGGGCATCTCGGGGTAGTATGGGGGGCGAGGGCATCTCGGGGTAGTATGGGGGCGAGGGCATCTCGGGGTAGTATGGGGGGCTAAGGCATCTCAGGGTAGTAGGGGGGGCGAGGGGGGCAGTAGAAAAGGTTCATTGTGCCATTTGTTCGGATTGACTGCTAGGAGCTGCTCCTTGAATAACACGAGCAAAGGTACATTTGGGGCTACTGTCACCTCTGGTGGAGCGCGAGCTGCTTTGCAATTAAGCGCGGTTTTATGGAAGTGGGAACGCTCCTTTAATTAAGCAGACCGGGTGACCGGGATTCCATTACACCCTTCGAGAAGATGGCGTTTCTTTTTGCCATTTCAAGGGAGGCCCATTGGGATGAACAAGTAACAGAGCAAAGAGTAGCGCCTCCGCCTCTAGGGATACTTGTGCGAGCTAGGCGCAGGACACCACCACCCACTAGAGCACACCCGGACTCGGAAATCCTCCGAGGTGCATGCCACGACCTGGACCTTTTCTCCCCATTTAGTGTCCACAACTGAAGCTGCCCATTGTCTTTCAGGAACGTACTACTGTGTTTTTTTAATATGTACAGACTCCTCTCGCATAGCGCCTTTTTTGCTCCAGAGCCTTTTCAAAGTAAGCGCGCATTTATTATACCGAGCTGATGATGTTTGGCGCACTTTGTGGATCCTCTCTCCTTGCAACTGCAGGGGGGACGGGACTGGCGCGGGGGACGGGACCCGAGCTGATGATGTTTGGCGCACTTTGTGGATCCTCTCTCCTTGCAACTGCAGGGGGGACGGGACTGGCGCGGGGGGAGGGAAGGGACTGGTGCGGGGGGAGGGACGGGACTGGCGCAGGGGGGGGGAGGGACGGGACTGGCGCGGGGGTTAAAAAATACATTTGAAAAAAAAAAAAAAGCTTACCTGACTGCCCGTGTCCGCGTCAGAGCTGAGGAAGGGGCTCTAGAGTGGGTGGAAAGCGGCAGCATCACCGTACTCGGCGCAGGCTAGGCAACAATGGCGGCCACAAAGCTTACGACATTTTTCGGATTTGGGGGCGTGTTTTGCTGTCCTGAGTGATGGACGACTTCACAGGGCTAAAGAATGCAAAAAATCACGCCCCCAAATCCGAAAAAGACGGGGCTTGTTTGAAGTGATGCATCTCTCCTCCAATGGCTGGCCTCCTTTTAGGAAGCCAGCCAATGGTGGAGAGACGGGGCAGGGAGGCGGGTTCTGAGGCCCCACTAGAGGACATTAATTCTCTGACCGGAAGCTGCTTCGCAGCTTCGTCCTGAGACCTAAAAATCCACACGGCAAAATTATTTTATCAGTGGGGAGAGGTAAATGTTAGGGAAATAGTATTAACAGGACTTAATGGGGCCAGCAGAACCATCTCCTGCAGAGCTGGTGGTGGTTCCACCCACTGTGGCACTGGTGGTGGCAGTCCCTTCACCCTGCTCCAATTCCCTTTTTCCCTTGGGTGCTGACATAATAAATGAAGATTACAAAAAAAAAAGATTAGTGGTACAGTTAATCTCTAAAAACTGTTTTGACAGACAAAGGCAGTAGCATATTGTCCTATTCCTAATTTCTTCAACTACATTTTGAACTACTAATGCATTGTAATTAATGAGCTTTGCTTTTCCGCACCCTTTGATAGGCCAACTCAGTCTCCCTTTTCAATGCATATTATACATCACTGGGAGATTGGGACTGTGTGAGCTACATAAAGAAAGACACAAAGGATGCAGACTTCCTGATATACTACTATTTTAGTGACAAGGCAGATGAGACTGCATATTTCTTAAATGATCAGTCCAAGTGAGCTCTGAGCACCTAGCTACCACGAGTTGGATCAGATATTATTTGTAATGTAAACTTAATTTACCAATTAGTGTGAGCAGCATGATACTTTAAAAAAATTAGCATTTTTAAAGAACAATAAATTATTATTATTCACTGAGTCACGCAACCTTGGCACCCAGCAGGTCACGCAGGTCCTGCTCTCAATCAATAATGTCCACTCAGCATTGCGTCAGCTGCTGTGTGATGCACTGCAGCCCTGTGCTACGGTGCACGCACCAACACACACTCCCCCACAGCAGCCAATGCTCCTGCAGAGCATACCCTTTCCCTTGCCTGCTACCTGCTGCCTGCTGCCAGCATGGACGGGAAGTGGCACCGGACTCAAAAAACCAACGCGACCACCTCCACCTCAGTAAAAAATGGGCAGGGCCCCACCCCTGAAAGGCCCTGGTGCCCACAGGGTTGGCACGTGGCCCTTGTGCCGCTGCTTCTGCCATGGGGATGGGTGAAAGAAAAAGTAAGACAAGTAATAGGAAAAGAAGAATGAGGTGGCACATGAGGAAGAGGACAGTTACACAAGAAAGGGATATTTTAAAAAAGTACAAAAAGTCATAAAAAAGTTCTTTTTTTAAACTAAGACAAAAATGTAAAATACACACAGAAAGGCACACACCGATAAAAAAAGTAACAACAGGTAGATGAGTGAGACAAATTCAGAAAGGCCCAGCAACATGCACAGAACATCAGAAAGCAGATGAAACAAAATGGCCGTGTTGATTTTCAGCATGAAATGTGCTATCGGCATGAAAAGAACAACGCAAAGAGCTGGACGAATATTTTTCTGCCCGTCAGTAGAGTTCCACGGAATCTAACTGAGTTTTTTGGTAACTCCCTGGAATTCTGCAGAGCAAAACTCTGCGAGCTCCGCCCAGGTCTAGTGATTAGTCTACAACTTTTCCCCATTTCCAGAAACACATACAGCATTGTTGCAGTCAATGGGGCACTCAGGAACTCTTGCCAGATCTGTCAGTTTCACATAATGTAGGATTTGTCCCAGATGAATCCCCAGCCTATCATGTGCCTCTGTAAGGTGACAAATGCAACTCCTGTGTATATATTCCCCACAGTGCAACAATCCCTTCCCTCAAATGTGCTATGATGCTCTCTTTGCTGATTTGTCTGAAGAGCTGCAACTATGCAATATCTAAGATGTGGAAAAAGGGGGCTGCCCCAGTATTCTTTACACTGCTAATTCCCATGTGTGAGCCGTCTGCAGTAAAATGTGGTAGTAGTATCGATCATCAAAAGTACTGACAACGTCTCCTCCACTGATTTCCCCATGCCACTATTTTTACCACTTATCTAATTCCTCACACCATCTTGTGACATGCTTTAATTGTATCTTGTATCTCAAGATAATATAATTCCAGATCAGGGAGGCCCCACCACCAATCTTCTCTGCCCATTTTACATTTTCCAAACGAATCCTACTTTTCCTTACAGCCCATATCAATGAGCTCAGTAAGCTTTGAAGCTCCTTGAATGCTGCACGTGGGATATCACATAATGTTTTTTTTCCAGAATATAGAAACCGGGGGAGAACCGCCATCTTAACCACCAAAATTCTTACCATCACCGATAGCAGAAGTGAATTCCAGAATCTCACAGAGGCTCATAGACCATCAAGGACCCATCCCTTATTATAGTTATGTAGTTTATCGGCTGTATCCTCTATCTGCATGCCTAGATAACGTTTCTCTTTCTCAGAGCAAGACTATATCAAGAAATTCCTCATGTGCTAACTTTGACAGCCTAATGATGCAGGGAATTTCTTCATATTGCAAACAAAAATGCAAATAACTAAAAAGTGCAAAAGTCTATGCTAAATAATGCACGTCTTGTGTTTTATAAATTTTGCAATAAGAAACCATACTTAAGTATTATCTGTCTACAAAATAAATAATTATGTACTGACTTAAGTAAGCATGACCGTTGATGCCATTTTAACAAAGATTTATAACAAAGCATTGAAAGGCCTGTTTTCCACATTAAGCTGTTGTTTTGCACTCCATGTTTATCTCTTCAATACAGATGCTGTAACTTCCCAGAAGATGTCTGTTAACTAGTGAATAGGCATTTGACACGTATGAGACAACTGATAGTGTGGTTCTCACTGGAAGGAGATGAGGCAAAAGGAAGGATGAATCATGGGAAGAACTGTCAGAGTTGCAAAATGTGGATGAAGTATCTTTTCAAAGAGTTGTGTCTTTGGCCCACTGTTAAGACGTGAGAAACTGGGGAGTTTACCTATTCCGAAGGGTTTACTCAAATCCTATGGGATGCAGTGAACAAAGAAAGTAATACTTGTTTCCATCTACATTATTGGGTTTATATTGGTGCGTGTTCCTGGAGTAGAGAAGGATTCTTTCACTCACATTTTCTGGGGAACCATCTCTGGATATCTTGAGACCATATTTTCTGTTAATTTGCACATCATAATATGGATTGTGGTGCCTGCTCGGCACCACCACCATTTTATGCCCCAGATCCGCACGACAGGCAATTGTAACTATTGCCTGCCGGCGGAAAAGCAGCAGACTGTCTTTTCGTCTGCTTCGGTACCCCCGCCATACAAATATAGCAGGGGTAAATTAGGTACAGATGCCAATCTGCCCGCCATCATAATAGGCCCCTAAGTCTCAATTCCGTTTTGGTAATGTCTACAGTTAAGGAGTCAGTCTTTCCTTTTTAATGGCCTTGCCAGTAGTTTACTTATTTTATACCCTTCTTTATGTAATTTCTGTCTATAATATTCTGGTGTTTTACTCAAGAACACCCCATGTTACCCACAATTCTCTGGCATCTAAGATATGACTCTGAACATCAGGGTTCAGAGACTCATGATTCTGCAATTGGAAAACTTTGGGGCATATTATCAAGGCGGTTTATCTCCGCTTTTTTGGCTTTAAAAGCCAAGAAAGTGGAGATAAAATTATCTCCCTATTACCTAGCTGTCGCTAACACCAGTTAGCGACAGCTAGTAGGAGATAGCGACCATCTTGGGCCCCGCTTTGCATGTCAGTGATATTTATCACTAATGACTTGCAAAGTGGGCGTGCCAAGATGTTAGCGACTGGAAACAGTCGCTAACATCGCTATCTCCTATTACCAACTTTTGGAGATATTCGCGCTAAGCGCAAATATCTCCAAAAGCTAACACCTGCCCCTGAGCAGTTCTTAGCCATGTTATCCAATGGTAGGTGGATAACATGGCTAAGAGCATTAGCTTGGTAATGCATGAATATCGCTGACTTTTCAGCGATATTCATGCATTTCGGCCGATTTTTATCGCTTAGGCGATAAACCTTGATAATAGCAAGGTTCCTAAGCGATAGAAATCGCCGCAGCTCGGCGATAAAAATATCGCCGCTAAACCAACATAGCGATAATTATCGCAAGTTGTTGGTAATATGCCCCCATATCTTCTTGTTGGGTGTTACAGTCCTCCTTCTGAGGACCACAGGGCACGAGGAGACTACTGGGCCCAGCTGAGGGAGTTGAGGCTTTTTACTCCTGATGTCCCAGTGCCTGACTTACTATGGATTCTGAGCAACTGCGCCAAGTACCCCTTCTACACTTGACTTTCAGGGTAGGCATGGGGCAAGCTGTCAAAGGCTCCCTCTGAAGGGGAGATGTGGACAGAGATTAGTAAACACAGCCCACAACTCAAAATCCACACAGCAGCAGAAATAAATCATTGTCGAAAGAAATGCTCACTTTTTTAACGAAAGGGAAGTATTTAATTTTAACTGAATACCACACAAAGATAGAATGTGACATTCACAAACAATAACACAATCCTCCCCTGAGGTCAGGGCTCTAGAGTACACTACTCCTCTGATTTAAAGTCAATAGTGTTCCAGTGCACATACGCTTGACTTAGCAGCAAGATCCACCGGGGTCATTGAGCACAAAACAGTCTTACCTGCTCCATCAGAAGTGAAGCATTCGTACTCCTGAAGTGCGCTCTGTTATTGGGTGCTTGCAGTGGCTGAAGTCTATTTCAGGTGAGTCAGTCTAATGCAGACTCAGCGACTGCGCTCAGTGGCACAAGTTCTTTCCCTCGTGGTCACGTTCCTGCAGCGATCAGAGGTTACCTGTGGGTTCCTCTGCGGTGTAAGTGTTCACCCGTTCTCAATGGGGGGTGGCTAAAACAAATGTGATTTAGGGTTTGACTCTTTGAAGTGTCTGATGGCACAGGTACAGGCAGAGTCTTTAT
This sequence comes from Lissotriton vulgaris, assembly GCF_964263255.1. Classification (NCBI taxonomy): domain Eukaryota; kingdom Metazoa; phylum Chordata; class Amphibia; order Caudata; family Salamandridae; genus Lissotriton; species Lissotriton vulgaris. The sequence continues at coordinate 1,663,758,350 of NC_141689.1, forward strand.
AATGTTTACTCAGCCTCCACACAAGTGTTGAAGTGGGAAGCTATGAAGGTGGTCACCCATAGTAATTGCATCTGTACAACAGTTGGTGCCCATTGCTCCATAGAGTCTGATTTCTTTGCTATTGCGAGAAACTATAACAGGGCTGAAAGGCAAGTGATGACTAACCCCACCATTCGAGCAACCCTAGGCAATCCCCACTAAGAAGAAGCTCATCTACTTGTAAAACTCTGTTGCCCAGACTGACCAACGTATATAGAAACCAACAAATCTGGCCACCTACTTGCCTCGATCCTATCTTCAGACTCTAGGTCCCACCATCATAGTACTTCGGGATGAATCAGATGCACTGGTTCATTCGCAGCATGAAATCTGCAAATCTTTCTTCTGATTTTTCTGCTGCCTATACATTGCTGCTCCTCATTACTCCTCGCAGACACTCCAATAACTTTTAGGAGACATGACCCACCCCAGCATTGACCTAACCACCTGCACTGAACTGGACAAATCTATAACATCCCAGTAGATAAAAGCAGCTATTAAGTACTACTCCACCACCTGAAAGACACATGGTTTAGATGGCCTCTCTGTAGAATTTTACAATTACTAATCAGATACACTTGCCCCCAAGCTGAAGCAGCTCTCCCAAGAAGCACTCCAAGTAGGTATTATGCCTTCAGATAAATAAGGGTAAATCAAATTTTTATCATTGAGCAGGGACTTGCCTCCATGGCCTGCTCTATTGGGAGACCTACCCTGGCAGTGGGAAAATACTGCAGTTCGATACCTGGGAATCAATATATACCACAACAACGTTGATCTACAGGAAGGAAACCTGGTACCTTGAATCTCTGCCCTCTGGAGCCAGGTGGCTTTAAGGTGGACACTCCCTCTCTAAGTGATGTGTCATGTTGCTATCGCAAAGAGAGCTGGGTGCCCTTCTAGGGCCAATTACCTCTCCAACCAACTACAGTGGCTAGTCAGCTGGATCTCATGAGAAGAAATGAAAGAAAACGATTGAGAACACGAACCGCTCCACCTCACAGACTTACTGCAATTGGTTCTTCCTGAGCGGGGACTCACACACCTCCTCAAAACTACTACAAGTGGCACTACAATGTCTGGCAAGAATCCACCCGATTTCCAGAAACCTTGCTCCATATGCTCCTGACATCCCTCTTTGAGGCCTCTCCATTGTCTCTCCATGGGCCATGCTATGCTCGACCTACAACAGCACCAGGCCTGGATATACTGGGAAACCTGTTTCAAAACGGCACCCTCCTTCCCTTTCAAACCGTACAAGAGCAATTTGCTCCACACAGTGGACAATTCTTAACTTATGGTTTCATAATGTGCATCCTATACAGAAAATGGGGATAGCGGAGGCGTAACCTCTAAATACACCAACCAACCCAAACGATGTACACAATTGGTGCAGTCCGAAATAGTATCACCTGGCTTTAAAAATCACAAATTCAGTCACTCCCACCACCAAATGAGCTCCTACACGATATAGGAAATTGTGTTTAGGAGAGCTTTACGTGATAAAGAGTGGTTCAGTGTGTTGCACTACCCCACACGTCTCCCACAATGCTAGATTTAAACTGATCTGATTCTTAATACTGCATCAAGCATATCTCTCTCCTGCCAGGCGCTGTCAGAATTTTAAAAGGTGTTCTCATCTCTTGTCCCAGTTGCACCTTTAGAACTGCTGACCTACACCACATGCTAGGGTCTGGCCTCCCCCTCTCTACATACTGATCTAAAATCTTTTGTACATTCTCTTTTTTTTATATTTAGTATTGAACTGAGCCAAAAAGAAACAGCCATTATTTACACATCACGAAAATTTGCACTGTAAACAAACCACATCCTGATTCAACGGTAACTTACTGTTACAACGCAACTTTTACGTCGTAATGCTGTTACAACGCAGCTTTTACAACGCTGGTTCCATTACATCGGATGCTATTACAACGCAGGATATTACATAGCAGATGCTATTACAACGCATACCATTATATCGTAAGTTTTGGTAAGTATATATATATTTTTTTATTTTATTTAATATTATTTAATTAATTTAATTAATATTAATTATAAATAAATATATTTATTTATGTTTTTTAATATTATAAATTAAATATATTAATTTAAGTAATTTTTAAAATAAGTATGAGTATAGGAGTATATGTTTTGGGGTACTGAGGTATATGTTTTGGGGTATAGGGGTATTTTTAGGTTTTAGGGCTGGGTTTGGGTTTTGGGGTACAGGGGTGTTTTTAGGTTTCAGGGCAGGGTTTGGGTTTTGGGGTACAGGGGTGTTTTTAGGTTTTAGGGCAGGGTTTGGGTTTTGGGGTACGGGGGTGTTTTTAGGTTTTAGGGCAGGGTTTGGGTTTTGGGGTACAGGGGTGTTTTTAGGTTTCAGGGCAGGGTTTGGGTTTTGGGGTACAGGGGTGTTTTTAGGTTTTAGGGCAGGGTTTGGGTTTTGGGGTACAGGGGTGTTTTTAGGTTTCAGGGCAGGGTTTGGGTTTTGGGGTACAGGGGTGTTTTTAGGTTTTAGGGGAGGGTTTGGGTTTTGGGGTACAAGGGTGTTTTTAGGTTTTAGGGCAGGGTTTGAGTTTTGGGGTACAGGGGTGTTTTTAGGTTTTAGGGCAGGGTTTGGGTTTTGGGGTACAGGGGTGTTTTTAGGTTTCAGGGCAGGGTTTGGGTTTTGGGGTACAGGGGTGTTTTTAGGTTTTAGGGCAGGGTTTGGGTTTTGGGGTACAGGGGTGTTTTTAGGTTTCAGGGCAGGGTTTGGGTTTTGGGGTACAGGGGTGTTTATAGGTTTTAGGGCAGGGTTTGGGTTTTGGGGTACAGGGGTGTTTTTAGGTTTCAGGGCAGGGTTTGAGTTTTGGGGTACAGGGGTGTTTTTAGGTTTCAGGGCAGGGTTTGGGTTTTGGGGTACAGGGGTATTTTTAGGTTTTAGGGCTGGGTTTAGGTTTTGGGGTACAGGGGTATTTTTAGGTTTTAGGGCTGGGTTTGGGTTTTGGGGTTCAGGGGTATTTTTAGGGGTTTGTTTTAAAGTACGACTTTAATTAAATTAAATTAATTAAATAAATTATAATTAATTAAATTTATTAAATCAAATTAATTACAATTTTAAGATTAATTCAATTACATTAATTAAATTAAATTAATTAAATTTAAATAATTACCATTATAAAATTTATTAAATTAAATTAATAAAATTATATTAATTTAATTAAATTACATTAATTCCTATTTAAAATTAAATTAAACTTATTTAAATAAATTATATTAATTAAATTTTTACAATTATTTTAATTATATTAGTAAAATAAAATTAATTAAATTAACTTAATTACATTTTTTTAAAAAAGTTATACTTACCTATACTTACGATGTAATGGTATGCGTTGTAATAGCATCTGCTATGTAATATCCTGCGTTGTAATGGCATCCGATGTAATGAAACCTGCGTTGTAAAAGTTGCGATGTTACAGCATGCGTTGTAAAATAACGCGTTGTAACATCATAGATCCGATTCAACACATAATAAATACTGTCAGGAACCTCAATGAAGACTCAGATGGAGGTCTTAAAAGAAACGTGTTAACCTCCAACCTCTTGCCTGAAATCAAATGCCCACCTTGGAAAAGACAAAATCCATGCTGGAAATCATCCCTTCGCTTGTTGCTGCTTCAACTACAGCGTTCTGCCATGTTGGAGAGAGACCAGACTGCTCCCACTTTCTGTAGTGGTGGGCGGTCTAGTTGTTGTTCTCTGGTTTTGAAGAGAGACAATAATGCGCATGCGCGACTAGCGCTTGGCGCACTTCAACTGTGAAAATTCGCTTGACAGGAGTGTTATGGTTACTATCCCTTTAATGGAACTCTGCCTTCCTGACATCATTGTTGGAATGTTATGATTCCTATCTGTGAATCAGTTGCTGTGATCTGCTGTTGATGGTTGTACTAATAAACCAGCTCTTCCAACTTATCCTGCCTAAGAGCTTTTATCACTGGCGACAAGGGTCAAGGCTTGATTGGGGACAAGCTTCTACAACCATCAACTCCCCTACATTTTTATTTGGACTTGGTTTGGATTGATTTTATTTTTTTGGGATTCATCTTGGACTAACCACTGTGCTGGAGCACTGTACAGGTTCTTCTACATTTGAACTTGGATTATTGCTGCACTTCTTATTTGAACTTTGGCCTGGATGCTTAAAATTACTTGAAATCGGCTTGATGTTTGATGTTTAAAACTTCTTGGAATCAGTCTGATGCTTGATGCTTAAGAATCGGCGATTTTATGATAAATTGAGAAATACGCCTATGATTCCACTCTGCAAGACTACTGGTTTGTTTGTACGTCGCATGGATATTTCTTAAACAGGTAGAGATTTCTTTTCTCTTCCTTTGTTACCTGTTCAACTGTTTGGGTTGCCTCTCGAGACGTTGTTGTTCTTTGAACGAGCTCCGCGTGTGGCTTCAAGTGTCGTCTGCCCGTTTCCTTAGCGCGTTCCCTTTCTTCTCCGACATTATTCCAAGACTGCCTCTTCAATACGTCACGACGCTGGAAACAAGGAGAACGTGACACAACGCTGGAAATAGAATATTGACCTTTGACGTTCAACGCACACAACGTGCAACGTCACAGCGGCCATCTTGGTTTACCGTTACCTTGACAACGCTCAATATTTTGAAACGCCGATTTCATGGTAACACCCGGATATGCGCTGCAACGCATTTTGGGATTATAATCACGCCGATGCGCACGGCAGCGCATGGGTATTTCTTCAATAAGTTTCCTTAATACTACAATAGCGCATTTTCATTGTATATTTAATTTCATTGGTAACGCATCACGCCGATGTGCACGGCAGCACACATTGGGATCACCACTTTGACTGTTCACGTCGATGTGCACGACAGCACATTTATTCAGCATGTTTTGTGTATAACTCTTAATGATTTTTCTTCATTTTTAGATGTGAGTTATTTATTTGTATTTATTTTTAAAAAGACAAAGACTCTTCTTTCTTAAAATTAATCTTATTGTTTATTGTTTTCCTATCCACATCAGTTTTACAACATGACTACTGCTTCCAGCATGTCACAACCTCCACCATTTCTCTCTGAGGAGGGTGAACCTATACTTCCTTGGAAAAGGTGGCGGAATCTCTTTGATTCTTATTTCGTGGCAATTGGTGGGGAAACGTTTTCAGCTGCCAGAAAACAGGCAATTTTATTGCATAATTTAGGGGTTCAAGGTAGGCATACTTATGATAGTATTGACACTATACCAGTGGGTGGTGCTGATGGTGAACCTTCTGACATTTTTGAGATGTCTATGTCCATGCTAGAAAATTATTTTGGTCCTAGAATTAATGTTACCTTAGAACGCCACAGATTTTTCACTCATGTACTAGGTCCTGTTGAACGTGTGGGTACATTTGTAGCTGTTTTAAAGACTCTTGCACGCACGTGTGATTTTGGGGATTTAGCTGAATCACTGGTGAGAGATCAGCTTGTAAGATGTACTAATAGTACAAGAGTTCAATGAAAATTATTATCTAAGAACCCTACCCTGAAAGAGGCTATGGCTATTGTAGAAGGCATGGAAAATACTTCTACTTGGGATAAAGAAATTAGAAAAAATAAAGAAGAGACAAATCACACTTCTGTCGAGGTTAAAAGGAAAAGTCAAGATGTTGTGCATAGACTACAAGAAGATGAATTTTTAGAAGAATCTCCTGATTCCATTGCTAAAGTTTCAACTAATGTGAGAAACAAATTGCCTCAAAAGAACTTATCTCAGAAAGGTTCCCTAGAGAGTCGTCCTTTGCTTAATAGAGAGACTTCTTTATCCAAGGAACGTGATTTTCGACAACAACGCTCATTTTCTAATCAAAGATTGCGTTGTTTCAGATGTGGTAGTTTTTCTCACACTTCTAATTATCCAAACTGTTTTGCAAGAGATAGTATTTGTAACAATTGTGGGGGTAAATGTCACTATGCTCGTGTTTGCAAGTCCAACAAAAAGAAAGAGTCTAATGAAAATGTATCTGACATTGTGCGCACTGTAGTTGTTTCAAATGTAATTGGGGAAAGTGTTGATTCTGAAAAGATTATTATGCCTTTTTGGGATATAGGTGTTGACAAGTATATGTTCAAGCTCATGGCAGGTTCAGGATCTCCTTATACTTTAATAGGTAACAAAATTTGGGATGAAGGTGTTGGGTTGGAAAATATTCCACTGTTGCCTCCAGATATTGCTCCTTTAAGTTATGGTCGTTCAAAGATTGATATCTTAGGATATACAGTTGCTAAGATATCTTTTAGAGGTAAAGAAATCACTGGAAAAGTTTATGTGGCTGTGAGAGGGGACAATCTTCTTGGGTGGAAACATCAGCATGATTTTGGTATAATCCTTAATCCTTGTGTCAAAAATCCTCATAATCAAGTCATCTTTATGGAGGACTTAGTTCCCTCTTCAATTAACACTGTGTCTGATTCTAACAACATTTTTTCCGAATTTCCTAAAGTTTTCTCAGACACATTGGGATGTTTAAAGGGATTTGAACACAGGATTATTCTTAAGAAATCTGCTAAACCGTGTGTGCATAAGGTTCGGAAAGTCCCTAATATGATGGTTGAGCCTTTGAGAATGGAGATTGAGAAACTTTTGAAATTAGGTGTGATTGAAGAAATTGAGTCTTCAGAATGGTTAAGTCCTATAGTTTTGGCACCCAAGGATGGTGGAAAAGCAGTAAGAATGTGTGTGGATTTGCGTGGATTAAATGAGTGCATTTGGGTTGATCGACAACCTTTACCAAATATTTCTGAATCTATTAGTATTTTGAAGGGAGCGAACATGTTTAGTGTTCTTGATCTCTCTTCTGCGTACCACCAAATTATCTTACATCAAGAGTCTAGACATTTAACATCATTTGTCACACCCCTTGGTGCTTATCGGTTCTTGAGAATGCCCTTAGGCTTAGCCTCGGCTGCTGCCTGTTTTCAAAGGGTTATGAAAATGGTTCTTGGAGATCTACATAATGTAAAGTTCTTTCAAGATGATATTTTCATGTATGGAGTGGATGCCAGGGAGCATGATGCTGTCTTAAGATCGGTGTTAAATAGACTTTCTGACAGAGGACTCACAGTTAAGAAAGAGAAATGCAGAATTGGTTTGGACTCAGTTACTTACCTTGGGCATGTAATCTCTGGGAAAGGGATACAACCAAAGTTAGAATTGGCTGAGAGTATTGTTAAAGCACCAGTTCCAGAGGATAAAGACCAGGCCAAGTCTTTAGTTGGGCATGGCGGAATTTTATTCCAAATTTGTTAAAGGTTTTGCCAGCCTTGTTGAGCCTATAAGATCCTTTTTTAAAAAGGGTGTATGATTCACTTGGTCTAGTGATTGTGAGGATGCATTTCAATTGATGAAGACTGAAATTGGCAAAATGCCCACTCTGGGTCATTTTGATGCTAAATTAAAAACCATTGTCACTACCGATGCCAGCCTTAAAGGTCTTGGCGCTGTACTTTCTCAAATTGTGAATGGTGAGGAGGTTGTGGTAACGTTTGCTTCTAGAGCTTTGAAGGATGCTGTATTTTGGTCAATATATCATTTTAAGTTCTTTTTGTGGGGCATTCCGTTTGTTGTGAGATCGGATCATCGCCCTCTTGTTCAGATATTTTCTTGTCATCAAAGTGATCATATGACGCCTAGATTGAAGAGATGGAGTGAAGGTCTACAGGAATTTAATTTTACTGTACAGTATATTGCTGGTCAGAACAACAAGCCTGCAGTCTGTTTATCAAGGTTGCCGATTGAAAGAGATTGCTTTTCAGGTAATCTGGAGTGCATAAATTGGGTACTGGAATCTTCTTTGTCTAAGGATGAATGGTCAAGTTGTGCTGATAATGACATTGTTTTTCGGTCTTTGAGAGATATTATCAGGGAAGGGTGGCCTAGGTATGATCAACTGGATAGTAAATGAAAGCCTTATTGGACGGTCAGAAATGACTTGACATTTTGTCAAGGTAATTTGTTAAGAGGTGACAGACTAGTACCTCCAAATGATTTGCGTGAGAAAGTTGTCAATCTGGCTCATGAGGGCCATCTGGGGAGGAACCTTACCAAGGCTCGCATCAGAGAGAGATACTGGTGGCCTAGTATGGATCGGATGGTGGAAGCTTTTGTGAAAGATTGCCATTTGTGTGCTGCCAAGGAAAAATCACACACCACTAGTCATTCTCCTCTTTCTCCAGTAGTAGTTCCTGCCACGGTTTGGACAAAGGTGGGGTTGGACATAGCGGGTCCTTTTGAGCTCATGCCTTCACATGAGAGGTATGTGGTACTGCTGGTGGATTACACTTCAAAGTGGGTGATTTCAAAATGCATGGGAATGGTGAATTCTAGAGCTATCATTGAGTTTCTTAAGGATGTGTTTGTCTCAGAGGGTGTGCCTAAATACGTGCTTACTGACAATGGGGTACAATTTACCTCCAACGAAATGGACTAATTTCTTAAGGATCTTGGGATTGTTCACCAGAAGACGGCTCTTTATTTGCCTCAGGCGAATGGACTTACTGAGCGAATGAATAGGGTTGTTAAAAGTTGTGCGCAGAGGGCTTTGCAATCTAAGGTTTCTTTCAGTAGTGTGTTGAGGAAGACCTGGTGGGCGCATTGCACTGTTCCCAATGCTATAATGCAAAAGTCTCCTTTTGAAGCATTGAGGGGGAGATTAGCTAATTCCAAACTCAACCCAGCTTGGCTTCCGGAGAGGGTTTGTGATGATAGTGTTGAAAGTGAATTGAGAAGGAGAGATGCGTTGGCTGATTATCAATGGAAGTATAAACAACGTTATGATGAAAGGATGGCTGTCAAATATAGGAAATGGAATGTTGGGGATAGTGTTCTTGTGAAGAAGCCAAAATATGGACACAAGGGTACTTCCAATTTCAGTGGACCTTTCATCATTACTGCTATTAGGAAGAATGTTGTGACTCTAAACAATGGATGTACTTGGAACATGTCTAGATTGGCAAAGTGCACAGAGTTTAAAGCTCTTTCTAATAGTGCTTCTGTGTCTGATGATAATTCCAGTCATGCGTCCACTTCTTCTGATCCTGGCAGAGGTAATGTTCTTGGCAATTCAAGATGTGTTCCTAGGACAAGACAAGCTCCTAGGAAGTTTATGGACTATGTTCTGTTTTAACTTATTTTTACTTTGTTCTTCTGATATGTTTTGTTTTTACATTCTTTTCTTTTCTTTTTACTTTGGTAAGGGGATGTGTTATGGTTACTATCCCTTTAATGGAACTCTGCCTTCCTGACATCATTGTTGGAATGTTATGTTTCCTATCTGTGAATCAGTGCTGTGATCTGCTGTTGATGGTTGTACTAATAAACCAGCTCTCCCAACTTATCCTGCCTAAGAGCTTTTATCAAGGAGCTTGTAGTTTGCGTTCGCTGTCTAAGCATTTTACCTCACAGAAAGTCCAGAATTTGAGCAGCGTTATTCAGTTCTTGAGGGAAGTATTCATATTGAGCCCTCTTTTGGGTTTCTGGAGCAAGTGTAATTTATTTCACTTTTTTCCTCAGCTATCGTATATACTAAAAGACGGAAGTCGAGAGGAAGCAGATCTTGTCAACTTGCATTGAGAGCCAGAAGGATCAAGCGTTCAAGGAGTTTTCTTCTGTCAAGAGAAGAACTTGAATCCTCCAAGTAAGCGTGTTCAGTTTATTTTGGTAATTCACTCGTATTGACGCAAAAGAACTCTGTGTCTGTGAGTGATATCAGTCTTTCATTCACAGCGACAAAAAAGGAGTCCAGAGTCTTTGAGTGACCTTAAAATGTGGCAGCAGTAATTATTAAGGAAAGCAAGAGACTTAAGGAAAATGTTCTTTCTGAGACTGGGATAGAACTTATTTATATTTGAACTTGTTGAAACCCATTACAGACTTTAAGAATTTGTAGAGACTTGTGAGAGAACAGTCTTTTAATGTTATTCTGAGGAAAAGAAACCAAGAGACTGACTAACAAAAAAGGTGAAATGCATCAAGGAGAATTCATTGCTGGCTGTGCTAAATACACATATATACTTCAGATGCACATGAGCTGGCTGGGTTCTTCCAATGAATCAGATATTATATTCAATATAAATAGACAAAAACAGCAGAGAGAGTTGCTAGCTTCTATTTAGGTGCAGGTAAGAATTGGGTTAGTTGAGGTAGAGTATAATATTGTTGAGGTATTTATAGTTCAAAAAAGATAATCAAGGTCTTTCTCTTACAGGGTTTCCTGTTGAATTCCAGAAATAGGGGCCAGCGTCCTGAAGCGTGTCTCTCTTGTTTTTTTGTCTTCCACTTCCCCTTTACCCCTGGGCTAAGTTCAAAGACAGTGGATTCTTAGCTGTCACTGGTCTTGGTTGGAGGGATCTGGGGTGAGATCATCTGTTCCTGAGGGGTCCGCATCAGAGTGTATCCTTTCTGACAGATTGAAGTGCCTTCTCTCTTAATTGAGGGTTACAGGCCCCCTCCTGGACAGTATGGCGGAAGGATTGGATTTAAAAGCCCTAACTAATGTCCTGAATAGCACGCAGGAACAATTAAATAACACCTTAGACAAAAATAAGGCATTGAGAGAGGAGGTTAAAAGATCTAACCAGGAGTCCATGCAAACTCGACAAAGACTTGAGGATTTGGTCGCTGCAGGGTCAGTTTTTAGAGGTTTTTCATCTCCCACTCCACAACCTTCCCCTTCTGATATTTCCACCCAGGTCATTCATGCTATCTCGCCCATCATTCCATTAGCTCCTCCAGAGAGGTATGGTGGAGACCCTCTTAAGGCCCAATTTTTTTTAACATAGTGTTCTTTTCAGTGGAGTGGTGTGGCTCACTGGTTAGAGGCGGCAGACCCGAAAGCAGAGAACGGCCCGGGACCAGGGTTCAATACCCGACGCGGCAGGGTCGTGGACCAGGGTCAGCGGACTCGATAATTCTCGCCTCGGTGCCTACTCTAACCAGGGATCACACTCGGCAACTCTGGGCATTAGCTTGCCTCATCTCTACAACGGCCCCCCACATTCGCCGAGGATGCCTGGTTTCACCTTGGAGATACCCAGTAGGGACCATCTCACAGGGATAGCCAGGACGGGTTCCCCAGCGATCTACAGCGCCACGACGCCTCAGGGCAGCAGTGCGCTTTACAAGAACACATACATTACATACATACATACATACATTACATTACTTTCTATGTCGCCCCGTGATTTTTACAGAAGATCAAGCCAAAGTGGCTTTCATTTTGTCGTATCTGACCAGTGATGCAGCAGCATGGTCAATGTCTACGGTCACCAAAAATGATCCAATCCTGTTTAATTATGAGAACTTCAAGGTAGAGTTTGCACGGATTTTGATCGACGTTCTGCCTCGCAAGCGACAGATAATAAATTGCTAGATCTCAAGCAATGAAATCGAGATTTAGTGGGATATCTAGCAAACTTCAACAATTTATTGGTGGAGACAAACTGGCCTGAGGAAAAAAGGGCAGCCATTTTTTATAGAGGGCTATGAGATGAGCTTGAAGATGCCCTGGTACAAATTCCTCAAAGACCTACAGAAGTTTCAGAACTTATTGACTTAGGTTTGCAACTTGATCATCGACTAAGTGAGCGTAGACATGAGAGAAAAAGGGAGTTTAGCCATCCACCACCATGATTCAATCTAATAAAGTCTGAAGGCTCCAAGAGTTCTGAAGGAACCTACAGAAGAACCTATGCAAATAGGATAGGTTAGAGGACCTTTAACTAAGGAAGAGAAGGAGAGGCGAAGATATTCTCAATTATGTTTATATTGCCGATTGCCGGGACATTTTGTTAAGGAATGCTCAAAAAAGTCCAAGACTTCACACCCGGTAAAAGATTGGCTTCGCCCGTAGAAGGAGTTGCACGGGTGGAAGCGTCAACAAAGTCAGCTCCAAGTCAACAACAAATTATGAATACCTGAGAGGAGCTTAGCGCGCATCCAAGATGGTCGCGTGAGCTGTGAGCTCCCGAAACCCTCGCCGCCTCCACCGACTATCCTGGCATAAATCCTATTTCTGACGACGGGTTCTTCTAGCTACGACTCTCCTGATCTGAGAGGCCTTTTTCAGATTTTGAATCGGGTGCCGGACGCCCGACTTACTCCTTCCTGGAGCCTAGAAGCCTACACCGTGGCTCATCCCGGGACTTGGGCATTCGGAGCACCCCGAAAGTAGTTGAACAACAACGGCCTGTGGTAGGGGGCAGCTACCCGGGTCTGCTTTCGGTTTCGTTTTCCCTGGCTTCGAAGATTGGAGGTGGCTGCCTAGAGCTCGAGCCGGCCTGTGATCACAGTCGCTTGATTGATCTTCACCAACACCCTTCATTCCGACCTCTTGTGGTTTTTCCTTCGGGGGAGCCATTTACACCAGGTCCCAAAAGCCCCGGAGGGGCACACAACCCACCATGGCGGCCAAGTCTGAGAGTGACAAGCGGTCCCTCAAGAATGCAACTCGTGGTGGCGGGACTCAAACCACCATTACGGACAGATTTGCGCGCAATAAGGGCTCGCCCAGCGGGACTGGTAAAACCCCGGAGGACCTTGGTGGTGGCCCCCCGGAGCCAACACTTCGAGATGTAATGGGCACTATCGCCAGCATACAATCGTCGATGGGCCAACATCGACACAGTGGCGGTGGATGTGGGCCTGATCAGGGCGGACTTGGCCAAAACCAACGAGAGAGTGAAGTCGTTGGATATCAAGACAGCCAGTCTCACCACGGATGTCTCTGAGCTCCAGACTGAGATTCGGACTCTTCGATCCTCTAGCGACCAGTTTGCCCGCCGGCTTGAGGATTTCGAAAGTCGTGCTAGGCGCAATAATATACGCATAGTCGGAGTTCCGGAGTCATCAGCCGATCAATCGACGGACCTGCTCATTGAAGATCTGATCGTTAACCACCTTGCCCCAATGGGACTGAGTAATCTATTTGCGGTGGAGCGCGCCCACAGAATTCCGGGCAGCAGACGCAAGCAGGGGACAGCTCCGCGACCCATCATTGCGCGGATCTTTAACTTCAGAGACAGGGACGCCATTTTGCAGGCTTCGAGGACCTGCGGTCCCACTAGGTTCGAGAATGCATCCATCAACTTTTACCCTGACTTTACCCCTTCGGTGCAGAAGCAGAGACTGGCATTTACTGGAGTGAAGCGGAGATTAAGAGATCTGGGCATGAAGTATGCTATGCTTTTCCCCGCCCGATTGCGCATCGAACATAATGAGCGGGTGCTCTTCTTTGACATGCCGGAGATGGTCAGTGACTGGTTGGACACATTATCTATGCCACGGGACAATGCGGACCAATCTAGAGGTGCTGAAGGCGGCCAGCGGGACCAGGAAGAGTAGGGGCACCGGTGTGTGCTGCCAACGTATTGTGCTACAGTGGATTGTTCTCCTTTTTTTGGGTCGATTACTTTATTTTTTCTCCAAGATAGGCCCTGGGGCGGCGGGGAGTTCGGGGACTTTTCCTCCTCCGGGGGTATTTTCCTTTTCTATTTGTAGTTTAGTTTCTGGGGTAGGGCGACAGGCACACTGCTGAATGCGGTGTTTTTTTTAGTTACTGCAGGGGTGCAGGGTGGGGGGTTGTTGTTTTGGTGTTCAGGGGGAGGGGGGATGGGTTCTCTTTTTTCTGTTTGCACTGCTCTTGAGGCTACGTATTGTTGCTTATTTCGTGTTTCCTTCGTGGGGTTTGGGGGACCCGACTACTTACTTTCGGGATGGGGGTAGGGGGTTGAGAGTTTTGAGTTGGAATGTCAACGGCTTGGGGGACAAAATAAAGCGGGGAATTGTACTCCAATATGTGAAGCGCCACTCTCCCGACATTGTGTTGCTGCAAGAAATGCACCTGGTGGGGAACACGTTCCATGCAATGAATCGGAGGGGCTACAGGTTGGTGGCACATTCGGGGCTCACTTCGGGCTCAAGAGGGGCTGGTATTATGATCCGTAGTTCCCTTCCCTTGGAGATTGATGACACGATATTGGATGACAGGGGTAGGTATGCAGCGATTGTTGGGAGGGTGGAGGGGAGAACGGTAGCTATCCTCTCGGTATATGTCCCCCAGGTTTGCAGGCCACCACATTTGTCGACCTGGGGAAATTGGTACTGAGGCTTCCTGAGGGGCTTCTGGTGGTGGGTGGGGACTTCAACTCGGTGGTTGATGGCTTGGTAGATCGACATCCTCCCAGGGCTCTTACACTATCGCAGTCCTGCCTTAGTGGTTTCTTGGAAACATTTGGTATGGTGGACTGTTGGCGGATGCTTCACCCAGGACAGGCCCAATATACTTTCCACTCCGGGGCCCATGGGAGCTTGGCCAGACTTGATTATCTCCTTGTGCCCGCAGCCCAGGCCACGACGGTGCGAGAGGCCCGACATTTGCCCAGAGGCATTTCGGACCACTCCCCGCTATGGATCCATATAGCTCTCCATTTGGACACAGGGGGCCGGGTCGCCCCAATTAATCCCTGGCATCTCCGTGTTCCAGAGACTAGGGCGGGGTGATTAAAGCTATAGATCACTACTTTGCTGACAATGTGGGATCCGTGTCATCAGGTTTTTCAGGTTTTTAATGTCTTTATTTCGATAATAAAATCATAAAAGACAAATTAAGAAAACATTACAAAACATATCAACCACTATACAATATATTGGAAAGAAAAGAACATTAACCATGTTATTAAAATTTCACTGAAATCACAGCTAAAACTGATTATTAAACCATGAAAATTTACAAAGACATAAGTAAACCTGGGACTAAAAACTAAATTTACAAATTATGCACAATTTACAGAATTTGATGGGATCTTACATAGTACATTTAGGGTGAGTTCCTTCTAGCCCTTATTGCCCATGCCCAGCCTAAAAATTTGGCCAAGCATATCACAAATATTTCCGAGGTATTAGTTTTTAACAACCAAATCGCCTCGGAGGACCTTTTACAAGAGAGGCGCTTGAACAGGGGTTTTAACCATGTAGTACGGGGTTCTGAGTACTGCGGGCAGGCAAACAATAGATGACCCTCTGTTTCCTTTTGACTTGGGCACCAACAGCAACAAGAACTTGATAATGTTTTGCCCCAGGACGAGGTGAAAGAATTCAATGGTAGGGCACCCACTCGAAACTGATGATAAAGTTTCTTGTCCAGTGGTCTGGTGATGATGTCCCAGTAAGTCTCACGGGAAGGGTCCAGCTTAAAGCTTAAGAATCTTCCCGTGAGACTGCCAGAACTGGAAGCGATTACTAAAGAATGACGAGTTGAGGCCCAGAATATTTCTTTGAATTCTTTTTTGGATGGAAAAGTGTTGGTGCCTGGGGAATCCCACAGATGTTTTAAACCCATATCATGCAGACTCTTTTTCACCGAACGAAGCCAGGGGATTCTTTCAGAGCCCCCCATCGACCTCACTTCCGCTAACTCCTTAGCAAAGAGTATCCGATCCGGGGAAGTCCACAAACGCCTCCAGAGGGCCACTACTCTGAATCTTGCCATGTCACTAATTGGTGGGCAGCCCATATCATGGCAAAGGGGTATCGATGGAGACGATTGAGGTAACCCTACCAAGTTCCGAAGGAATTTGCACTGGGTTCTTTAGAGACTAGAGAGGTCCATAAATCCCCATAGGTCAGCCCCGTAAAGTATGGCAGCGTTTATTTTAGTATCATACATTTTCATGGCAGGGATAACCCGTTTGGTAATGGATCTATTCTGCTCGCGCAAAAGACAGCCGGTTAGTTGAGCAAATTTCAGCTGTTGGGCCGCAATTTGCTCTTTCCATGACAAACGGCGGTCCAAGGTGACCCCCAGATAAGTCATGGTTTCAACTTGTTCCAAGTTGACCCCACTCAATTGTACGTTGCTACGTACGATGTTATTCCTGGTTAAAACCATAAACTTGGTTTTACCCACATTTATCTGGAGATCATTTTCCACACAAAACTCCTCAAAACGGTTCAAGGCCCGCTGTAGGCCTATCCGTGTCTTGGATAGGAGTAGGGTGTCGTCGGCGAAGATAAGCATGGGGAATTTGGTCCCTGCTAGTGATGGGGCATCAGTATGGGTGGCCGTGAAGAATTTTACTACTTGGTCTGTGAAGAGCAGGAAGAGAGTAGGTGCAAGGACACATCCCTGGCGCACTCCAGGGGAAACCGGGAAAGAGTCTGTATATTGTCCTTGTCCTCCCCACCTTAACCTTGCGTAGTTCTCTTCATGCATTCTAATGATCAACTCTAGTAATTCTCCAGGTAAACCCAGGTCCCTCAGTACCTGCCACAATTTACCCCTAGGTACTAAATCGAAGGCTGACTTCAGGTCTATAAATGCTGAGAAGATGGTACCACCACCTAGTGTAACCACCTTCCAGAAAATCATACAAAATCGGAACACCTGATCAATAGTGTTCGTCCCGGCTCTGAAGCCTGCCTGCAGGGGAGACAGTATATTTTCAGAGACCATCCACCCTTGCACTCTAGCCAAGATCATTCGGGCAATAACCTTTTGTAGGCAGTCGATTAAACTAATCGGGCGATAATTGCCCGGATTAGACCTGTCTCCTTTTTTGTATATAGGAAGAATCTCAGCCCCCTTCCATGTTTTAGGGATGCATGCACCATTTGCTATAGCATTGGCTATTTTGGTTATGTATGGCACCCAGAGGTCTGTGTTTGTTTTAAACAAATCAGCTGGTATTTGGTCCAACCCCGGAGCTGTCCCCCGTTGAGTCAAACCAAGGGCCAACTCAGCCTCAATATTAGTAAAGGTCAAGGTTTCTCCACAGGTGGGCGTTACATACAGCTTGTCCAGCTTTGGAGGAGGGTCAGTGCCCGCCGAATTAAATTGGGATGAATAGTGGGTTATCCAGGCTTCTGGGGACACATGATTTGTTGGAGTTCGGGAATTACCATCCTTCCCCCATTTTACTATGTCCCAAAATTTGGTCTGGTTATTTGTTTTAGTAGCTTCCAGGAGATCGGCCCAATAACCATCCTCCCACGCTCTTTTGGCTTCCCACTGTACTCTTTTGTACCGTTTCCTGGCCTCCTTTACAGCACACATATTTCTGGATTTAACTATTTCAATTAGATTGCTGTGAGCCTCCCTGCAATCTTTGTTGTACCACTTTGCCCTAATAGCATGCGGTCGCCCAACACCCTTCTTACAAGGTTTAGTAAGGAGTAGCTTGAGCTCGGCAAAACACTGTTCATGTAAGTCCATGATTTTGTTTGATTCTATAGTACCTCTCCCAATGTCCTCTGGCAGCATTTTGTTTGATGCAAGCATGACCACATTTTCTATATTAGTCTGTAGGGATTCATCTCCTGATATATTAGACCATTTCAACCTCCTGCGATCATTGGAAAGCATTACAACCCCTTGCCCCGTGGGAACTGGATCTTCCAGTCTTACCAAACCATGCATCCTTAATTTCAGTGACAAAGGGTTGTGATCGCTTTCTGGGTGGGGGACAACTCCAGAATTCCATTTTTAAGAGGATGTAGTCTATGCGGCTTTTTCTCAAACCATTATCAAAAGTAAAGTTGGCACCGAGGTCGGAAGGAGTGCGTCCATTTACTGCCCTTAACCCCCAGGTGAAACAAAGTGCAGTCCAGTTCAGGGCAGCCTCCGTTGATTTGACAGGTTTGCTGGACAATAGGTCCGGTATATTCCATGTTGCATCCTCTGCGGACCCCCAGCTGTCCCCTGCAACGTAAAGCGGCTCAATAGTAGAGTTTAAATCGCCAGCTAGAAGGATTAGGGTTTCTTTGTTCCACCCCGCTAGAAGGCTATGCAGGGCATCCACCATCGGGGGACATCGTCCACCAGGGAGGCCACGAGAGTAGATGTTAATGATGAGCATATCGTGACCGCCTTCCTTGCTCAACTTAATAGCCAATAGGTCGGGAATGTCCTCATAAAGTTCTGTGATTTTGTATCCCCATACCTGTTTGACCCACGTAGTCAATCCCCCTGAAGCTCGCCCTTTATTACTCTTGAGTGCAGGTTTGGAAAAGTTTAAAAAGCCAACTTTATGTATAGGTTCGGTTGCCCAAGTCTCTTGTAATAGCACGACGTCATAGTTGTCGATAAACTCCAGCCAGTCCTCAGAGTCCATGCGAGCCTTCACTCCCGCGACATTCCAGGACACAATATTAAATGATGCTATTGTGGGATCTGCAGTGTTATTACCTAGGTTGGGAGGGGGGGGAGGATTTATTGGAGTGGTGCAAGTGGGCATATTTCTAACCACTGTTGCTTCAAAGTTACTTTTTTGCAGGCTTTCCCCCTCTACCGTGGCCACTATTTCTTCCTTTTTGTCTGGTATAAACTGGTTACCTAGTGCAGGTGTTAATGGGGTTTGGTGAAGGGTTTGTACTTCTTCCCCACTAACATCAGTGGGATTATTCATCAAACTGGGTGAACACAGTCAGTCTACCAGCTCCAGGTCGGACAAGGGTCCAAAGTGATTGAAGAGTAGGGGGTACTGTGGTAAATGGGGTGTTCTTGGCCCTTTTTTACCTCCCATCTCTCACTCTCCACTGACTTGGGCCCATGGGAAGGTTACTGTGTGTATGAGGGTAGAAGTAAGCAAGATCCAAAGATTGGACATCGCCCTGGCGAGCAAATCTAGCTTTCGTCGTTTGAAGTCTACCACCCAGGGGTCTTTGAATGAAATCAGAATACAGTCCCCTTCCAGATCTTTGGTGCCATTGCCCACCCAGTCTACTCTCCTTACATAAAGAATTTCTGTTCGGGATGAAGGTGGTAGGGGACGGTTTTTGTTTAACCAGTAAATTGCTTTATTACGCAATTCCCCTTGTGTCTCCTTAATACCTTCTCTTAAGGGAGCAACCCCAGTTAAAACTATAGTATATTGGGTCGCTTCTGGGGGTAGATTAACTCGGGGTGAGGCGTGCATCTTTTGTTTACCCACAAACGGCGTCCTGGAGGAATTGGGATTGATTTTTCCCCTACTAGATGATTGGACTGTGGTACTATTAGATTGTTTTATCATGCCTTTTGACATAGACGAGTTTGCCTTATCTAAAGTAGGTTTGGGTGGATATTTTTTTCTTGGTACGTTGATTGAGGGACCTCCACTGGTGGTGGAAGATGTGTCAACGGACCTTGCCCCTGCTATCAGTTTGTTAATGGCTGCCCCTGATGGAGCGGGTTTGGTTACCTGGGTCACTGTGGGATTACTAACTAATTGTGTTTTGCCCAGTGTCGGATTACAAGCCCCCACCACAGAACTGGGCGTAGATAGTTTTTGCAATATGCCCAAGTTAGTATTTACTACGGTTTCCAGTGCATCAATTTTGGCGGTCATCAGCCTTGTTCTCTCCAAAACCGGAAGCAAAATGGTTTTTAGCATGGCCTCAACTTTGACCAACAAAATCTCGTCACTATTGAGGCATGTTGGACAAGGATTGGATGACCCCAGGGGGGCGAATGATGGGCAATACACATTTGGGAAACCAAGGGGTGGTTGTGAGGCTGGTAAAGACGCACTACGAATATCATTCAATTTGGGCTGTTTTTGATCTTTCTCCCCCTGTGGGCTCGAGACATGTTTTCTCTTACGGGATGTCGGTTTCGGGGTCGTTTGAATCAGCTCGGTCAAGTTAAGTGGTGTAGAATCAGTAGATTGAGGTGAATTAACCAAGTTATGTTCATCTTCCCCTATTTTCTGACCTTCGTCCCCATCCCTTGACTGGTTAACGTTGAATTTCTGGGCCCTGGAGTCAGGGGATGAGGGTAGGATCACCCCCTCCGTATCATCATCTGTGTCCCTTTGGGAAGCCTTTAACACGGGTATACGGGGCCAGACGCTGTCGCTTATCGTTAGCTCTAAGAAGCGCCACAATGAGGAGGTCGAACAGTTGGAGTCCGATATAGTAGCTTTAGAGAGGGATCTTGAGAGTGGGGTCACGCGTGAAAAAGTGCATGTGTTGCAACTGAAGCAGTCTGACTATAAAGCCTTGGTTACGAATGCCGCGAAAGCTATGAGTCGAGAACAACAGGGCCGTCTGTATGATGTGGGCAACAAGGCGGGGAAGTTGATAGCTTGGTTGGACAAAAGGGAGAGATTGAATCGTGTGGTGCCTGTGATCGAGCGATTGGATGGGGTACGTGTGACGGACCCGCTGGAGATTGTGGAAGAGTTTGCTTGCCACTTTCAAACAGTGTACGCGCCGGTCTCGGACCGGCCAGAGAAAGACTCCCATCATTTGCTTAGGGATATTGCTTTGCCTTGCCTGTCCGATTCTGATAGAGAGCTAATGGAGGCAGATTTTTCCGCTGATGAAGTAGCGCTCGCTATTCGCTCCATTCGCTCTGGAAAAGCCACGGGCCCAAATGGTATACCCATCGAGCTGTACAAGTTGTGTCCGGACAAAATGGCGTCGTATCTTCGCTCGATGTTTCTGGAGTCCAGGGAGAGAGGCTTGCTTCCCCGTGATCAGCGCCTAGCGTCTATCGTGGTGATTCCTAAAGAGGGTAAACCCCGTGATTTCTGTACCTCCTATAGACCTATTTCACTTCTGAATGTGGAACCTAAAGTCTTGGCGAAAATATTAGCCAACCGTCTGATTAAAGTGATAGGAGATTTGGTGCACCCGGACCAATCTGGCTTTATTCCAGCCCGTAATACCGCGCTGAATTTACGCCGTCTTCATGGCGTGCTGGCGAGGGCGGAGACGTTGCATGAGCCGGCCATTTTGGTTTCGTTAGATGACACCATGGCATTTGATACGGTGGAATGGCCATATCTATTGGCGGCTCTGGCGAAATTTGGCTTTGGACCGGTGTTCATCGGCTGGGTCCGACTATTGTATGAGGAGCCCCTTGCCCAGGTGGTCGTCAACGGTCGAGTGTCGGCTCCCTTTGTTCTGGGAAGGGGTACGCGGCAGGGATGCCCTCTTTCTCCGCTGCTTTTTGCCTTGGCTCTCAAGCCCCTGGCACCTTGGTTGCGATGGGAGCTATCCCACAAGGGTATTAGGTGGGCCCCCGGTTTTGAAGACCGCATTTCACTCTATGCGGACGATATTCTCCTTTACCTCACCTCCCCTCGGAAATCTTTGGGGGTACTGTTTGACGTCCTTAATTCCTTTGGAAGGAACTCGGGACTGGTCATCAATTGGGCCAAGTCTTGTGTGTATTCGCTCACAGACGATACACCACTCGTACCACGCAACTGTCCTATACAAATATCATCCAAGGGTTTAAATATTTAGGAATCCATATTTCGCGTGATTCGGCTGTCAGATATCGACTCAACTTACTCCCCCCGCTTACTCGCTTAAAAGCAGACGTGAAGGCCTGGAGCAGACTGCCTCTATCCCTGGTGGGTAGGGCAGCCTTATTCAAAATGATGTCCCTTCCCACATTTTTGTGTGCCCTTCAGAACACTTTAGATCTATTGCCTTCCAGCTATTTTCACGAGATAGAGTGCCTACAAAGGAAATTGTTGTGGGCCGGACATCCTCGGATTGCCTTGGCCAAGCTTACGCTGCCTTGGTATGATGGCGGAATTGCGTTGCCGGACATACAACGATATTACTGGGCCTCTCAACTGAGCTCGGTTAACCATGCGATGTATGATCCGGCATCTAACCCGGCTTTTGCTATGGATAAATGGCTGCTTCCGGGCGGAGATTATAATAGGGCACTTTATTCAAAACGGTCCGATGTGTCATTGACCGGGCCTACCAGAGTTGCGGTTCGGGTCTGGTACAACGCTAATGCTGCTATGGGCTGGTCGGATACCCTTACTCGAGCGACTCCACTCTACGCTGCCGAGAGGTAGGGCAGTTTGTGGACGACTAAGGGGTTCGATAAATGGGACCTTATTGGGATTAGTACGGTGGGGACCTATTGCGGAAGGACAAGATAAAATCCTTCGAGGAGTTGCAGCTAGAATTTAAACTCGGTCCTCGAGAATACTTTTGGTACCTACAAGTTCGACACGCCCTTTCCTCTGCCTTACCGGCTGGTACGCCCGTTCCAGAATCCTCACCCCTGGAAGACAGAGTACTCGATGGACACGTCCCGGACAGTACGATCTCTCTTATATACAAAAGTTGATAAACGACTGAGCGGACCTTCTTCTACAGCTCCGCATGGCCTGGACCGGCGATGGACTGGAACTTGATGATGAAGACTGGCAGGCGGCGATATCCTCCCCAAAGGAGGTGGCAATCTCGGTGTAGTATTCTCTCCATTTCTATTACTTGTGGGTTCTATGGAACTTAGAATGTTCTGTATGAGGGATTTCTGTAATGTCAGTTGCTGGCTGTTAACTGATGGTTAGGGTGCATATGAATAAACCTAAACCTAGGAATATACTCTATGTGTATTTATTCACAACTTTTCATTGGCGACGAGGACGGGATGAAAGAATAAGAGAGATGCACCTTAACATCAAGCTAAGTACTTTTGAGAAATTTGAACGACTGGAATTCTTCGTAAAAAGAAAAATTTAAAAAGAGAAAGAAAGTTAACACCTGTTTTTTTTTTTAACATAGACCAGCGTGTTTCTGTATCTCAGTTTATACTTCCCCAGCGGCAGTGTTTTTAAAAAGGGACTTTTTGTGTTCCCCAGCGGCAGTAATTTAAATGGAGTAAGGGAAGAAAGATTAAACTATAACACTGTTTGAGATACAAGGAAAAATACATCGGAAGGGTTAATTCAGCGGATGGTTAATTTTGTTTAACCGGTGTGAGAAGAGGCAAAGCGTCGATTTAGTGAAGAGAAAAGATTTGACGGTTACCGTTTTTTTTTTCTCTCCGAGGAGCTCCTCTCGGTTCAAGTTTCTCTGTAAACTGGTGACGTAGAAGAATCAGCCTTTGGGATTCGGCAAGCGGCTGTCATAGCAACGTGTTCGAGCGTCTCTCATGACAAACTGTAAAATGAATGGTGAAAGACGCAACGTGATTAAACGTAATTACGCAAAAGTGGCAAAGGTCATGGAATGAGGAAATATCTTCGTGCGCTGAAGGAAAAGGATGTCAAAAGAGAGCGTTTTCAGAATAACGTGTTAACTCCTGGAATGAGTCATAAAGCTGAGTTTGACGAGATCGAAAGAGGAGAGAGCTATTTCGATTGGTTTGTTTTTGTGCAAGTAATGCAATTTTAAAGGAAAGAAGAATTTCGAAAATTGAATAGTTCATCTGGTGACTTTTAGGTTTTATAACATAAGTACTAAACATTTAACCAGATCGCTGCTGTGGTTATTTTTCCCCTGTGCTGGAAATCGGTATTCTCCTGTATTCATGATGAGCTCAGCTCGTCATCAGCACAGCTCAACTGTGCCTCATGACGAGCTGAGCTCGTCATGAGCATGGAAGGGGTTAAATGACATTTAACATGTTATTTGCAAAGCTATAGAAAATATATTTTAGTTTTAGTAACAGGAAGCTGACTGTTTAAGTTAACTTGGATTTATTAAGAATAGATAATGCAGAATATAACAACGCCCCCATTTTTTTTGAGCGATCCAGGGGAACCAAAAGTAAAATGGAGTAAGTGGAAAAAGATATTTGCACATTATGCTAAAGTATGTGGTACTAATTTAAGTGAGGAAAGAAAGCATTCTTTGTTGTTACATTGTCTAGGGGGTGAGGGGCAAGAAGTGCTTGAAAATTTACCAGAATTGTCTCAACAAGAA
Organism: Lissotriton vulgaris; assembly: GCF_964263255.1. Lineage (NCBI taxonomy): Eukaryota > Metazoa > Chordata > Amphibia > Caudata > Salamandridae > Lissotriton > Lissotriton vulgaris. The sequence goes on from NC_141689.1 coordinate 1,663,782,116, forward strand.
CAAAGGGGATTGGATGAGTATGAGGTGTGTTTACTACAATTAGATAAACATTATCTACCACGTGTAAGTACCATTATGGAGAGATATCATTTTGGGAAGTGTGAGCAAAGAAAGGATGAGTCTGTGGAAGAGTATATTACTGCTCTAAGGAAATTGTCTTCTACTTGTAAATATGGTGCTGTGAATGAGGAACGCATAAGAGATCAATTTGTGTTGAAGTGTAGAGAGGATAAGATCAGAGAAGAATTGTGGCTCAAGGATGAACCACCTTTGGAAGAAGTAATTGGTATAGCAAAAAGAGTAGAGCATATGTTAAAATATGTAAATGAGTTAAAAAATGACAAAGGTAAGACTGAAGAAAAGGTGGAAGAGGTTAAGGAGGATGTTTCTCAAATTAAGGAGGTAAAGCCTGTTCAAAAAACATATAGGTAAAGAAGAGTCTAATGTGTCTGGTATTACCTGTTTTAGATGTGGAAAGTCAGGTCACAAGGCTAACTCTAGGTTTTGTCCAGCAATGAGTTTTGTTTGTCATGGGTGTGGTATAAAGGGACACTTTGTAAAATTCTGTAAAGCAAAGGAAGGGAAAGTGGTAAACAAGGAGATAAAAGAGGTTATATATCAGATTAAAGTTGAAGACCAGAAGGATCATCCCACTGGTATTATCAAGATTGATGATACAGAAGTAGAGGTGAAATTTGACTCTTGTGCACGCATTACAATTATTTCAAAAGAAATGTATGAGGAACATTTTAAAAGTAAAAATAAGCTTAGTAGAATGGATGTGTGTCCAGGTGGATATGGAGGTGCACCCATCACCATGATGGGTTATTTTAATGCATCCATTGAGTTTGGGAAGAGAATAACGGTGGGTAAGGTCTATGTTTCAAAGTTTGGTGATTGTTTGATTGCGTGGCCCCATCAACGTTTATTGGGTGTAATTTTGAATCCAAACTCTAATCCTCAAATATAGATTCAAGAAGTTGAATCAAAAGTGAATACATTTATGGAAGAATTTCCTGAACTTTTTCGTACAGAATTAGGATGTTTAAAAGGGTATAAACATTGTATAAAATTGAGAAAAGATGCTGTACCTGTTGTTGCAAAAGTTAGGAGAATTCCATTAGCAATACAAGAGAAGGTGGAACAAGAACTAAAGAAATTGCAAAAGCAGGACATCATTACAGCAGTAGAGGCAACTGAATGGTTGGCGCCAATTGTCGTCGCTAACAAACCCAATGGCGAGATAAGACTGTGCTGTGATTTAAGGTCTTTAAACATGGATGTGGTAGTGGATACATTTCCACTGCCTAATATAGATGAGCTATTAACATCCTTAGTTGACTCAAAGGTGTTTACAACTTTAGATCTAACACAGGCATACCATCAAATAGAGTTGACACAGGAATCACAAGATTCAACGGCATTTATCACACCAATGGGTGCTTTCAAATATAAAAGAATGCCGTTTGGTCTTGTGTCAGCTGCGTCTGTTTTTCAACGGGTCATGCATTCAATTTTGAGAGGGATAAAATCTGTAAAATGTTATCAGGATGATTTATTAATATATGGTGTAAATCAACAAGAACATGACAAGTCTCTAAGAATGGTGCTGAGAAGATTGGAAAATGCTGGTTTAACATTGAAATATGAGAAATGTAGATTCTCGGTCAATGAGGTGAATTAATTGGGACATCATATTTCAGCAAATTTGATTTGATTTTGATATTTCTAAAGCGCAAACAAAGGCCCGTGGGCGTCTCGGCGCTGAGTATCTGTAGTATTTAACCTAAGAGGGGGGAGCGGGATCTATTGATTAAAAAGCCAGGTCTTAAGTTGCTTACGAAAAGACCAGAGAGAAGGGCTGGCTTTAATCGAATGGGGCAGAGTGTTCCACAGCTTTGGAGCTGACACCAGAAATCTTCTGTCACCCCATGAGACAGTTTTAGTGCGAGGAACCACAAGATCGATTAGACTTGAGGAACGTAATGTTCTGGACGGACAATAAGGAATCAGATTGTGGACGAGATAGGTTGGTCCTAGATTATGCAAGGCCTTGTACACAATGCATAGAGTCTTAAACTTTATTCTGTTTCTGATGGAAAGCCAGTGTAACTCTTTGATGGTATTAGAAGCAGATTGATGTTTGGGGATTTTTCCCAAAAGCCTGGCAGCTGAGTTCTGTATTATTTGCAATTCATTTAAGACTCCCTCTTGTGCATTGAGGAACAAAGCATTGCAGTAGTCCAAGGTGGACAGCACAAGGGAAGTGACCAGGGTTTTACCAGCTGTGTCTGGAAGAAAAGGGAGGATTTTTTTAATAAGTCTCAATTTGTAGAAGGCTGAGGAGGTGATCTGGTTGGCGTGTGGGTGAAAAGTAAGGCGGTCATCAAAAATGACACCCAGATTCCTCACCTTGCTAACAGGCTCGGGAGGGGGGCCTAGTGACGATGGCCACCAATTGGACGACCACTCAGGAGTTAGCGGTCCGAAGATGACTACTTCCGTCTTATCGGAGTTTAACTTTAAACAATTGGAGGCCATCCAACTCCCAATTGCTACCATGCCTAATTTAAGATCTTCCGCTATTTTGTGGCCGTTGTTCTTAATAGCTAAGACCAGCTGTGTGTCATCTGCATAGGAGGTTAGGCTCATCCCATAAGCCCGAATGACATTGGCTAAGTCCGACACATAGATGTTAAAAAGTGTCGGACTTAGGGATGAGCCTTGAGGTACTCCACATGGCAGAGACAAGGTGGACGAGTGAAAGGGCCCATTGTGACCACCTGGGTTCTATTGGCCAGAAAAGTAGCCAGAAGTTTGCTGGCATTCCTCTGGACACCCATGTTTTCGACACGGTCGATCAAAGTAACATGATCGACCGCGTCGAAGGCCGCCGACAAGTCCAGCAGTACCAAGACTGCTGTGCCCCCAGCATCTCGGATGGATCTGACGTCATCCGCTGCCTTAATCAGAGCCGTCTCCGTCCCATGGAATTGGTGGAAGCCAAACTGGGATTCATCAAGTAAATGATGTTGCTCTAAAAAGCCGGAGAGCTGTTGATTCAGAGCTTTCTCTGCTATCTTAGCCAGAACTGGTAGGCTGGCAATAGGCCGGTAGCTCTTAGGTTTGTCTATATCAAGGTGTGGTTTCTTTAGGAGTGGTTTAATGAGAGTTTTTTTTTAAGATATCAGGGTAAATACCTGTGCTAAACATAGCATTGCAGATGGAAGAAATAGCAGGAAGAACCACTTCAATAACCGGGAGTAGTACTTTGAATGGACAGGGGTCAAGTGCCGAACCTGATCTGATAGTGGATATTATATCCATGATCTGAGAAATGGAGATTTGTGCGAATTGAGAAAGAATAGGTCCAGTATGGAAGGTGGTTGACATGTTGGAGGGACAATTGGCAGTTTTAGCAAAGGCAGAATAAATATTGTTGACTTTACTAAAGAAGAAGCTCGCTAATGCGTCGCAAAGGGGTTGTGAGGGAGGTGGAGTCAGATTGGGGGAGCACCCAGCTAACTGCTTAGCGGTTTCGTACAGGGCTTTGTTGGAGTTTTTGGCTATCTCAATTCTATGACTAAAGAATTTTTTCTTGGCCTCATCAATCATGGTTTTATATTTGGCAACCATTACTTTATAATTAATTTTTGCCTCCTCTGAGTAATCTTTCCGCCAGTGCCTCTCCCTATTCCTACACTGTTGTTTTTGTTTTCTTAAGGCTGCGGAATACCAAGGGGCCGACGGAGTGGATCTATTACGTGACCATTGTTTGACCGGAACCAGAGAGGATGCCACTGAACCCACCCACTCATAGAATTGAGTGGTGGCGATATTAGGGTCGGTTGATAGAGAAGGGGTGGAAGTGATTTAGGAACATTCCAGGCTGGAGCTATCAATGTCGTTCCATGCCTGAAATGCATGATGGGAGTTAGAGGAAAGTATGGATGCACCAGTGTCATGGGTAGTTAGTGACGCCAAGATAACATGGTGGTCAGACCAGGTGACCGGGAGAATTTGAGAGACATGTAGATTTTGTAAGTTGGTAAAAATACCGTCAAGTATGTGGCCCCCATCATGCGTGGATGATTTGACCAGTAGTGGAAGACCAAAAGTGGTCATATCCCCTAGAAACGCAGCAGTGTCTTTGTCCTCCATTTTATCAAAATGAAAATTAAAATCACAGAGGACAGTGAGAGAACTATCGAGAGCTGATGATTCCAGAATGGACCTAAGGTCAGAGATAAATCCGGTTCTAGATCCCGGTGGATGATACAAAAGGATCCCTTTAAAACTAAAGGAGGGGGTCAGCTTAACAGAGAATTGCAGGGCTTCACAGGATGGTAGAGGGATCATATTGGTTCTGACAGCGAAAGTGTCACGTGCAATAATGGCGAGCCCACCACCTTTCCTGCATTGTCTGTCCAATCTATGGATGGAGAAGCCTTTAGGGACTGCAATTACTATATCTGGCTCGGATGAACTATCCATCCAGGTTTCTGTCAAAAATAGCATATCTAAATTGTTGTCCTCCATCAGGTCAGCTATGTCCTGTCGGTGTTTCCCGAATGAACAGACATTTATGAGGGCAAGTGAGAAAGATTTGGGTGAATTGGACTTGGTGGAGGGGGAGGACTTGAAATAAAAGGGTATCCGTGTTTTACAACAGGGACAGATTTGGGGCGTGTCCACAGCAAATAACAGTGGATTCAGTACAAGACATAACTGATGTTGAGGGGGTCGCAAAAGCCTGAGCATATTGGACGTGTATGGTCTAGATGGATCTAGACCATGGGGATTCGGTGGACCAGGGGGACTGGCCCTCGGCCCGGTCCAGGCGCGGACGGGCGTAGACGGGCTCGCCTTTGGCGCGCCTTTGGCGCACCTCCGGCGCACCCGCTGCGCGCAAATGGAATCGCACCTACAAAAGAGTTGGTTGAGACAATTGAGAAGCTGGTATCACCAAAAAATAAGGAAGAAGTTGTTTATTTTCTTGGTATGGTTGAATACTATGGAAAATTTATAAACAATCTAGCAGGTAAAACGAGCAATTTGAGAAATCTTCTAGGTAAGAATAAAGAATTTAAGTGGACAGATGAATGTCAAAGTGAGTTTAGTGATGTTAAGAAGGATTTGATTGATGCTCCAGATTTGCAAGCATTTGTACCTTTTGAGGAGACTTTTGTGGTAACGGATGCAAGTTCGAAGGGTGTGGGTGCTGTTTTGAAACAAAAAAGGAAGGGTCAAGAGAAACTGATTGCTTGTGCCTCCAGGAGCTTGAGGGGCGCCGAACTGAACTATTCGGTCATAGAAAAGGAGGCTCTGGCTATATATTGGGCACTAAGAAAGTTTAGGAATTTTCTATGGGGTATGAAGTTCATAGTCTGTACAGACCATAAGCCATTAAGAGAGATTTTTATGATGAAAGGTTTAGATAGTGTTTCGTCAAGGATTCGAAAGTGGGTTATTGGTCTTCAAGAGTTTAATTTCAGTGTTGACTATATACCAGGAGTTGATAATGTATTTGCTGATTGTTTATCGCGTTTGGTGGATGAGGTTCAGAGTGTTGATCATGAAGATGAAATATGTGAGAATGAAGTAGATGTATGTGAGATTACCTCAGGTGCTATACTTGAAGATGAGTGGTTGGAGGAAATTGGAAAGGATTCTGAAATTGGGAAAATTATTGAAAAAGTCAAAGGGCAAGTAAATTGGGATGGCTCTTTTGGAAAAGTATGGCATATGGTTGAAAGTGAGTTGTCAGTGGAGAATGGTATACTTTTGAGGCGTACGAAGTTAATTCCTCCAAGTTCTTTGAGGAGAAGATTGATTGAGGAGGCTCATCAGGGTCATCTAGGTATTGTCAAAACCAAGGAAAGAATTCGGTGTTCTTTTTGGTGGCCGGGAATGGATCAGGAAATAGAAAGAGAGGTGAGGGAGTGTTTGCAATGTAAGGTAAGCGACAAAATTTTAATATCACGTACAACTCCCATGGTTTGTCGCAATCTTCCAACAGGTCCTTGGGAGGAAATTGCTATTGATATTGTAGGTCCTCTTGCTGGTGAGCATCGTACACCTTTTCTGATTGTTTTGATTGATCTTTACTCTAGGTGGGTGGAAGTTTCTTCTGTTTCTGAGGTTACTTCTTCATGTGTCATCTCTTTTCTTAAAGACATTTTTAGAAGGGAAGGTTTTCCGAAGTCTCTTTTATCAGACAATGGTCCTCAATTTTGCTCGAACATGATGTCAGAATTTTTAATGTCTTGTGGGATAAAACATAAAAGATCTTCTGTTTATCACCCAGAAACCAATGGAACTGTTAAAAAGGTTCAACAGGGTTATTAAGGAAAATGTACAACTTTCTAGGGTAAATTCTATGGATTGGAGGGAGGAATTGCAAAAATGCATTCTTGCACATAGATTTTCTCCACAGATGACGACAAAGAAAACTCCTTTTGAACTATTTAAGGGAGAATTCCCAACACGAGTTTGAGTCCAGCTTGGATGTGTTAGGGTAAAGGTTTAACTAACAATGGAATTGGTGATTGGAGGGTTAGAGAGGAGAAAGTTCAGATGAGAAATAAAATATGCTATGATGAAAGGAAAAGAGTAAAGGAAGGGAAGATTGAAGTAGGTGACGTAGTTAGGGTCAGAGCACCTGTAGGTGCTTTGGCTTGGTCTAAATACTCTGCACCTATGCATGTCATAAAATGTTTTAAAAATTCAGTGAAATTGGAAAATGGAAAGATTTGGAATTTAAATCGTGTTGCTATAGTAAAGGATTTCACGATTGTTGATAAATCTAATGTAAAGAAATCTGTTTGCTGTGATGATGCAAATGTAACGCAGCAAAGACTTAGCTCTCGTATAAGGAGAGTTCCATCTTATCTAAAGGATTGTACAAGATAAGGTTTTTCTTTATGTTTCTGCATGATTATCTTAGCATGGTATTCTGTGCTCATTTTGAATGTTTATTTTCTTATGTTTTCTTCTTTGTTCATTTCTGTATTGCTTCAGCTTTTAATTATAAGAAAGGGGATGTGTAATATTCTCTCCATTTCTATTACTTGTGGGTTCTATGGAACTTAGAATGTTCTATATGAGGGATTCCTGTAATGTCAGTTGCTGGCTGTTAGCTGATGGTTAGGGTGCATATGAATAAACCTAAACCAAGGAATATACTCTATGTGTATTTATTCACGACTTTTCACTCGGCCCGTCTGAGATTGGTGCAGTTAAAAATCCTACACCGATTGTTGCGTATGGGGTATGTCTTGGATGATTTGTGTAACCGTGGCTGTGGTATGGTGGGTACGTTCCTTCATATTATATGGGAATGTCCTGCGGTAGCGTCCTTTTGGACTGGTGTGCATGGTGTTATATCTGAGGTAACGGGTGTTTCTCTTTTGCCGGAGGCCCGAAGGTGTCTCTTAAATGTGTGGGAGCCCAATGCCCAAACGCAGTGGGCAACTTTGGGTAACATGATTGCCAAGCGTGACATTGTGCAATTGTGGGGGTCGGCTAGGCCACAGAGTCTGTCGGCCTGGTCTAGGAACATGGACTGGTGCATGTTCCGTGAAAAAACAGTTTACATTGCTCGGGGCAGGCCCAAGAAATGGAGGAGGATATGGAGTCAGTGGAACCAATACTGTGGTGAAATTTGTACCCCTCCTTTTGAGCCTCCACCGGAAGTGTTGCAATCCCCTTAGCATGGCGTTCCTTCTAGTCTGGATTTTGTTTGTGTGTTGCTGGCTACCTCTTGTTCCCTCTTTCTCCCCCTCCCGGATGCTCTTACTGTTGACTATGTACAGATGTGGATGTGGTACCCCCTCCCCAGAAGGATTACTCATGTTTTTCTCTTTCGTTTAGCCTCTGCAGTTATTTTCTTTATATTTTTGGTTGGTGGCGTTTTTCAAAATATAAAATCAAAACCTTATTCCTCCTGCACACTGAAGTATGACATAGCATGATTGGTTACTTGCCGCCGGGCCCTAGGGTTGTCGGCTGAAGGGCTGTGTATTCTTTCATCCTGATATGATATTGGAATCGTTGCCAGCCGACCCGAAGTGGCTATATGACTGCTATTGTATTTTCATGTTTCTCAATAAAGGTTTTTAAAACAAAAACAAAAAAAATTATGAATACCTTACTGTCTGCTGCCCCCCATTTAATTGCCATTTTTACAGTGAAATTTTGAGACAGAGAAATCAACAAAGTCTCAGTCATGATCAATTCAGGGGCTACAGGCAATTTTTGTGACTTTAAATATGCTCGGCAGATTGGACTACGATTTGTGGAAAAACTATTTATGGAGGTCGTTCGAGCAGTCAATGGCACTAATTTATCATCTGGTCTGATTACTCATGAAATAGAACTGGTTCAATTAACTGGGTTAGAAGGGCATTCAAAATTAATCATCTTCAATTTGATTGATGCAACTCAATTTCAGTTAATTCTTGGCCTCTCGTGGTTGACAGAGCACAATCCATGCATTGACAGGAGTAAGAGAACCATTGTAATGGATTGCTCCTTTTGCAAGGAAAATTGCATTTTTGAACAAAATCCAATTATGATTGATACTCCGGTTCGGAATTTGGTTCATCATTGCCCGGCCCAGATTTGTGCAGTGGAAATTTAAGAGATCCCAGTGGAATATCAGTACCTATCAGCAGTTTTTAACAAAAGGAAGCGGAGAAGTTACCACCACATCGCCCCTAGGATTGCAAGATTGAGATCGAGCCAGGAGCTGTCTTGCCATGTAGTCGGATTTATGCACTCACCAAAACTGAGAATCGATTTTTGAAGGATTATTTGGATCAACATCTAGCCAGTGGATTCATACGCCCAACACAGTCCCCAGTTTTCTCCCCGCTTTTTTTCATTCCGAAAAAAGATGGAGATCTCAGAGCATGCGCAGACTACAGGGCCTTGATTTCAGTACTACTGGATCAGGTGAAGGATGCCAAGATTTATACTAAATTGGATCTGCGAGGAGCATATCACTTAATCAGAGTTGCTTCTGGGGATGAATGGAAAACCGCGTTTTGCACGCTGTATGGATTATTTGAGTATCAGGTAATTACATACGGGCTGTGCAACGCTCCCGCTGCCTTTCAGCATTTTGTGAATGATGTTTTGGTAGAATTTTTGCACAGACTCGCTGTCGTTTACATCAATGACATTTCGATTTTTTCGAACAATGTGGAGGAACATACTCAGCACGTGAGAGCCATTTTAACCAAGTTACTGGAAAATCATCTTTATGTGAAGTTGGAAAAGTGCGCTTTTCATGTAAATCGTGTGGAATTCTTTAGGTTTGTATTATCACCAGAAGGTGTGAGTATGGATTCTACCAAGGTTAAGGCAGCACAAGAATGACCTTCTCCAAGATCAGTGAAGGAAATTCAAAGTTTTTGGGGATTCTCAAATTTCAATTGTAGATTTATTCCAGAATTCTCCCAGAAGGTGGTCCCAATAACTCGACTGTTATAGAAAGGGGCTAAGTTTGAGTGGGGAGCAGAAGCTGAAGAAGACTTTCAATTTTTAAAGAAATCGTACACTCAAGCCTCTATTTTGCTACACCCCAGAACAGAAGATCCATTTTATGTTGAAGCCGATGCTCCTGATGTTGCCATTGGGGAATACTATCTCAGCGGCATCCAACAACCGGCCAGTTACATCCAGTGGCTTATTACTCAAGAACATTAAATCCTCCAGAATGCAATTATTTGATTGCAGACAAAGAATTGCTGGCAGTTAAATGTGCTTTTAAGGAATGGCAACATTACCTGTTGGTTTCGAAAGACAAGGTCACTGTGTTTACCGACCATCGGAATTAGCAATTTCTCAAATCTGCTCTTACCTTGACAGCCAGGTAGTTAAGATGGTCTTTATTCTTTGCTGATTTTGACTTCATAATTACTTTCTGACCCGGGAAGAGTAACACAAAAGCAAACACTCTTTCTCGAATAAATTTTAATACCTTAGAATCTGTTAGAGAGTTACAGAACATTATTCCAGTGGAAACAATTGTTTTATTCACTAATACTTTGGAATTTGCAGACAAGATTCAAGAAGCAATGACAATCCAGGAAATGGGTGAATGGTGTCAGGAAGCAGAAGGTAGAGAAGTCAGGAATGGACATCCTTACCAAAACAATCGCTTGTTTCTACCCACAAAAGAGCTTCAAGAAAAGGCATTGGAATATGGCCATGACAACTTACTTGCAGGACAAAAAGGAATCTATAAAACCACAGAGTTGGTTGAGAAAAATTTCTGGTGGCCGGATAAGAAACCGCGGTTACGACAATTTGTGACCACTTGTGAGAGATGTTTAAGAGAGAAAACTGATCGTAGACCTCCACAGAAAAAATGTATGCCGTTACCTACCCCACCACATCCATGGCACACCGTATCTTTAGACTTAATAGTAGATCTGCCTCCAAGTCAAGGGTTTACTACCATTTTGGTCTTTGTAGATGTCGTTTCAAAGATGGCACACTTTGTCCCATTAAAAAAGGTTCCAAATGCTCCTCAAGTGGCTCAGTTGTTTTCCCAACACATAGTGAGATTACATGGAGTTCCCAAAGTTTAATTTCAGATCGAGGCACACAATTTGTTTCACGCTTTTGGAGGGCTTTCACACAAAAATTAGGAATTGACACTCGTTTTTCCACTAGCTATCATCCAGAAACTGATGGTCACACAGAGAGGGTTAACCAAGAGCTTGAGCAATACCTCAGATTATATCTTTTGGGTCATAAGATGGAGTGGTCAGAGTTAGTTTGGGCTGCCGAGTTTGCCAATAATAACACAATACACGCATCTACTGGAAACTCACCCTTCTATGTAAATTATGGAAGACATCCTAATTTGATTTTAGAGATAGAAGAAAGTCCTGTCCCAGCAGTTGAAGAATTTGTATCAGATCTGCCGAGTTCTTTTGCACAAGTTGAAGAAAAGGTAACTAAGTCAAAAGCTTCCTATAAAAGACAAGCAGATAAAAAAAGAAGAGTAGAACGAGTTGTTAACCCAGGAGATAAGGTTTGGCTTTCCACAAAAAATCTAAAATTAAAAGAAAATCGAAAGTTTCAACCCCAATTTATTGGCCCATTTAAGGTAGAAAAAATGTTGAATCCAGAGACAGATAAAATTCATTTACATCCTTATCTTAAGGTGCATCGCACATTTCATGTTTCCTTGCTGAAGAAAATTCTGCCTAACTTGAGAGTGTGTCTAAAATCTAAACCCATTCTGGTAGATTCTGAAGAAGAGTTTGAAGTACACATGGTTTTGGATTCCACAGATAGAAAAGGCAAATTGTACTATCTGATTGATTGGAAGAGCTTTGGTCCTGAAGAGAGATGTTGGGAGCCTTATACTAACATCCATACTCCAAAGCTGATTTGAGAATTTCACAAAGCCAATCCCACAAGACCTAGGTTGGGGGAACGTTTTTAGTGGGGATACTGTCAGGAATCTCAATCAAGACTCTCAGGTGGAGGTCTTAAAAGAAGCGTGTTATACTCCAACCTCTTGCCTGAAACCAAATGCCCACCTTGGAAAAGACGAATCTGTGCTGGAAAGCATCCCTTCGCTTGTTGCTGCTTCAACTACAGCGTTCTGCCATGTTGGAGAGAGACCAGACTGCTCCCACTTTCTGTAGTGGTGCACGGTCTAGTTGTTCTTCTCCGGTTTTGAAGAGAGAAGATAATGCGCATGCGCGACTAGCACGTGGCACACTTCAACTGTGAAAATTCGCTTGACAGGAGTTTGTAGTTCGCGCTCGCTGTCTAAACGTTTTACCTCACAGAAAGTCCAGCATTTGAGCAGCGTTATTTAGTTCTTGAGGGAAGTATTCATAATGAGTCCTCTTTTGTGTTTCTGGAGCAAGTGTAATTTATAACACTTTTTTCCTCAGCTATCGTATGTACTAAAAGACGAAAGTCGAGAGGAAGCAGATCTTGTCACCTTGCATTGCGAGCCAGAAGGATCAAGCTTTCAAGGCGTTTTCTTCTGTCAATAGAAGAACTCGAATCTTCCAAGTAAGTTTGTTCAGTTTATTCTGGTAATTCACTCCAGTGTCCTTGAGTGACCTTAAAATGTGGCAGCAGTAATTATTAAGGAAAGCAAGAGACTTAAGGAAATTGTTCTTTCTGAGACTTGGACAGAACTTATTTATATTTGAACTTATTGAAACCCATTGCAGACCTAAAGAACTTGTTGAGACTTGTGAGAGAACAGTCTTTTAATGTTATTCTGAGGAAAAGAAACCAAGAGACTGACTAACAAAAAAGGTGAAATTCATAAAGGAGAATTTATTGCTGGCTGTGCTAAATACACATATATATAAAAGAACACAAAACGTCAGATGCACATAAGCTGGCTGGGTTCTTCTAATGAATCAGATATTACATTCAAAATAAATAGACAAAAAAACAGCACAGTGAGTTGCTAGCTTCTATTTAGGCGCAGGTAAGAGTTGGGTTAGTTGAGCTAGAGTGTAATATTGTTGAGGTATTTATAGTTCAAATAAGATAATTGAGGTGCTTATCTTACATGGTATCCTGTTGAATTCCAGAAGTATGAGCCAGCGTACTGAAGTACTGAAGCATGTGTCTCTTGTTTTTTTGTCTTCCACTTCCCCTTTCCCCCTGGGCTAAGTTCAGAGACAGTGGAATCTTAGCTGTCACTGGTCTTGGTTGGAGGGATATGGAGTAAGATCATCTGTTCCTGAGGGGGCCTCATCAGAGTGTATCCTTTCTGAAAAATACATAGAGCAGCCATGAAACAAAAAGAAGACACCATTATCAAATTAACAGTCAGCGAAATAATCTCAGACCCTGGAGAATTTCTTAGTTGCCCCCACCCGCTTAGCATCAGCTTCTTCAAATTGTTTTGTACATTTAATTTTACTCAGCCATTTCTCAAACAAAGGTATTTCCAATTATCTCCAGTTTTTAAAATCAATGAACTGGCAACCAACATAGCGATAGCAAGAAAACGTCCCTGAGTTTCGGAAAGTTTAACTTCCCTAATACCTATGCCAAACAGAGCAGCTTCTACTGAAGGTTTATAAGTTTTCTTAATCGCGCCACTAAAATATACAAATATTTTTTCCCCAAAAACTTTTAGCTTAGGGCAGGAAAAAAAATATGTTGCCATCAGTACCACAGCGATAGCAGCTATTTACATTCCTGGAATATAACATTTTGGGGTGTTGGATTTCAAATGAGTTTCCTGTAAAAAAAGAATTTAAGGTTTTAAAGTAACTAGCCACCTAATCAATCCACCATATTTACGTCTGTTCAAAATGCCATTAACGTTGACAGAAAGAATTTGGCAATTACTGGATGAACTCATTCACGAAGTACAAAAAGATCAAAAGCTCAACGTACTGCAATTCTATTCTAAATTGATTCCTACACCATTTAGAGCCTTCATTATAGCACTTGCTCATTTTTCCAACTGATCCCAACCCCCCTAACCCTCCTCAACAAAATCCCTCCCCCCTCAGGAAATGAGGTTATTCCCGCTGTCCACATACTCCTTCCCTCCCCAAAATAATGCTGGTGCCCTTATATTGCAACACAGAGTGATCTCCCCCTCAAATAAACAAATCTTCAAAAAGAGAGACTCTACAAGTCTTTGAGTCACCAAATCAGAAATTTTTTCTTAAGAAAGCAATAAAACAACAACAGAGAGAGCAACCAGTCAATTATCTTCCAGCAGAGATTGTCTTGAGCAGCTCCTGTGCTTCTTCTAGACGAGTAAATAAATTAAACTTTCCATGGACAAGAACTTTAAGTTTTCATTGTTGTGCAATCGAAGCTTGTGCCCCTTGAGCTTTAAACAAGTATAGTAACTTAACAAACTCCGTCTTCTAGCCACTGCTGCTGGCATAGCAGAAAACATTCTGCACTTTACTCCATTTTCAGTTTCAAACTGTCTCAACTGAATTGCCATAGTCAGGACTTTTTCCTTTACGTGATAATCAGCAAAGTTGACAAGTACTGTGCGGGGGAACTTTTCATTTGGAGGAAGATGAGCAGGGACCCGATGAGCCCTAGCTAGTGTTAAGTCTCCCACAAAATCAGGTAACCCAGCCTTCTTTACAAATGTTTCCACCCACCTGAGAGTGTCACCCCCTTCAAGCCATTTCGGAACGCCAACTATCCGAAGATTAGAGCGGCGAGAAAAATTCTCAAGTTCCTCAATCTTGTTCTCCATGATTGATTTTTCACGAGACACTGAATCTTCTTGTTGAAGAACACCAATCATTTGTCCCCTAGGGTGGAGATCCTCAACTCAGCCTCATGGAGACGACCCGGAAGACTGGCAACTCTTTCCTCTATCTTTCCCAGGCATTGCTGAATCGATAAAATTTCTAACTGCTGTTTTTTCTTCATATGTCTGATTTCCTCAAGAATCATATTTAACATAGTTTTTCTATCCATCTGGCATGAGACCGCCTTCTCATCCTGAAATACAAACACAGGTACTTTGATTCCTTGTTGATGCCCGCTTTTATCTAAATTGGCCCTGGCGTCTACTAAAATAGAACTACTTTCCGGTAAGGTTTGGGACCCCAGAAGAGCTGAGAGCATTAGTTGTTCTACCGGGGGCTGCTGCCCTTGCTTATTTATCTGACCCTGAGCCTGGGACACGGTGGTGCCATTTGATTGCGTTTAAAGAACATTTGAACTAGTATGGAGAAGAGAGGGCGGAGACTGAGGGAGTGGGGTCGCAGTAGCCATTGCCATAGTTGCTTCAGTAAGTAGGATCGGAGTCGACAGGCCTGGGGCTGGGTCCTGTACCTGTACCAATGGGGGATGCCCCCTAGAGGAGACAGCCCTGAAGATGAAGAGGAGATAGCCTCCAAAGAGGGTACTGATTCCATTAAAGAGGCTCCTGCTGTTGCATCCCCTGTACCCCCCACAATAACCTGTACAGAGTCCTGCACGAGAACATCGTTTCTCAAATTACCAGTCGAATTAAAGGGGGGGTTCCGTCTTTTTCACAAAGAGAGGGAAGTCTCTGACATTTTTCAACTCCTGGTTTGGGCGAACATAACAGACCCCTGACTGAAGGTTTTGATCCTTAGGAGCAACTTCTACAGGTGCCACCGCTCTTATCGCTTTTAATGGGGAATCCTCAATTCCTGAACTTTGCGAGCTGAAGGAGGACTCAGCATGATGTAATTTATTACTCCCCTTGGACTGATTCAGTTTGGCTTTCGCTGAATGTACTTTATTTTTTGCAGCAATCACGGCATCCACTTTCGCTGCTGCAGCCACCATCTTAAGCTGTTTCCTCATCGTGTTGCTTTCTTTGATGGGCGCTAAAGTCTAAGATCCAAATTCTCCTTTCTACACACAGAGGATTTAATCTGGTTATCCCAGCCTCCTCTTCCTACTACTTCTGTGAATATTTTTATTTTGTCTTAAATATTAGCACCGTCTTTTTTGTTTTTGTTTTTCAAAGCCTCCCAAATCCTCCTATATAGTTCCAAAAGTTTTGTACTTTTCCTTTATAGGTCCTTAATCAGCAGTCCCAAGTCCGAAAGACCCAAAAAAACGCCATATCAAAGTTCTATATCACTCTCCCACATGGGTAAATTTTAAACCACCACCGATTGCCAGCAAACTCCCCCGTCCTACTCACATGTCCATGCTCTTATGCTAGTTCTTCTTTGGGGTTCCGTTAATTAGCCCAGTCCAGTCGAGTCCGCGCTGAGATAGCAGACCCCGAGCCTGTAGACTAGCAGAACAGAGATTAAATCCACTCATGGTCCCAGGCCGCCATTCCAATCACTGGGACCAGCAGAGACCAAACAGGAGAGATAGCAGGAGTGATAACGGGGTTGCTAGCACCTCCGGAACCGCCGATATCACCGATGGAGCTCCGTGAGCGAGAGCCTTCAATTTTCCCTCCAGCCGGGGTTTAAGCTGAATCCGGTAACAAGCTGCACAGCAGAAAGCACCGAAGACGAGAAACAGGTACGAGAAAGGAGCTGCCTGCTACGCTGGACCTCGGCGTTTTCACACAGCTGATCCCAGAGATGCCATCTCAGTGAGGGGGGAGGAGCATCACGGCACCTATGCGCTAGTGGGAAGCGCTGTAGCTGCCATTCGGCCCCAAGTCCAGTACACTCTATAGATCTTTTGTACATTCTCCACGTGAACAGGGGAAGATAATATGCCCTGGAGAATTCCAATAGAGGCCCATGTTCACACCAGAACATGGACTTCTATTGGAATTCTCAAGAGCATATTATCAAGCCCATTATCGCCGCTTTACCAGCAGTTTTCTGCCGCTAAACCGGCGATAACTTTTTAATGCCGTTCTTGATAATATGCCCCACAGTTTTATAGCAGGAGCACACTATAATTTTGTGTCATAAATCTGAAATTCTAAAAAATAGTGCTTATCTTTCCCCAAAACGTTTTTTGAAGATGTTCACCAGGTTTAGCATTCCCTCGAATGTTCCACTGTACTTTAACGGCACAGGATTTTCTGCCATCTTGAGCCAATAAACATAGTCAGATAGCATCCTGAATAAGCTCTCTGAGTTTGCAAATCCCCAAGGATCCAGTCCATATGAACTCATTCAGTTTTGCAGACATTTCATAATCTTGAACTAGTGGTATTTATGTATTAATACATTTGCATATCTGTTTATTTATATGACTTGCATACCCAAAGTGATTTAGAAACAAACTATTTAGTTTGTAGAATTAATATAATGAAATGCTTACAAGATACTGAACAATAGGCAGCACAGAAAAAAAAGACAGGAAGAAAACATGTAATGAATAGATGAAAAGACTTAGGAATGAATCAAAAATAAACATGCATCAAGAGTATGAGTAATGGCTAAAACAATAGAAGGGCAAAGTCTAAAATCACATTAATCCGCAACAAGAATATTGGGAATGGCCCACATATCTGCAAAGTCCAACTGTTCCTGGCAGATGAAGAGAGAGTTAGATGGTTAGATATTACAGGTCAAAGTAATGCTGCAATCTATAAAGAAAACAAGAAGGTATTTCATGACGCACACAAGCTGACAAGTAAATGTCATGGTACTTATAGAGCACACTGTCACCAGACCGTCACCTTGCGGTGTCGCCTATTCGGCTTCCTGGCGCTGATACTCATACCACTGTGGAACCCCTCCTGGCTTTCCCTGTGAAGTGTCCACTCCTGGGCACTCCCAGGGTGAAGCCAGGTATCCTTAGCGCTGTTGGGGCTGGTGTGGAGGCTAAGCAAGCTATTGACCAGAGTTGCAGCGTGGGGCCCGTGATTAGAATAGGCACCGAGGCGAGAATTAACAGGTCCGAGGAAATTGTGCCCGAGACCCCGCCGAGGCGGGAATCGAACCCTGGTCCCTGGCCAGAACTCTGCATCAGGGTGTGCCGCTCTAACCATTGAGCCACACATGGGAACAGGATGAAAAAACATATCATGCAGTGGTGTACCACAAAATATTTAGGCCCCTTGCAGAATGTGATATGAGACTTTCATATCTTATAAATACTTAAAGGCATTATACTCAATTGGGGTCCCTAAAAGGTTCCCTCATGCAACACACACATACAACTCAACCCAAAGTCATAACCAAAGATGCTGCAAGGGACATGAGGGCCCAGAAGCAGTGATGATACACTGCAGCTACGGTACCCACTAACTGTTGCCAGGTTCACCCTCTACATGCCTGCAACCCGCTGCCCGCTATACTATTCAGGGCGAAATTGTAGCTGAAGGCGTGGCAGCGGTGCTGATGCAAACCAACATCGCTCAAGCAGCTACCTCTGTGCTGTCTTTCTAGTTGATGCAAAACGTGTGATTTACGGGTGGTTGTTAGGAGTTTAGGTAGAGTTATAGCATGCATTGTGGTTGCCTATGAGAGAAGCTTACAATTGGATTACTCAAGTAAAATTTCAGATAATTTACCAATGAATAGATAGTTCAAATGAAGTTTAAAAAGACATGGTGTATATATTTAAAAACTGATTTCATATTGATTGAAAATTTTAGTTGTAAAGGGTACACAATGTAGCCAGAAGTAACAGTTGCATCAATTAAATATCCTTCATAGTTACAATTGTGAACACCTTTTCATAAAATGATTTTAAGGCAATCTGAAAAGTTTTCACAACGCAAACATTGCCCACAATACTATTAAAATAAGGAATAGGTGTAGTTGTTGACGTTTGAGGTCTAGCAATGTCTGTGTCCATTGGACCATCCTCAGGACCTGGAATATTTTGAGGTGCTACCCAATGCCTAGAAGAAAAGAATGACAACTTTAAAGAGGGCTCTTAGTTCAGAGAATAGCCGGTTGTTGACCCAGGGGAACGAGAGTGAGAGAGAAGGGGTGCGTGCGCTTGTGTGTGTGTTTGTGCGTGCGCACGTGAGTTGGCTTTGTGAAGCTAGTGGAGTGATAGATTAATATTGGCTTGTCTGAAGGTTAATGTGAAAATAAAATGAGTGGAAGGGCATTGTAGTATCCTATGTGTATGTATGGGTGTGAGGAAGAAAATAAGTTTAATCGTGAAGGCAATTGTAGATAATCTTAAAGTTGGTTTGAGGGACTCAGGTATAAGTGTATATTTATGTTAATTAAACGTTTACAGAGTTAAATGGTGCTTCCATGTATTGTATGTGGTTTGAGTTTAACAGTTGTTTTGGTTGGTGTAAAGAAAGTTGCATTGAAAACTGAAAAATAAATAAATGAGGGGGTGTTACGATCATCGTTTCAACGCCCAGGGCTCACATGAATGGAATGTTTGATCGTATCAGAGACGCGGGTTCGAATCTGCGCTAAACTTTCCAATTTAAAACAAAGATGTTGTTTCTTTCCTCTCAGAGAGACCTGCGTCCAGATCGGTCGGGGGGTAGTCTGAAAAGAATCGTCGTTTGGAACGGGCGCTGAATGGATGCTGGCGTTGCTTTGATTACTTGGAGATAAGGCCGAGAAAGGAATGCAGATAAAGGCGCAGGTGCACTGATCCCCTGACACAACACGTCCTCTAAGCGGAGAGGGGGCGGGGTTTCTACTTGGCTTCCGCCTAGCTCGAGGAATCAAGTTCCAACATCTCATCAGCGTGGCGATCTCCTTGTAAATGCTTCCTCGTGTATTTATGTTGTGTTTGCTTTGTATCAGAGAGGCTGTTTAAGTGACCGAGTGATAGGCGGTGTTTATCATCTCACCTTGGGCGACAGAAGAAACAAAGGGCGCTTTGTGATGGCCTGCTTGTCAGGGCTAATTGGTCAAATCTTCATGATCACAAAGGATTTACTGTAGCATTTTAGCTGAGCCCCTCCCTGAAAGTTTGAGTCCTGATGTAAAGCTGTCACCTCTTGGCCAGATCAAACTGGGAAGTACAAAGTGTGTTGAAGGGAAACAGAAACCCGCAGCTAGAGTTTAACAAGTCTCTAGTTTAGGCTCCAAGCTTCTCTCCCATCGCCATACAGTAAAGTGAAAAAAAGCTCCCATGTTCGCACACTGCCACAATTACATTACATCAGTAATTATAGTGTGCCTTTGGCTGTTTCCCAGTGTAAATTGTACTGATACAATCAGACTCTTCAGCAGCTCAGAGCACAGGTACTTCAGAAGTGACTGCTGGGCTCAACCCAAATGCTTCAAATTACAACAGGATAATAAGGTTGCCAATGGAGAAGGCTCTCAAGGTGTACAAGAGGATAATGACAGGGGAATGTGCTGGAAGTTTATTTAGCAGCTGTGCCTCTTGACACGTCTGTCATGGGTTCTTTGTTTTGCTTTGACGTGTCGCTCCACTGTAGGTAGACAAAATCCAAAGACCAAAGCAGTGCTATGACCTGCATTTCAGAGACAGCAGTGACCATCTGCTCTGATTGGGAGAACGAGTGCTAGCCTTGCACCATATTTGCCCACAGTTTGCAGCCTGTGGGTTGCCACTCTTGTTTACAAAGACATTGAAGTGCCTCATGATGATGGTCTTCTGGACAGTTTTTGGAAGGTATCAGTAATGTGGTGGAAGTCCTGCAGAGAAGCAGAAATGGGAGCCAGGATTACTTGATGAGGGGGTGATAGAGATCTCAGCAATAGAGATCTCAGCAGCAAGATGGCTGCACAGTATTGCCTTCCTGTGGGGCCAATTGCCCCAATCCCTTGGATGAGTTCACTCTAATACTTTTCGCTTCCATCCTTATCAACTAACAAAGAAAACATGTTCACATATTCCCCTTTCCAGATTTTTTGTTTTACCTCCTGTGAGATGTGTCTACGCAGACGTTCTCTGGATAATCGCAGCTCTCCCAAGCCTAAACTCGGTAGCACTTGCACCGTAACTGCTGCCGTACCGTCCTGCTTCTTGGCATGCTTGATATGCCAGCTTTTGGAAGGTCAGGCCCACCCTTGTCGTTCAATGCGCGTTTTGTCCTGCCCTGCTGGTAGCCCCAACACCTTTCGTCGATGGGCCCATCACTACTGTCTGTGGCCCCACCTGTTTTGCCCCTTCCACCTGTGCTACAAGTTTCCTGGCCCTCTCTACTGCATCCCCTTTTGCGAGTAAAACACCACTGCTTGCCGAAGGGATCACTGTCTGCATTAGCTAACCACTGCAGCACCGCCACTAAACTGGCCACCAAGTCTGGTTGCCTAGGTATACTACTTGCCAGGGCTTCACAGGGGAGTACAACTGGCTGATTCGGGGCCCCCTCTAAACTGGGACCCCAGCTGGCACCGCCGTGTCTGGTTGACTGGGGCCCTCACTTCCTGGTGGAGTGACCCCCAATGGACCTGCCCCATTCCCCTCCTCGGGCTGGGGTCCCCCTGCTGGGGCTGCAGGCCCAAAGATCCTGGATTCGGTAACCCTGGGGGCACGGGCCCCACCTCCACGTTTGGATTCAGACCTCCAGGGTCTCGGAGGGAATTCTGCCTTGGGGGCTACCCCAGCACATCTAGGCCTTTCCTCTGCTTCCTCTTGCCTATCTATTTTTCTCCGCAACTCTGACAAAGACTGCCCCATATCTGCTATCATACGCATCATCGCCTCCATCCACTCCCCGTCCGAGTGGGAACCTGACCGCTCTTCACTTTAGGCGCCATTACCAAAAACACCAATACGGAGTATACTAATGACAGCCCTCTCTGCAACCAACACCTACTCAGTCTACCAACCATACAAAACTAGGGGTCCAAGAAAATACAGCTGCTGGCCTAGTATCCCAGACTGCAGCCCCTTGCCTCACAACCACCAAATGTATGCACACCAAAATGTATACACACTTAACAATAGTAGCCACTGGCCTTTCAGGCCGAAATAAATACCCCCACAACACCACCAATGGAGATGCAGGCCTAAAAGCAAGCCCTACCAGAAATAAAACGTGGTCCAAAAATCCTACCTGGTGGCCTATTAGGGTGATACAAAAGTCCCTTACTTCACTCAAGACCTCAGATCACAATTGCCGGTCAACCGACAGCACCAACAGAGCTACCCCCACAAATACAATCATATGGGGCAGGTGAATGTGCATTCTAACTTGCGTGGCTCCCGGATGTTGTGCAGGTCAACAAAAAACCCTTGTCCTTTGTATCTCTGCCGACGATCGACCGAAGCTGCTCCGAGTTGCTGCCGACCTGTAAAATATAAAGAAAAAGAAGAGATAATGAAATTATCTCCTTCGTGTGGATGGAGTTGCGTGAGGTATGCGGAGCAGCGAGGAAGAGACCATGCCGCCGCTCTGTGCTCATTGTAAAAGGAGGTGTTTGTAATGTCCCGATAAGTGACGATTCCGTCACGTCACGAGGTGTGGGTCATGTGACCCTGAAATAATAAAAGGATGGGGCAGGCTCACGTCGGCCAGTTGGCGACGGAGACGACACCCGATAGTTGCACACCATACATGCCTCCTGTAATTATTAAGTAATAGGCCCCCAGCCCTTAAACGCTTACTTGTGCCAAACAAGTGTCAGCGCTGCCCATCGCGCCCGACATAACATTTGGCGATGAGGGTGGGCATGCCCTCGTGTTCCGGTGAGGCGGCCGCGAGCGTGTCCTGGTCGTCGCGGCGGTCATGCCCCATCAGCTGGTGCTGTCCTGGCCTGGTGCCCATCGCTCCTGCCCCACGTGGAGTTTGCACTTGCCCCAGCAGAGGCCCGGCGTGGCCGCGAGGTAAGACTGCCGCCCGCGGGGACCCGAGGTGCCGCTGGACGCCAGCGTGGTCCCTGCGGCTGTGCGCAGCGTGGTTGCTGTGCCCCGTGTGGTGCAGAGACGGCAGGCGCAGCCCTGTCTTCTGCCGCCCGACGCGTGGCCCGCTCAGCGAGGCCGGAAAGCGCACAAGGAGTCTGCCTGCTGCGTGGGGTGCGACGTGGTCTCACGAAGGAGACCGGAGAAAGGCCGAGAGCCAGGCCCACCCCCTACAGGCCCCAGACAGTGTGAAGGAGCGCCGAGATGCAGCGACCTGCCCTAATCACAATCCCAAGGTGCTCAGCCTAGGCGTGGGTGTAAGGAGCCACCAGCCCGGTTGGGATCCCCTGCAAACTATAAAAAGTAGGGATTTAAAGCACAAGGGAACAGTGAAAGACAAGGAACACCCAGCACAGGGAAAGACTGTTGACATTTCAACACAGGCACTTGCAATCTTGGCGCACAGGTTAGGCAGTACCTCAGCTGACTTGGGAACCTGCCCTCACTCCTCAGAAGGCATTAACATTCTGCATATAAAGTCAAGACCCGTCCCGGCCAGTGGCTCAGCGCAGGAAGGACCCCATCTAGCGGCAGCGCGTAAGAAGGACACAGGTGCACGTACGTGACTCAACACCATGTCGCAAATACCTCCTATAGAGCCCTTCATAGTGGAAGGATCGCCATCCTCCCTTGCGCCCAAATGGAAAGAGTGGGTGGACCGACTACAGATTTTCTTTGAAGCCACCAAGGTACACACAGATCAAAAAAGAGCAATGCTGCTCCACCTCGGAGGGAAGGACATACACAATATTGCCAAAACAATCGTGGAAGCAATGCCGAAGAACCACCACACCCTAATAAACGCGCTCAATGGTCACTTTGAGCCGATGGCCAACCAGGACTACGAGAGATTTATATTTCGACAGGCACGACAACTCGCGGAGGAATCCTTGGACACGTACCATGCACGGCTAAATAATCTGGACTCAACGTGCGGGTTCCTGGATGAAACGGAAGAGATTAGGGGACAGGTGATACAAGGGTGTGCTTCTGCCAAACTTAGGGAACGAATCCTCGAGGAATCTGGCAAACCCCTCGTTGACATCTTGACTATTGGGCGCACCAAGGAGCTGTCCTAAGCTCGGGCAGCCCACATGGAGGCGGCTCTCCAAGCCCCTGTGAAGACGGAGCCAGTTAACACATTAACCACCAAGCCTGTGACGAAATGGAACAAGAAAGGGCCACGCAATGACCCTGCGGCAACAACCACAACATGTGGATACTATGGTGGACCACCACACCAGCCAGCTGACTGTCCTGCAAAAGGAAAAAGGTGCTCAGGATGTGGGCGATTTAATCACTTTAAGAAGGTGTGCAGGGCCAAGAAATACTGCAAGCCACGACAGAGGGTTAACGCGATGGCCGAGGGTGACAAATCACCAAGTGATATGGACGATGATGAGGAGGAAGAGCAGGTGGTTCACAAGGTGCACATGGTTGGCACTACCACCCGCAAAGCGCGAAGCCTGCCCCAATGCAACATCCAAGTGGGGGACCAAGAAGTCAAGGCAGTGGTAGACACCGGGGCCACCATTAACATCATGGCTGCTGCACTCCACCGCACATTGCGACCTGCACCCCGCTGCAGCCATCAGCAATCATAGTGTTTGCATATGGTCAGGACACCCCTCTGAAGATTCTGGAGCGCATCAAAACGTTAGTGACTCATGGAGAACGAATGGTCCATATCAACATATATGTCACAGAAGATGGCCAAGGCATGCTCCTAGGGTGTCGGGCTGCCGAAGACCTGGGGGTCTTAACATTCACCTTCAGCGTGCATCAGGAGTCCATACAACATTTACTGGAGGAATTCTCTGAAGTATTCGACGGCATCGGAAGGTTCAAGGGAAAGGAAGTCCATCTTCACGTAGACCCCACAGTCCAACCCGTTGCCTTGCGGTATCGAAGAATCGCTTTCCACTTGAGACCGCAAGTCGAGCAGGAACTGAAGAAACTGGAGGCTGCTGGGATTATTGAAAAGGTCATCTGTCCCACGCCGTGGGTATCCCCCTTTGTAGTCTCTCGGAAGCCCAAGCAGCCTGGAGCAGTACGCATCTGTGTCGACATGCGCTTCCCCAATGCAGCCAAAAAACGCAAACGCCACATTACCCCAACCATCCACAACATCATTGGAGAGATGGCGGGAGCCTGCTGGTTCTCCAAACTTGACTTACGATCTGGTTACCATCAACTGGTCCTTGATGAGGCGTCACAAAATATAACCACATTTTCAACCCATGTGGGGCTACGACGCTACACCCGGCTGAGTTTCGGGGTATCTAGCGCTGCGGAGGTGTTTTAAAATGTCATACAAGAGCTAATTGCGGACATTCCAGGGGTCATCAATGTCAGCGATGACATCATGGTCCACGTCAAGTCATTGCCTGAACACAACGCAGTCTCATGCAAGTACTGCGAAGGCTGCGTGATGCTGGTCTCACATTGCATCGAGAGAAATGTGAATTCTTAAAGACAAAGCTCCAGTTTTTTGGCTACACATTTTCCACGGAGGGAGTCAACCCGGATCCTGAAAAGGTGGGGGATATCAAGAGTGCTGTCGCCCCTGCCAGTGTGACGGAAGTTCGTAGTTTTCTAGGAATGGTCAACTACTGTGGTAGATTCATCAATGATCTTACCACCCTCACACTGCCATTAAGAGAGTTGACCAAGGACTCTGTCCCATGGAAATGGGGTCCGACTCAAGAGAAGGCATTCAAGGACATTAAAAATGCCCTCTCGGAAGCCACTACACTGGTTTTCTTCGATCCTGAGAAAATGACCCAAATCGCCGTCGATGCAGGCCCATTGGGCCTAGGCACTGTACTGTTACAAAAACAACGTCGGGAGGAAGACTTGGCTCCTGTGGCGTTCGCAAGCAGATCACTCACAGTAACTGAACAGAGGTATTCTCAAATAGAGAAAGAGGCCATCGCCATCCATTGGGGGTGTCGCCACTTTCATTTAAATGTCTATGGGAAACCGTTTGTGGTCACAACCGATCACAAGCCCCTCGTGGCCTTATTTGCAGGAACATCCACAAAGCCTCCGCCAAGAATTGAGAAGTTGATGCTACAACTTCAAGATTACAATTGTCGCGTGGAGTATCAACCTGGATCCCGCAACCCTGCGGATTATCTATCACAACATCCTTGAGCAGCCACTGACAAGGAGATGGAGGACGCCGCTGACACCGAAGAATACGTTAAATGCATCACTGCCCGGTCCTGTCCAATTCCTCTGTCTATGCAAGATCTATCCGAGGCCACTGCCAGAGATGATTATCTCCAAAGGGCCAAGTGAATTCTCCAGCATGGCAACTGGCACAAGGCCAAAAATGAATGGAAGATTCTGACAATTCCTGCTCAAAGAATTATGGAAAGTCTACATCATGTAAAGGATGAACTCACTGAAGACCCTACTGGTTGTCTGTTAAGAGGGCATTGTCTGGTCATCCCTACGGCGCTAACAGATCGACGTGTACAGCTGGCTAATGTGGGACATCAGGGCATGGTCAAGACAAAATCACGACTTCGCACCATGGTGTGGTTTCCCCTCATGGACGAATTGGTGGAGAGTATAGTTCGATTGTGTCCAGCATGTCAAGCCACTGGGGATTTGCCTCACCCTGCCCCGGTCATAACAGAGCCTAGACCGCAGTCACCCTGGTCTTGTGTAAGCATGGATTTTAGCAGCCTACCGGATGGCCGACACACACTGGTAGCAGTTGATGTCTACTCCAAATATCCGGAGGTGGAAATTGTAGTGTCTCCCAGCGCTGCCGAGGTAATACCTAAAATAGAGAAAATTATGGCCACCCATGGTTTGATACAGGAGTTACGCACGGACAATGGGCCCCCTTTTTAAGGACAAGAACTAGCTGACTACCTCACAGCCCTGGGTGTACACACTGTCGAATCACGCCCCGTTGGCCTCAAGCTAATGGTAAAGCAGAACGATTCATGAGGACCCTCAACAAGGTAATTCGAATTGCCCATGACAAGAGACAATCCATCGAGCTGGCCATCTTCATGTTCCTTCGCAGTTACCGGCAGACCCCTCATACCACCACTGGGGTGGCCCCTGCTCACTTGCTGATGGGTCGGGTAGTCACCGATTCCATACCCCATCATCCCTGATGGCAGCCGGAGAACCCTGATGACACTCGGATTGATGCTCGATGGAAACAGGCTCAAGCACATGTAAGCCACCGACGGAATGCACAGGCGAGCCGGATTAAGGAAGGGGACTTAGTCCTGTTAAGAAATCGCTGTCATGCCGGCGAATTCCAACTCCCCTATGAGAAATCGCCCTGGACAGTAGTGAATGTCAAAGGAACCAGAATCATTGATACTAGAGGACGGGAGACCGTGACCCGCAACGTGTCTCATTTAAAAAAGTTTTATCCTGAACCAATGACACCCGTTGCTGCCCTTTCAGGAACGAAGGATGGTGGCCGTGAGTCTATAGAACCCACTCCTGTGGAAGATGCATCTGGGAATGATGACCGGAGGATTCCTGGGTTGGTGGCACTTAGAGTGAGAACAGTGCTGACTCTCCAGATCTGCGGGGTGATCACCAGTGTGAGGTGGTTCCGGAAGAGGCAGCTCCTCCTTCTTCTGGTCGAGGTCTGTCTCAGTATCACCTGCGAAGAAACCCTGAACCGTCATCCAGATTGCGGGACTATATAACGTAAGACTGTTCTATGTGTGTCACCGTGTCTGCTGAGTACCCGTGCCTTGGTGGGGTGGAGGGTTTCAAGTTGGTCTACGACAGTTTAATTGATTGCCAATGAAGTTTTGTTTGTTATATTGTTTTAAACCTTGTTGGGGAGGAATGTAATGTCGCGATAAGTGACGATTCGGTCATGTCACGACGTGTGGGTCATGTGACCCTGAAATAATAAAAGGACGGGGCGTGCTCACGTCGGCCAGTTGGCGACGGAGACGACACCCGATAGTTGCACACCATACAAGCCTACTGTAATTATTAAGTAATAGGCCCCCAGCCCTTAAACACTTACTTGTGCCCAACAAGTGTCTGCACTGCCCATCGCGCCCGACTTAACAGTGTTCTCCCTAAACCTGTTTCAGCAGGTCCCGGCATGATCCAGGACCTGTCCTGCCTCTCCAGCCCCGGACGCACTTGAATGCTTCTGCAGCATCCTGAACCTGCCCAATCCTCATCCCCAGGAGGTGGGCGCTGGCCGTGTCATCCCGCTCCCCACGATAATGTGTCCGGGGACCTGCACAAATTGCCATATTCGCAGCATGCCCGAGTTCCTGGTTGGTGCTTAGGGAGACTCTGTCAGCCTGTCATGAATACGACATTCATTGGTAGAAGAAAATGCGATTTGCTACAGTAGAGTGCCTCTCTGTACGTGCACAGATTGGCATTCAGACATGGACAAGTAGGGAATCGTTGGCCCGGGCCCTTGGCTGGTGCTGTAGCAACATCAGGGAGTGGGAGCTAGAAGTTAAACCGGTACACTGCAGCAACACTTTGAGCAGTAAGCCACGCTGCCTGTGCACCAGAGCACAGGGCAACCAGCTTGTATTGATGGGTAAATCTTCCTGTCCCCCAAGGAAATGCAGAAGAGAAACCTGCGGTGAATGACTCTACGCCAAATACCAGCAAACATACTACAAATCCAACATTGTGCTGCTCAGCACAGTCGGATTCCTACAACTGCCCTCAATCGACAAGGCCTGATACATGGAGCAGATGTCAAACTGACCGCAAAAGGTAGATCAAACTCCACTCTCCTGGCTAATGGGCAAAGCACAGGAAAGGCAAGAGAAGCTCCACTTCAATCTCTGCACACAGCCTTGCATAATGGACTGGAACAGACTGCAGAAATGTCAGTGGAACAATCATACACAGCAATAGAGAAAAACCCAGAACTGAGGATGCTATTTTTGGAAATGAAACATAGCCTAGAAAAGACAGATTCTAAGAAAGACACTCTTGCAGACGAACTAGATTGAATGAAAACTGTGTTAATTCAAAAGGGTATCTCATTGGACAACTGGAGCAGCGCACACCGAACAATGAAAACAAAACCAAAGAGCACTGTGAGAAGTTGCTTCAGAAGGAAAGGTGCTCAAAGTGATAAAGAAATACATGACCAGACCTGCCAACTGAACCAATGCAATCCAGGTGGACCCTCTTTTCTTTTCTAGTTAACCCAGTGTCCAAACCTTTGGGGGTGAACAGCATAAATCCTCCACTCAGCATTTGCAGAGTCCCCTTTCGATATTGCATTATTTACCAGCTATATATTCT
This sequence comes from Lissotriton vulgaris, assembly GCF_964263255.1. NCBI lineage: Eukaryota > Metazoa > Chordata > Amphibia > Caudata > Salamandridae > Lissotriton > Lissotriton vulgaris. The sequence continues at coordinate 1,663,810,649 of NC_141689.1, forward strand.
CATTAGGTTATTGCTTCCTTTTAGTGCAGCCTAAAGCTTTCGATATTTCTGTATTTCTGCGACCAGCCATTACTTTACACAATGGTCTAGCAATAGCCTAGCAGAGGACAGACTATATGTCTGATTCTAGAGCTTAGCCAAACTACCTAGTATTACAGTATCTCACATGCAAATAATGTTGTTCTTTCTACAGATTTGCCTGCAATCTCAAATTGCATTCCATCAAAAAAAAGCCACAAAATTCCTACAAAACCTGCATAAGAAAGGCCTTCCAATCGTCAACTCTTTTTTTCTTTCAAATAACTGTCTCATTCCTTTTAATCCATTCAGTGTCTCCTCTTTATGGGCATAGCCTACTCTAAGTCACATGCATGTTTGCCTTCATCTAGATTATTGTATTTCTACAAATTACCCATATCTCATTTCAAGATCATAAACTCTCATTCTTTGAAAGTCATACCCCTGCCATCTAAAACTATTTCATGTCCTCTAGCTCATTCCACCAACCATCCACATGAACTCACATACCCCCACTAATGATCACACTTAACTACAATTAACTACTAAGAACTGCACATAAAACTGGAGTAAAAGCATGGAATGGTTTCCTTGAGAGCACAAGCCTAATCCTAATAACCAACAAAAAACAATAACCACTAGATTAACCACTAACCTTGGTTTTCCACACCAATATCCCACCTGGCCTAAAGCACTTCAATGCCTTGTCAGAGGTAGTAAGCGCTATACCAATGAAATTGCAATACAGTACAATGTGTATAATGACCCTGGAATTACAAACCATTGTACTTTTGTTTTCTTCTACAATTTTGCCTACTAGTTCTAAGATCTTAAACATAAAAAATAAAAGCAATGAAGTAGAATTACCATTTTTACCATAATTGCTGCTAGGGTAAAGTCATGAAAGGAAAGAATGGTTCTGCCACAACACACTTCTACAGAACTGCATCGATTTCAATGTTTTACATCCTTTACTAAGCTAGGATATCAATCAATGATACATATGTCTGTCTAAACCCCTAGACAAGGTAAAATAGAACAAAATAATTATGTCATATAGTAATTTATTTTGTTCTGAAAATACATTTTCACAAAAGCAGATCATACACACATATTGGTCTAGTGTAAAAAGTGCAACAAAGAGAAATACAGTCTTTCAAATTGATGACATACATACAAAAACACCATTAATAATAACACATTAAGAAACAATAAGGACATGGAGAAAAAGTAATCATTCTCAAGATGACCTAGACATTACTCCTAGTCATGTACAAGCTTCTGATTAAGCGTCGACGTTTTGACCCTGTTGTGTTTGTGCGAGATGGAGGCATCAAGCGTGGGTCTTCTTCAGGACAAAAAACACTAGACTGTGCGTGGCTTCAGATATCTAGTTCCAAAGGAATCCACTCGGCAAACTTGTTTATAATGCCTTAGAGCCTCTGAATTGCTCCTGGTTACACAAATCCTGGTAAAATGACAGAATGGGCATGAAATGCTCTCACTCATCTATCTCATTCGGCGCTCAGCGTTGTCAAAATAGCTGATGCAGAGAAAATCTGCTGCCAAGTTAAAAGCTGTCCACTTAAATAAGCAAATTCCGATTACTCGTGAGTTAATCTCAGATTCGATCATCCATCACTTGCTCCTGTCTCTAAAAGACTCGAAAAACTGGAGTCCCGGTAAAATTGGTTCAGTGAGAGGACGCTGTCACGGATGGCCGAGCGGCATGCTGCTCTAAGAGCCCACGGGAACCAATTTTACCGGGACTTTTAACTTGAAAAGCAGATTTTCTTTACATCAGCCATTTTGACAATGCTGAGCGCCAGTTGAGATAGATGAGTTTCCCCAGGTTATCCACTATACTGGGTATGCCTATTGATTAATACTGGCTAGAGTAAAGTCAGCGTTGCTTTATCAAAGACAACTATTTGTAAACTAGCCAATTCAGGAACATCTAAGGACAGTGAGGGTCTATCCTTGTTAAAATTGCAGCCCGTAGCTCAGTCAGTGAACAATTTTAAGACAGAATATCATGACAACGGTGATTTACTTCTTATGTGATCATCTGACAAAGAAGAAGATACAATTAAATTTGCTGCACCTCTCCTGCTTTCATCAACTAGCCAGAGGCTACACCTGGCTCCCAGTTCTACTGCAGAGTGCAATAAGTGCAATATATGCCAGATCCTGAAACCGCTCTTTCCGGCCTTGCATACCTGTCCCAAAGCAAGGTATAAATAGTAAAACTAGCTAATCCTTTTCCATCCCTTTAAGTGTGCAAATTCTTAAATTCCCCCTCCTTATTAAAACGATGTGTAAATCACAACATCTAGATTTAATGCATGATTCAAGTCATCGCCTGTGTAGAAATATGGAATAGAAAAATTGTCACAAATGAACGCATTAAGAGCAGAACTTAATCCTCCTCTCCAATGGGCGAGTATGGCAGAAATATACAATGCCTACAAAGCTCCTTTTCATGCCAAAGGATGCCTTGTAAGGCTATTATGATATCCGTAATGAACGCAACCAGCTCCAACTCTTTATTGCCCATCCTGTCTTGCATAACAAAGGTTCTCAAGCTATTCTCTGTGTCTGCTTCATAGATCTTCTAATTGTGGAGACCAGTGATGTCAATATTGTTACTTGGACCAGTTCAAACGATGCAAATATTAAATTGGCACATAGAAATGCTTTCTTCAAATGGGAAATTCCAATGACCAAACCCACCCCTGAATGTTACCCCAGGTCAAAAAGTACCATGTCCCGTAGCCGGTGATCCCCATGGCACAAATATCATGACTCAGTATTCAGTTCTAAAATCGTAATAGGGCCAGTTTGTTTAGGAAAGGATAAAAGTAGGCTTTTAAGGGTCACTTGTGAAAAGAGGGCTGACTGGATTACACACAGTCACTTCCCCTTTAACTGCCCATGTGGACAATGATTGGGCTTGATTAACCAATGCTCTTTAGTCTATGTCAAATAGCTGGGACTAAAAACGCATCACTGAAGAGGCCTAAGAAGGGGAAAAATGCACTTGGGTTGCTTGTGGTCTCTTCTAGAGGTGTCATCACCTGACAGTTTGTGACTGTCTGTTCCCATGAGGAGCAGCATCAGGACCTATTTGCATAAAGCAGGCCTCTGTCCAGAATGGCACAGCGGGTGAAAAATGATGGGTTGAAATGCTACCCAGAGTGAATGGCAGCTTTAGTGTGTTTGATGTAACATCCTTAGTGGCCAAGGGTATACCCAGTCATAGATCTCTTACTTGCTGTACCACAAGACCCAATCTATATGTTACTGATGAGGCTATACAAGAAAAGAAAGACAAATTTAATAGTCTCACTCTGCATATAGGCTCTTGGAATGTTGATGGTTGGGATAGACTTTTACTCGACGAGCAATTTGCTTTTGCTTTGAAACCTGATTTTCTATGAGTTCAAAAAACATGGTGTTTGAAACCCCCCACTATGTTAGACTTCAAATGTTTGTAGTGCCTGCCCAAAAATGTTTTTTAAAAGGAAGAGCAGGAAGGGGCAGGCATTATCAGTTTCAACTAATCGTAGTTTCAAGATAACAAATGTATCTTCATGGCATAATGATTGATTTTGGAACTATTGTTAAATGAAACAACTGTGCCCTCATTTTTAATGTTCATATCAACCTATATCAAAAGCTGAGGAGAAAAAAAAATTAACAATTAGTCAGGGTTATGGATAATCTGATTTATCAATATGCCATAATAGGCCTAATTGTAAACTCACCCAGAATTCATAACAACACAATTTCCTGTTGGAGGAAAGGTTTATCTGAAATATACCTCTAAACTCAATCCTACTCTAATGCAAACACATCCTTGATTGCAAACTATTACACTTTTTCCATTCTATAGCCCTTAAAGATTTGAACGTCCTTCTACTCTCGGATCAGTCGAAATAGACATTCTTGGTTGTCTGCACAAAGAACTACAGTGTCATACTACACATTTGTTTCCTTGCTTTTATTTCTGGAAAACCTGATTTGAAAATTGATCACAGACTGGAAACAAACAGATTTCCAGCTGCTTGAGTAAATCAAATCCAAGAGGCTGGTGTAAGTGTCAACACAAGAGTCTAAACCCTGACGTAAAATCTGACATCTGAAGATATCATTGTCATCTAAAGCCCTCACCTTACTAATATTACATTGACCTAGATACTCTCAGACAAAAGAGAAAGCAATAAAACAACCATTTACAATGAAACGGTCTCGCCTTTGCAAAAGTTAGAGCTATTGGCATTGTAAATGACAACACTTTTATTTATGTGTTGGTTTGAAATCAGATAAATAAATGGCATTGTCATTTACAATACCAATAACTTAATCTCTTGCAAATGCGAGACCTATTACATTTGCACACACACACAGAGCCACACACACAGACACACACACTGAGACACACACACACAGCCCCCCCCCACACACACACACAAAGCCACACACACACAGAGCTACACACACACATACACAGAGCCACACACACACACACACACACACTGAGCCACACACACACACACACACACAGACACACACAGAGCCACACACACACAGCCACACACACACAGCCACACACACAGAGCCACACAGAGCCACACACACATACACACACAGAGCCACACACACATACACAGAGCCACACACACACACAGAGGCACACACACACACACACACACACAGCCACACACACACAGCCACACACTGCAACACAGAAGCCTCATGCAAGAAACTGTGAGTTAACATCACTAAAGACTATAAAACACTGAAGAAATGAGCGTGCCTGCAACACAAGTACTCCAAGGTAAACAATGAATTTAAAATCACTACTACATACTTCTAGCACTCTTGTAACCAATCTGTCTAAAACTCTCTAGTTGGCTCCTGAGTTTGCACCACAGTTATTTTTCATACCACAGAAAAAGCACATGATCAAGATTTTTTCGCATCCTGGGAGTCTTTCGTCAGATATTTTCACTAATGCAGACACATTATTGAATTTCCTACAGAGCGGTTTCACCTCTTATTATCTGCTACAATTGCGTCTGGGTCAGAGGTGAGATCACTACACAAGTAATGACTGTGACTAAGACATAACAGACTAAGGATAATGAAGATTACCTGTAAGTAACTGGAGCATTATTGCACCCCAGGTAAGTACAGGTAACACATTTGGCAACTGCATATCCTAATATTGTACGGCATCATTGTGACTGTATAAAAAAGTTATTACCCCGAGGGAAAACTCTGGACTTGAGTATAGCATCACGCATGGGCTGGGGAACCTGGCAGCTATGCAAACGATTCTTAAAACTCACTTGAGCAATACATCTAAACTAAGCTTTCTTAAAAGACCGGGGTCAGGCTGACTTCGGGGTTGTTTTTTAGAGAACAGGTACTTCGCAATTTAATTTCCTTTGTAAATACCGGCACCCCCTGGACAAGTGACTAATACTGACCTCGCACCCTCGGCTTTAGAGTCTGACATCAGTCCCCCTGTTAAAAATCTCACGCCATGAGGCCTAATTTGTCCTCAAGGCACGAGCTACCTATCGATTCCGTACTGTACATGTGTCAGGAAAATCGCAATATCGGGTAAAAAGGGGCAAGGACACAATCTTCATACAAGAAAATTAAAAAACGTCGGCGGTCTTCACAGGTAGTCAACCTCAAAAGACCCAAACAGCACTGGGGACTTGCGATGGCAGTTGTCTGGACGTCCTTAAATCTGATTGGCTGGGATGGATGTTCAACATTCCAAAGATTGGCTTCTAGAAAGAAGCTTGGATTCCGCTCACAGTATTTCCATGTGTGGGATGTTCTTTCGTTTATCAAAAATTAGCGGTGTAGAATGAACTAACCCAGAGTTACTTCTCCGCACAGGTGAAAAAAACAAGACTAACAAGTAAGTATTATAGATGCATTGTTTCTAAACAGAGGCATAACTATTTACTTTCAAAAATTTGACGACGTCACTATCGGCCTTGGTGGGATTAAACAATGAGCTATCGGCATTCCAACTTGTTATCTACAGGTCATGTCACACCTCAGTCTTGTTGAGGCGTGGGAAATGTTGTTGGTGACAGTTACACTCGAATTATATAAGCTTTTGAAATGGGTATCCTCCTGGGCAGTAGCATACCATTAATTGTCTTCATACACAAATATATCGGCTTAACCCCTTCGCTGCGGCGGCAATTCCGCCGCAGCGCTAAGGGGGTGGGGGGGCCGTGCGGCGCTCCCGTACTCGTGACGGAACCGCTCCGTCACGAGCCTCGGGTGCGCTGTGCTGATGAATTGTGGGAAAACAAAATACAAGAGGTAGCAAACGGTGCGGTCCACTGGGTGTGCCTGGTGGGGTTAGGGGACACAGACATTCTGAGGTCAAGGGGCGCTCTTATGGAGGAAGTCAAGGGGGCTATAGGTTGCGGTTGTATTTACAATCTGCCGATCTGGTGTAGCAGCTGCACCCTGATGGAGGGCAGGGTTCTGAATCAGAAATTGCTCATACCAGTGCCCTGTATGCCCTCACCAGCTGCTGTCACACTGGCAGGAAAGTCTAAGTAATAGGCTCTGATGTTTTTCACAAGTAGTGGGGTGAGGGGTGGTAGTGTGCAGAAGCAAACAAACTACACTGAGAAAGCCATGCGCTTCACGACAGCCATAGTTGGACTGGCAGTTCCCTTATATTTCAGTAACATCCTACTCCTTAACCCTAAACAGCTCTTAAAAGCTGATGGATACCATCTGTGGTGCCCACCTCCCAAGAAATTCTCATGGCTTCTAGAGCCGACAGGTCATTTGTTTCAGGGAGAGCGCTGTAGGGGCTGTCAAGGCTCGGATAATGTAAACCCACACCCCCAGACTCCCACAGCAAATGCACTTCTTAGCAAAATTACCACAACAGGATACACATTAAAGAGTGAACCTTTCCGAGAGAGATGCCCAGGAGTGTCAGGAGCGCCACCTGAGTGGGTGTCAGGCACGGCGTCCACGAGAGAGCGCTAACCTCGGAGCCGGCCTGGCAGCGGCCTCCTGGCTCGGTGACCTGCGGGAAGGGCATGCTCTTGCTTTCAGCGCTGCGAGGCAAGACCTCGCTGCAGCTTGGCACAGTGGTATCGAGCAGGACCGTTCCCAGCACGACGAGCCTCACAGGTGGACTGGGGCAGAGAGGCTCAGCCAGAGCCCGGCGCCCACAGCTGCACCCTCGTTACTGCCTGGTGCACCCTCATCAGTGCCTGGTGCGCTGCCGGCTCGAACTCAGCAGTGAGCGGCCTCGCGGCCCCTCAGAGGCGCGCGAGCGTTCCATCGCGGGGTCCTCTTACCGGTCCAGCCAAACAGCGCTGCAGCGAGCAACACTGCTAAATGCACACAGCCATGACCGCTGCCACCCGCCCGCCCTCTCGGCCAAACCACCACGTTTAAAGGAGTAAACCAGTACCCGCTCCAAAATACGCTGGTTTATTCATCCAACTGCCCTCATGCAAGGCTGTCAGCTGACCACAGAGTTATCCCTGCACATGACCACTGACAAAGTGGTCCACAGAGCAGCGCACGCTGCAGGTTACAGGAAAACCAAGCCTGGGGCGAGCACTCAGTCCCCAACTAGCGGAATGACACCAGCGAACACACCCGTAGCACTGCAGTGTTCCTGCCCCTAGTTAACTAGATGAACAGTAGTGAACAAAGCAGAATGGGGAAATTCCCCCAAATATGTAGGAAACTGCCACAAAACAGGGGCACAAGTGCAGCTCCTACCTCAGCTCCGAGAGGCCAAGCCAGCTGTGCGGAAAGGATGGCTGGCAGCGAGCACAAGCACCCACCCCTATCTGGGAAAGTGGCCGCGCTGCCCCAATGCCATGTGTAGGGGGTGAGCGAGCGCCCCTCGCCCGGACCTCAACCGTGTACAGGTGGGCGCTAGAAAGAACGGAGGCGGGGAGCGGCGAAGGGCTCCAGCAGGAAAGAGGAAGCAAACCCGACCCCGACAGGAAAGCAATGGCAAACTAAGAGTGAGTAGCAGCTCTTGCTCCCACTGGTCAAAACACAGGAGAGCTCGTCAAGTTAAGGCCACAAAAGAGCTGAAACCAGAGGGTCACAAGAGTACGGCCCGGCGGCTCACACAAGCACCCGAGGGCACCTCACCTCCTCCTCGACGCTGCTCAGGTGCTCCCCGTCCTGCTTGTGGCTGCTCATGGTGCAGAGGTCGGCTGCCGCTCCCTCCAGAGTGCCCAAGGTGCTCGGGCGCTTCTTTAGTTTCGGTGCGGTGGTCTCCCTACCCCTCAAGGCAGCAGATGTAGATCTAGTGTCAGTTTCACGTTGAGAGGTGAGACATGTGCAGGATGATTGTGCGGTGCAGGAGACTTAGTGTGCCCCGTGTGTTGCTCCAAGAGGTGGCATGTTTTGTGGGGAGGATGAAATATATTTAAGACTAGTAAGGCTTATTCTTCCCAAAGGCTCTGGCCTTTGTTTAAAGTCTCTTGTTTTACTTCACCAGCCATGAAATAATTAAATGGCTCAATACTATGCATTTTGCACCAACATCAATCAATCAATCCGATAGTTCTTATTAAACGTGGCTAATCATGCACAAACATATCCATGTGTCACAACCCCCCCACTCCCTCCCTGTCAAAACCCCCTTCTGCTCCCTCTCTGTCACAACCTCTTTCTGCACTCCTTGCATAGTGGTCTAGCGTACAGGGCTCATGTTGCTTTACCCCTTTGGCACTTTATGGCACGTTATGATACCATGACTAATGTCCCCCACAACCCATAATTCCATTGCACTTGAATCCCTACAAGCTTCCCCTGAATCATGTTAACCAATGACAAGCCTTGCTCCCACTGTTACTAAGACCTTGGCGTTGTGTTCCATTATGCACATTCAGGCGAAAATGATACATTTGTTTTCTGTTATTTCTTCCGATCATCAAGTTGTACCTTCCCATTCTGTAAGGACAAAGCGAATTAACTAACGTGTTTTCTTCCAGGGTTTGAGAACCTTCCAGACGACCATGTGCCCCAGTGCCACATGTGCTCTTGTTACATCTGTTGATGTAACCCCAAGTTGCGGCCTTGCTCCCTGCAGAACAAACTTCACCCTTCCCACTCACCTGAAGAATCCAGCCAGAATCCTGAAGTGCTCCATTCTCCTTTAATCCAAGTGAACTGGTGCTTCCTCTGGCTAAAGCTCTCTTGACATCTTCCTCATCTCTCCCTTCTGCACAGCTACTATGGACTCCCAGCGACTCCCTGAGTTAAAGTTTCGAGATCTTCTTTGAACTTCAGTCAAGTGGAAGAACTAGGCTAAGTACTTGCTTGCTCATTGTATATAGAGATCCATAAGTGTACTGATGGTAACTGCATCCTCTTGTTATTTCCAGTGCATTGCGTCATTGCAAAACCGGAGGTTCTGGTCCAGTGCACATCACCTCGCAAAATCAGATTGTCTCAGAAGTGACACATCCTGATACGCAGTGTTGCACAGCCACTGAGCAGTTCAAAAAATGCAAGACTTTTTCTTTTATTTTATCCCAAACCCTCCCTCCCCAGAGGGCCATGTGTGATCTGAAGATTTTGGTGACTTGATCTTGTGCAGCTCTGAGAGGGATAGGAGGTTTCAGCATCAGCCAGTGGCAGCTCCTCCGGCGGAGGAGTATCGCCCCACTACTCTGCAGCAGTTAGAGAAAGGAAAAAATAAAATCATAATAACATAATGTTATTATCATTTTATTATGGCCTCCTGCTGTGGCAGCTTTGCGTGAGGGGGTGGGGAGGGCTGCAGAGCATGGGAACAGTGACAGAACGCTCCTCCTAAGTGTAAAATGACTGTTTGGCCGGCCCTCTCAGGCCGCACAAAACAGTCATGCACACTTTCCCTGTACTCCATGCAGGGTGCATTACAGCCTGCTTGGAGAACATTCCCACCCCTCCAGCCCCTGGCTGAGTGCCATGTCACGGTGCTCAGACCAATCACAACACTGCAGGTCAGGGGAGCTGGCTGTTCTTCCTAATCCTAGAGTCAGTCACAGGAGTGCTGGAGCAGAGACACAGGACCCGGCAGCAAAGTAAGTGTTTTTTTGTTGTTGTTTTTTTTACATTGCTCCTGCCCTACCACTCATGAGCAGTGTCAGCCACCACAGGCTTTGGCTCCAGTGTCATCTTTGAGGTTGGGAGCAGGTGAGTGCATGACACCAGGCAATGGGAATCCTGCATCTTAGATAGGGTTTGATCGAAACAGCCAGGTCTTGAGTTCTTTCCAGAAGAGAAGAGGTCCGGAGGTGAAGGGGTAGGTGTTTCCAGGACTTCACAGTGAAGTAGGAGGAGGCGCATCCCCCCTGATGCTTTGGCAGATGCGGGGGGTGAGCGAGGGAGAGGGAGGTGAAGGGCAGGTGTCTGGACGGTTGGTGGAAGTTCAGGCGGTGGTTGATGTATGCTGGAACTTGGTTGTGTAGGGCTTTGTAGGTGTAGATTAGCATTTTGAATTGACATCTCTTCTGAATGGGGAGCCAGTGGATCTTCTGGAGGTGGGGGTGATGTGGGTCCACTTTGGGAGGTTGAGGATGAGCCTGGCCTCTGAATTCTGTATGGTCTGAAATCTCTTCAGGAGGTGCAAGTTGATTCCTACGTATGGTGTGTCGCCATGGTCAAGACTAGGGCTTTAGTGACTGTGCATCTGGTGTTGACGGGGATTCATTTAAAGATCTTAGGGAGCATTTAAACATGGAGACAAGTCTAACCCAAACAAATATGACATTTTTGCCCTCCTCATTGCTGCCAAAGTTTGTATCTACTTAATATTAGGAGATTTTAGTGCATGGGCAGCGAAAAAAACGTTACTTAGTTTCAAAGCAATTTTACAGCGGCCAGTGGATCACTTGACAATATTATCTCCTTGAACATGATTGAACGTTGTAATAAAGGAGGTTTTTGCTGGGTTCACCAATTTTCAAATCAATTTATATAGCATCAATCATGCAAAACATTAGAAAAATTAGTTTTTTATGAATACCCCCTATTGTTAAGACAGATCAAATCCTTGTATAGGATCCAAGCAAACCTCCTCTCTCCCATGTAAAATCCTGACAAATACAGATTTGAAATAGGGATGTGTGTTGGCTCCCCTATTGTTCAATCTTTATTTGACCAACATGGGGCAAAGCATTAGGAACAATAGAGTTTGTCCTCTAAAGCTGGGTCCGAATCAGTTGCTATTACTGCAATATGTAGATGATACTATTGTGCTCAACAGAACAAGCATAGGTATGCCAAGTGTTCTAGCTGATGTCGTCAAATATTGCAACGAGAATGATTTGACAAAAAATTCTGCCAAATCAAATATTTTCACATTTGTATTAAAAAAGCAAGCAAAGAGAAATGATACCTGACTGGTGATCAAATTAATGCTTCAGCTATATTCAGATACCAAGGAATCTGGTTTCACAAGACAGACAGCCATCAAGTCCACTTAGCCTCCCTAACATCTAAAGCAAGTTAATTGACTCTTGCCTTACCCAAATTTGCTAATAAGCTATTTTTGCCCCTTTGTTAAAGCTCTTTTCAATGCAATCAAAGCAAGGTTTACTCCCTGTCTAGCATATGGCATAAGAGATTTCTAGGCACATTGCTGAGCTACCTAGATGTTTTACAATGGCATCTTTTTCATAAGCTTTTTTAATCTACCAGGATCATCTAATAGGTATAAAAAAGGCATGGATTTGGCCTAATGAGACAGGTGAATGGCTATCAAGCAAGCAAATTGCGATACTGTCACCGGTGCAGAGCAGCATAAAAGGATTAAATAAAAGCCCTTGCGTGGGGGTAATACAAAGCTTAGCAATAAATACATGGTCGAAAGCAATAGATAGCCACTGGTTGCCATAGACCTGAAACCTGTCTGGGAAAGAGGAACTATATACAGTGTGTACAGTGTCTAACAATAAATGTCAACAATAATCTTGGCATAAAAGTTTATAAGTCTGATTATATGATACTTGTAGTCGCCCAGTACCCTCCACCCTACTTGTTGGCTCTATTCCCTTTCAAACAAAATAGGATTATGAGTGGTTGTGTCTAGGATTATTTGACAGTGATGAGCACTGACTTCTTTAAAGAGAAACTGTCCACTCGGCACAGTGCAGACACTGTGAGAAGGCTAAGAAAAGCATGATACACATAATCTTTGCTGTCCAGTTTTATATGTGGAAGGGAATTTGTTTCTACAGCCACTTTTGGAAGAGAAGGTGTTCGAACCTTCATATAAGGCATCCTATAGAGTTTCAGCAGTTTTGATTTCAACTAATAAGTGGTTAAAAATGTTTTAAAGTACCCCACGCATGAATTACAACTAACCACTTTGATGTTTTTTAGTTTATGTACATAAGGACTGTGTCCTTTTGATTATATCTCTACCATCTGTAATTTTAACTTTACTGTGATGTGTGCTGGTTAGAATCTTTGCATTTTTATGGAATTAATTGATGTGCAGTATTGTAATTGAATTGACTTTTATTATCTATTCAATAAACCTATTTGGATTGATTTAACAACACTGTCAAACACACAGGGCCAAATTGACAAAGTAAACTTGGTCCTGAAGTCGACCTGGAGTCTAAATTTAGACCTGTAATCTAAGGACCCGATTAAGATTTTTTAAATTAGACTTCAGGTCTAAACTTGGACTTTAGGTCTAAGTTTACCTTTGTGGAATGGGCCCACAGTTTTCTTACACACGTAAAACACACAAATGTTGTGATGCTAGTCATTCTGCTAGTAGTAGCACTAGTAATAATGAATAGGTATGTACTTGTCAGGTGGGGGAGCATGTTGTTTTCCCAAGTGAAAGAAATAATTTGCAATGCTTCCAGTCACCGGGATATATTTCATTTGCTTAGAGCCTGAATGTCAGTTCAAAGAGCCTGCAGCTTTTCCACATCAGATTGGCCACCAAAAAGTGAATTGATTGTAAAGCACCTATCACAACGAGCCATCACTGTCAGTAAGCAGAATATTAAAGTGCAGTTGTTTTGGAAAAATAGTACACACACAATAATAGGAATGGAGGGTCCGAGGAGAAAATATTTTAAGACCTGCGAGGGTTGACTCCCCAATCAAATAATAGACAAGGAATCGACCAAGACACTCGAGTACACTAAGATGGTACACCAGACTAAAATTAATACAATTTAATTACTTATGTCAGGCGCATTTTACACCGAAGAGACTTGTCACCATGTACCCAGGAATGACAGACTGTTTACCCAGGCGTGATGAGAGAGGGGTAGATGTTTACTATTTGGTGTGCAGCTGCTCGATCATTGTTCAGTTTTGGGAAGAATACCAACCTTACTGTTGAAAATTACGAATACAAAGGTAGATACCAGACCATCATTGTGCCTTCTGGTGTACATGACCCACCCTCAGAAAATCAGAACTGCAAAAAGGCTCATGGATCTTGCATGTGTCTTGGTGAAATGTACAATAGCTGGGCATTGGAAAGCGATAATGGCACCAAACTTGACTAGACGGGCGGTGGCAGTTGTACATACAACATTGTGCAGGTGCAGAGGGTACTGCTGTGATGACAAAGAGCATAGGAATGGGACGCAAAGCTTCTAGGGCCTGATTACGAGTTTGTCGGTCTTGGAGAGGGCCGCAACCCAGCACCCCACTCCAAGAACGCAAAACCTGTAGTCAATCCGCACGCCGGTTTACTAGTTGTAATCCTGCGGTGCTGCTCTGTGATGGCAGTCCCATGGTGGTGCCATTCTAAGGCTCATAGGAGAGCCTTATAAAGGCACCTAGGAGCACTGCAGCCCTTTCCTGCATGGACAGAAATGCATAATGTTGTGCATTTCTGTCCGTGCAGGAACAGGGGTTGCAAGAATACAGGGGGCACAAATAAAGTACTTTTGGTTTGCTTTGCTCATGTCCAAACTTCTCACAAATAGACTGTGTTACAGATACCGTTTGCGTACGAGAAATTCTAAAACATACATAAGTATCACTGTTTAATAAATTGCTCTAAGGAAATGCTAAACAAATACAATAAACACATATTTATATAGTGTTATACACTGCACTTCTAAAGCACTGTAAATAACAGACGTTACATGTATCCAATATGTGTAATTCAATTTACTCACCTCCAAAAAATAGGAGTCGTCGCCACAACATCAACAAGATTTGGTCAGGTGAATATATACCACTATCCTGCTGCAAGGAGATGATTTTGTTATTGTTGTGCAGGCACCCATTGGCCTCCAAAGCAGAGTAACTGTATAGATACATTTTCAAAAAATAATAAATTAACCATTATTACAAGTAAGTCCCAGGTGATGGCTGCAGTTAAAAGGTCTAGTTAATTTTCTGGCCTATAAATAACAATCCATCATAAACTGCTTCTTAATATAAATATGTAAGAATCTATCCTGGAAATCTCATGTGAGTTGAATAGCTCTTATGTTTTCAATGTAACGAAACTCTGAAACATTTAGGCCTGATTCACAGAGGTAAAATGAGACGAAAGTCTAACTTTACGACTTCACGGTATTCACCAATGGCCTTTACTACTCGTAAATGCCCTTAGTGAATGCCAATTGTTGAACGTTACGACTTTTTGAATTCACAAAGGGCATATATGAGTAGTAAATTTCTATATGAATACCGAAAGTCGTAAACTTAGACTTTCATCTCATTTTACCATTGTGAATTGGCCCCTTAGTGTAACGTAAAAAGCATCAGTAGTTTGTCACAGTAATGAAAGAAAATAGGGGTACGGTGGTGTCCATAATGATGTATGGAAGCATTTACCCCTCGTCGACTCTTTAGCGTAAGTTCTGAAGGTTCAGCTTTGGCACTCCTTTTTGTTATGTGGCTATCCGTCTTGAAATGTGCTTGTGCTCAATTAAAATTAAAGCTGTATTTGCATATGTAAAATTCATATCCAAATTATCCAGCTCTCCAGATTTATTCATAGCAGGGTTGTGTTAGACTGAAAAACTAATGGTAAGCCAGAATGGTTGACGGCATTGGTAGGAGATTCACAATGTTGATGGAAAAGTTTGGCATTGAAGGTGACTTTCTGGAAATATTATGGCTACTCCAAATAGGAATATTCTTAAAAAGCTTCCCGTGGCTCGTTTAGTCCAGTTGGATCGCGTATACAAAACTGAGAAAAGATTGTTCTACAAATTTCGTACTGCAAATTGAATTCAGAGCAGACCTTGATTATGATTCAGAATGAAACTGGAGTAGCCAATGAAGAAATATGAAAAACATTTGGGTAGAAGTGATTATAATAGGAAGTTCACCTGCAAATGAGGGTCTCTACAATCTCTTACAATGTATTTTGAATAGCCTTTTTTTATTGCACTAAAATGGATTTGTGCCTTATCCTGCTAATGAATGGCCACTGCACCGTCATTGAAGCGGTGATATTTTTAGTGTCCCTTCAAACACCGTGAGCTGAAATAACAGTAAGAAAATATTCAAAGGGATTTTTAAATGTGTTTACTGTGGACATGTTTTTATGGTGAGCTGTTTAAAGATAGTTTAATGTATTATTAATTGCTATATATATGTCCATGTAAAAGCTTGAAAGGAAGAAATTGGTCTAATAAATTAAATTACGATTATGAATGAATGAATGAAAAATGTATTGCATAATTGCATAAAAGTATTGCAATTACACATATATACAGACAAATTAAAAAAGGCGGTATTAAGAACATGTGCATCTATGATTACATAATGAGACTGGCCCCAAGGAATAAAAAATGGATCTGCCTTATAAGACCTCCTCCTACATTAGGATAGTTTTATTGTTGTATATTAAGTGCTGTGTGCTTTGACTTTATAGTGACAAATCTCCCCATCCCCACTGAGGGCAGCCTTAATGGTTGGTCCTATCCCTGAACTTCACACTGCCACTGGCTGTAGCCTTGAAGGTGTACCTGTAGATGGCTTCTCTCTTAATAGGTCCTAAGTGTTCAATGCTACCCATTATGATATGTTAGATGATATCTCCAAGTTCAGAGTTTCACTTCTTTACAATTCTTAGCACCTGTCAGGACCCATTGTCTTATTCAGTTCAATCGGAACGCTTTCATATAGCTTCCGAATTTGGCTAGGTCCGTGGGCCCTGTACAGGTGAAAAAGCCATGAGGTTACCTCTGCACAGGTCCTAACCTAATGCTGTAGGAACATTGGCTTTAAAAGGGCCCAGCATTGTTGTAATAAAGCAAGGCATCAACATTGACTGTGTGGCAGGGTCTCTGCTCTATCTTTGCACAGCCAGCATGTAATTACCTGCTGTAGGCATTTTACTCCTGGGTTCAATTCCTTGATTGGAAGTTGCACTATCCTGGCCCATTGGATATCCTTCAGGCATATCTTACCCAGTGCACTATTCAAATATGACTGAATGATGTTTGTTTCATAGGAGGAAGTCAGGCCTGGTAATTCTCCCTTTTCCTTGTATCTGCAATGTCTTCCACCCTCAAGGGCTGAAAACCCGTTTATTTAGAGTTTTCTTTTTTGCCAAGTAACTCACTTCTTCCAATGACCAATTGGCTATTACTGAGTTCCGTTTGGACACTGCCATTTGCATGTAACTGTTGCATGTAAAAGCTGGCAAAGAACAAATAAGTCTAATACAATAAATTACAATTATAACTTATATATATATATATATATTTAAACCTCTTGGGTCTTAAATACACAGAGAACTCAAGAATGTGTTTGGTAAACATGAGAAAGTGCACCAATCAAATAAACAAAAGTAGGAATCATAAAGAAGTACAACTATAACGTGAATGACAGTGGATAAGAACCATGAAGAGGCTTGATAGGGAGGCAAAAACACAGCAACAGGAAATTCAGGTGACAACAACCTGAGCCCGGAGGAGTAGAGGTGGGGTGAGATTTGGAAACAATATGAAAATGTTTCTGAAACAGGAAAGCTTTCAGTTCCTTCTTGAATATAAGTAGACAGAACCGGTACACCCGGGTTAGGGGAGAGTTACACAGTCCCATCACACTGCCGAGGAAAGATTGAGACATGCTGTTTTCTTGTTTTAAAGTCTAAGACTCGGGTAGCAAAGAATTAGAGTGAACATGAGATGCTGACCAATTGATGCCCCAATTTTCCAGGAAATAGCTGGAGGTTGCTGTGTGAAAGATTTTGTGAGCCATGCAATCTAATGTGAACCGAGCTTTGATTTCAGTGGGAAGCCACTTGAGCATTAATAGCACTGGGTTCTGGGGTCAAACGTCTTGCATCTGGTGTCAAATCAAGCTGCTGCATACAAAACCAATCAAAGAAGTGCAAGGCGTGCTCTAGGTAATCCTGTAAGGAGTATGTTGCAGTTGTCTGATCTTCAGAGAATTGGTGCTTGAACCATCGACTTCAGATCATGTTCAGGAAGAAACTGCCTGATACCCCCAAGTAATCAGAGTTGATAGTGAGCACACTTTACCATGGAATTAATTTGGTACTGGACCTTTAGTTTGCTGTCAACTATAGAGAATTTAGTAGAAATGTGGTTTATTAAGGGCTGGGCTTCATGTGTAGAAACATAACCAGCTTTGAACAGTGTCCAGCATTTTAGAGAGGAGAGAGCTGTAAAGTTGAAAAAAGTGGGAGAAAGGCTGGTCTTTTGTTCTAGCTGTATTGAGATGGAAAACGAATTCTCAATTTTAACTTGGGACTGAATAGACAGGGATGAAGTTTCTATCTTTTAGGCAACAAGGAGTGAATGACCTAGTCAAATGCCACCCAGAGGTCAAGAAGAAGCACTACAAAACATGAATTACCTGCATCAGGGGGAAATATAGCACTGCTCAGACCTGAAGAAGACTTAGTTGATCAGAATATATTTTAAGAGTTGAGAAGAGACACAGCTTTCTAACACGTTCCACAGAAATGGAAGACCAGAAATAGTCAAACTGGCGTGGTGCTGGTTGTCTGATTATAGTTCAATAATAAACACAATTGTGCGTGTTATAATTTTGGTGTTATCCCAAGACAAAAAAGGATGAATTCATTGACATTTAGGTTATTGTCCATGACGCAGTTGTCAATAGTATGATGTCAGGTGAGGATTTAATCATCCCAGTAAACCTTTCTTAGCTCCCATCCAGACTCCTGTTGATAGCCTGGGAGCTGGCAGAGTGGGAAGAACAGACAGGAGCTCACTGACCCACCCATTAGCTATTACACAGGACATTTAAGCCAGGGTACTACGCAAATTCCAGTTTTTTTTAGGTGGGGCCCTCACTTTGGTGTTTAGATGTTAAACGGCAAAACCATATTATTTCTACAAAACTTGAATATTCAGTAGTTTAATGTAGGACAAATGACAAGCAATTATTGTACTGAAATACGAACATTGGTGCCTGCAAAGTATAGCAAAGAGAGTCAAAGAAAATACAGTCTTGTGAGAAATTGATATGTTGACGAAGGGGGGTCAGACCCTACTAAAGCAACAGCCACAGTCCTTTTCAGGGTGAACCACAAAAAGTCACTAAATTAACTTTTGCTTAAACCTCTGAAAGCTTGGCACAAAATCAGCCAGGGTTAACTTAGAGGCAATGTGTAAAATATGTATGCTGCACTTAAACAGCAATAAAGTGAAAACACTGCACAAAACGAATCCCACACTAGGTTAGACAAATAGATTAAATTTGAATAAATTATTTGACACCAAAACGACAACAATACAATCAGTAGAAACAGAGTTATGAATTTTTTAATTTTAAAGTGAAAAATAGCACCTAAAAGATCAAAGTGCCAACCTCCAACACCTAGTCACACAAGACCAGGGCAAAGTTGAAAGTTATTTTCAACTGCAATAGAGTGTGGTTTGGATACCTGAGGTGGATTGGGTCCGATCCCCGCTTACTTTCGAACCTCGAAGAAATTTTGTGTAAAAATGTCTAAGAAAGTCAAGGCAACCAACGGTGACCAAGGAGGAGGTGTCGACATTCCGGAGCGGCTGGTGAAAATTTCTATGTTCGGACTTCGTTTCTTTTTCGGAACATTGGTACCTGCAACGTATAGCAAAGAGAAGTCAAAGGAAATACAGTCTAGTGAGAAATTGCTTTGTTGACGGAGGTGGGTAAGACCCTACACAAGCAACAGCCACAATCCTTTACAGAACGAACCAAGAAAAGTCACTGAATTAACATGTGCTTAAACCTCTGGTAGCTTGGCACAAAATCAGCCAGGCTTAATTTTAGAGGTAATGTGTAAAGTGTGTATGCTGCACTTAAACAGCAATAACGTGAAAACACAACACAAGAAAAATCCCACACTAGTTTAAAAAATAGAGTCAATTTTAATAAATTATTAGACACCAAAACAACAACAATCCAATGAGTAGAAAGAGTTATTAATTTTTAAAGTTTAAAGTAAAAAAGTGCGCCTAAAAGATCAAAGTACCAACCACAGACACCTAGTCACAAAAGACCAGGGCAAAGTTCAAAGTAATAGTCAACCGCAATGGAGCGTGGTTCGGATTCATGAGGTAGATTGGGTTGGATCTCCGCTTACTTTTGAACTTAGAAGAAATTTTGCCTAAAAATATCTAAGATGGTAAAGTTCAGCTGGGAAGGCAATGAACGGTGTCCGACGACAAAGCATTGTCGTTGCGGAGCCGCTGGTGAAAATGTCTTCTTTTGGACTAAGTTTCTTTTTTTCGGAAGTTGAAAATTTCAAGCAGAATGAAGCTGCAGGCTGTAGCTGATGAGGGCTCCACAGGGCCGATACCCCTTCTGAAAGGAGCTGCTGAACAAGATTTGCTGCTGCAGAGAAGAAGATAGAGGTAGCTGCCACAGAGTCAGGTTGACAGGCAATGAACCTTGGGCGGACAGTCCTCTGAGGGCACAGGACACGGCAGTCCTCTGGGTGCAGCAGGGCAGTAATCTGAAGTACACAATATGACACAGGCAGCAGGGCAGCCACCCAGAGTCCTCCTACAGGTACAGATGTGATCTGAAAAGTAGTTCTAAGGGCCCTATTTTTGTACCTGATGACATCTTTGAAAAGGAGGTAACTTCTGAAAGCTTCCCCTCCACAGAAGTGTCTGGAATTTCCTGCCTTTTAGCCCTGGTCCAGTCTGAAGTTACAATAGCCCAGTGTGTAAAGTCCTTTGTGTGTGAGCTGAGGCAGTGTCTTTGAAGTGCAAGTCGGGCTGTGCACAGTTCCGCCCGCCTTTCCTGCTTTTGGAAGTCCTATCCTGCCAACACTCAGTACCTTTACCATTTTTTATTCGGCATAGAAGACATACATTCCCTTCCAGGATTTATCTTAACCACATATGGGAGAGGATGGCCTGGATCAATCCCTCCCATCATCAAAAATGGTGATGAAAGGGCAGATCCAGCTGACTTGAGGAGGAACTGAAGGAAGCATCCACTCTGGTGCGGTCACCAGCTGTCATGGACAATGTAGTGTCATTTGTGACTAGTAAGGCATAATCAAGATCATGTAAGCCTTACCTTGTTTCATTCCTCCTTCCTAATTTAACACCATATAAACACGTTTCACAAGACCTTCGTTTTAAAGCAGAAATGTTACGTGATTTGAAATCCATCAAAGTGAACACTAAAGAATCAGAGATTTACTATATAAAGGAAATAATTAACTGATAACATTTCTGAAGAGCACTCCAAAAGGTGGAGTACATGGGTGTTTTAAGACATGGAGAAAATACATTACTCTCCGTAGTTCTACTTCCTACAATCTTACTATATAACAGTAAGGACCTTCAAGGATATGTGCAAAAAATGGATCAAGTTACACAAGAAATTTCTTTTGATAGAAGTATTATAAATTCGGTAAATGAAAATGATATCAAATGATGAAGAACACAACCTAAGAAATGTGAAAGGTAAAGGTAGAAAATCGCAATGTAAATAAAACCAGAGTTGATAATGTATTGATAAGGCAATCAATATTTTTAATGTTTTCTCCTTGGGTCCTGGGTGAAATATGGGATACTGAGGCATCATCCTGTCATTAATATGTTCAGTCATCTAGTTTATGTAGATTTGTGGTAAGAAAGTCTTTAAGAAGAAAGTAAACCAGAGATTGCAGCAAGTGTGCATCAACCATTGAGGGAAAGGCTTACCTAGGCTATGTGTTTGATCGTAGATAACCCCCTGGTAATTGGTGGAATGTGAGGGGAGGCATGCAGGCGCCCGCAGAGTCAGGTTAATATGTATCTAACCCTTTTCTTCAAATGCTGTCTTATTCAGGTACTAGGAGTTGTGGTGCGCTGTGTGATGGTACTTACGGGCATATCAACAAGGCGGCGATAACAAATTATCGCCGCTTTTGCAGCCGTTTTCAGCCAAAAAGCGGCGGTAATTTTACCGCCATATCAGCAAGGTCACGCTACCATGTGAATCCTTGCTTTAGCGCCTTTTCTCGTAACACTCACCTTTGCATCTCTAATGAGATGCAAAGTGGGTGTTCCATCTCAAAATAACTGGCGAAATGTCACTAACCGACATTTCTCCAATTATCAATGGGCACGCTAAAAGCATAGCAATAAGAAAAGTTGCGCTAACCTTGGTTATCGCTACTTTACGTGCGCCTGCTTTTAGTTTGACTTAGCCATGATATCCAATGGAAGGTGGATATGATGGCTGAATCTGCCCTGCCCTGTCAGCAAGCTATCGCCAAACGTTGTGCGATTATCGCTGTATTTCCAGCGATAATCGCAAAATTGGTAGCTTGCGCCTGGAATTGTATCGCTTTTGAGATAAGCGTTCCTAATATCTCAGCGATATCCGGCGATAATTATCCTAGCGCTAAGTGCGCTTAGCGATAATTATCGTCGGTTGTTGCTGATATGCCCCTTAGATAGTCAGGGTTTCTTTTTGTTAATTATTGTTATCAGTCAATTGTTATCAGTCACGCAGCTTCTCTGAAAGGAAGGGCACAAGTCCTGAAAAAAGAAGTGGGGGGACGCTGTCACCAGAAGTGAGGTCATGACAGGAAGTGACGTCACGAAGGGTGCCGAGCTCCTCGTCCCAGAGAGGCCAAAGAGTGAAGTCCAGCTGTTTGGCAGGGGGGATGGCGTACCCCTGTTAAAATAAGTCGGGGGACGCCGTCCAACCGCGTGGTACCCCGACGCGAGCCCTGCTAAAAGGCCTGACTTTTAACAACTGCTCACCAGGACTGGAGTAATATGAAAGTGTTGAGAGGCACTGATCTAAGGAGAAGCCAGAACTTACCCACTCATACCTCACGCATCACAAATCACACTGATTGATAAATGTAAGTGAAAAGCATCATAGGTGTGCCTCTGCAGTGAGACCAAAAACATGAAGGTTTTTCACTTTACCGTGGTGGGAGAGAAGTTGCCTTCTCGCGGTGTGTTCTGCGTCTCAGATTATTACACTTCTGTAGCTACTGAAATATTGAGCCCTGTGGGCGCTTATTTGGGGCAGGTTTAGATGACAGTCTGAACGAAAAAAATAGAAGAAATATGGGTATCAAGATGGCTTGCTTTTCTTCTACACAGTACTGGTGCATAAAATAACCCGGTTACTCCTGATTCTTCAGCAGTGATCACAACTCCCATTTTTTTTTAGCCCATCTGTCTTCCTGAAAATATCCACTCTGCAGTGAACAACCCATAGTGAGAATCGTACGACTCGGTGGCTTTTTAACCTCTCCAGTTCGCTTGAATTCAAACATTAAGCCACTCAAATATTTTTTTTCGAGAATGTGCGCCATATCGTCATGCAAACACAGTTAGGCAAAAAAATCGTTATTTTTTCTTTTCTTTTGCTGTTGACAGTTTTCAATAATCTCAAATTAAAAAAAAAACCTCTTGTGGCCCAGGACCGGCGCACAGTACATTGCGCAGAGCTCGCAGGCATTCTTTCATGGTTCACTGAAAGACATACATGTGGGAAAAGGAGAAAAAAAGGAGAAGAAAGGCTAAGGGAGAAAGGGAGCTAATTTAGGGATAATGAGTTGAAGAATGGCTCAATAAAGAAGAACAAACCCGGGCCTGGAGATGTAAAGCTCAGCCTCTGGGCAGGATTACACTCGGAGTGACTGCTCCGATAATTTCAGCTTTCAAACAAAATCTAAATGTCACACAGAAAGATAAAAAATATGATAACGCCTGACAGAAGTTTAACTGTAGCTTTTTATCTTTTTTTTTGTGTGCTCAGACCTACTTTTTTGCCAACTCAAATTTTGAACATGGAACAGATTTGCTCGCGGTTGACCCTGGTGCTGTCGTTTCTTGTCACTGGGCGCCCAGAGGGTTGTACATGTGGGCGCTTCAGTTGAAGCTGCTTAAAAAACGCTGCACACCTGCGCGGCGGGCTTTTCATACTGCTCGTTGCAAACCGACCCGGCCTAGCGGGAGCGGCAGCGTGACCTGCCTGCTGCATGGGTCAGATGGCGCGAATGTGCTCTAATTCTGAGACAAGAGTTAATGACGGGGCAGCAAACCCTGCTGGTGAGAAATACCTGATCTTTGGACAACGTGCACAAAAGACCCCGCTCACAACCGCCAAAGTCATTGCTTCCACTTCCCACTGCTGTCACCGAAGAGTGTGTGAAACTCCGAGGAGGAGGCAGGCGGCGCGATGCTCTAATCCAAAAATACGCTGCTCATCCCGGAGTGATTGGAAACGGTCGTCCTTTCACACCCATTAACTCTATTACAAATGATTATCTGAGCTAATCCCGGCCTTTTTAGGGGTAATTGTTGGGTTTTACTCCAAGTAGCCGGACATGTTCGCTTCTTTGTTGTCTGCTTTCCTGAAGTGTCCAGTTTCCTGAAATCGCACTTAAAGAGGATTAACAAATTAAAACAAGTTATTTGCAGGACGAGTGAATGTTGTAAAACTTCCAGTGTAAAAAAAAAGGTGGCGACGTGAATGTAGCAGGAAGCTGTTTAAATCGCGCATCCCGTTCGCTGAGGGGACCTCGTGCACTATGGTGTGATTAAAGAGGCCCAAAGATTGCTGCTGACTACAGACTGCACCCAAGCAAACT
Source organism: Lissotriton vulgaris (assembly GCF_964263255.1). Taxonomy (NCBI): domain Eukaryota; kingdom Metazoa; phylum Chordata; class Amphibia; order Caudata; family Salamandridae; genus Lissotriton; species Lissotriton vulgaris. Next base: position 1,663,834,731 of record NC_141689.1, read on the forward strand.
GAAGCACATTACAGACCACTGACTCCTTGTATTTGTGGAAAAAGCTGCTTTATTGAAACAGCTAAAGACACACAATTGATGCAGAACAAATCAAAACATTCACCCCAGACAAGAGATCTGGGTTAAATCCATCATTCTTTTACTCACCATGCCACCCCAGTTTAGACCTGACCATATGCAAATCAGTTTTGACCCTGTTCCTTGTAGGAACAGTCCTGCCTGAACTGCCAAGCCAGGTCCTCCCTGGACCGGAAACCTGCATCCTTTGACACGTTTCAGGGTATCACCTTATTGAAAAAGCTGCGTATCACATAAACATTCTCTACCGAACTAAAACCGCACTATAGATTCAATAACCTGCATTCCTTACTATCCTCTCTAAGCCCACCTCCTGTATAAATACCCTTCAACTTTGACATCATAACCTTTTTGGCTTTTCTAATTGTCTCACTTTAAACATCTCCTTCTGATTAGCAGTGAACCAATTAACCTGTGCTCAACTTGCTATTCCTATGATGTAACATTGTAACTCAAGGACCTCTGGTGTGGGCTTGTTGAGATCCTCCGTTTCTGCCCGCTTAGCCTATATTAACCAACAAAAACCTTAAGTGTAGGCCTGTAAACTTGTGAGACAACCACCCTTTTCTTGCACCTGTCTCAAGCGACAACCACAACAATATCCGCCCCTACGAACCAGCTGCAACTAGTGTGGTCAATTTGTGTCCATTTTCTGTATGTATTCTATGTTTTTCCTCTGTCAAAATTCAATAAAAACATTTTGAACTAAAAAACAAACCAATTCTGACACCAAATTGATAAACCGAGGAGGAAGGGACAAAAATCCTCACTAAAATAATGAGTGGCCACCATGTGCACCTACCAACAAAATGGGGGGTGGCAGTCCAAAATGTGACATATATAAACCTCGGGCTGCTTGTTGGGCTACCGGATGTAGCCCAACAAGCAGTTGTCTAGACTGCGCCTGACTACCGTTGGTGTCCCTGGGAGACAGACCTCCCTTCAGTCGGCTGCCCCCCCAAAGAGTCATTGGGTAAAAATGGGGCACATTACAGACCATTGTCTCCATGTATGTGTGGAAAAGTCTGCTTTATTGAAACAGGTGTGCAATAACATAAACGTCTGCATCCTAAGACTGTACCAAACTTAAACCTCACTATACATTCAATAACCTACATTCCTTACTCTCCTCCCCTAAGCCCATCCCCTGTATGAATACCCTTGAACTTTGACATGTTAACCTATTTGACTTCTCTAATTCTCTCACTGCTGATCAGTGTCAAAATGCAAGTGCTCCAGTGTAAATTGTAACTATGATTGGTTATCCTTGATTGGCATTTTTGATTTGCCAGTAAGTCCCTTGTAAAGTGTACTGAGTGTGCCAGGGTCTCTAAATCAAATGCTACTAGTGGGCTTGCAGCACTGGTTGTGCCACCCAAATGAGTAGCCAAGTAAATGTGTCTCAGACCTCCCACTGTAGTTTCTGTACATGCAGTTGTTAACTGCCATGTTGACCTGGCAAGTGCACCCACTTGCCAGGCTCCAACCTTCTCTTTTCTCTTACATGTAAGTCACCCCTAAGGAAGGCCCAAGGTACCCCCAGGGACAGGGTGCAGTGTATGTGAAAGGTAGGACATGTACTGGTGTGTTACATGTCCTGATAGGGAAATACTGTGTATTTAATTTTTCTCCATTGAAAGGCTGTCTGTCCCATAAGCTAACATGGGAGCAGCATTGGAGTTTAGGTTCTCTGAACTCAGAATTTAATAACACGTCTTTTAGTAAAGATGATTTTTAAATTGGGTGTTTGAAAATGTCACAAAAAGTTGGCATTTTCTTACTTGAACATTCTGTGTGATTTTGCTTGTTTGTGTATTCACTGTCTGGTTTTGGAGTGACAGGGGTTGGGGATGTGCATTCATTCTAGACCAGGGGTCTCCAACCTTTTCTGTAGTGAGAGCCACTTCTGATCTGTGAAAATCATCGTGAGCTACTATAGGCAATACAACATGCACATTATTCCCCAAGTTCCCCCACGCCCAACTTCATTGACTAGGGATAAAGAGATACCCATTTAGTGTCTGCAATGCATAATACGAAACCAGAGAGCCTGGGATTAGTACTGTCTTCCCTCTTCAACAAATTGCGTGCTCCTGCCCTCTGTGGTTACCAGCTAAGAAGGCTACTATCATAAGAAATGATATAGACCTGCAGTGCTATTCAAACCGGCCAGCATACTAAAAACAATAAACTGCACATCTTTGTCTCACACCTTTTCATCCGCCACACTACTATGTTCCATAACTCTGTAATTGCACGTTGATGGTGATCACGCACAACATGGAAAGACTTGCGACATAGGAACACGAAATAAAACAACCCCTTTCCAACCACTCAGGATTAGCTTGGTGACCATGTAAGTGCTTCAGCGCACCACATAAGGATTGTAAGCACAATATAAATGCTGCCATACAATTATTTTATTTATCTTCCCTCCTTTCTCTAGTCTACATTATCACACAACGGCACCTTGAAATGCCTGAGTTCAGGGTGTGCACGGTACACAATTCTCTCCTAACAGACTATACATTTGTTCCACATAATAATAACCTATTCCACATGGATGGTGCACATGGCTTGCCACTTAGTTCATTACTATAGCTTTGTCGTCAGGAATGGTGGAAACCATGACTGTTTCAGGATCGAAAGCTATTACTTCTAAAAATGCCTCTCAATGTAGTGAGATAATATGTTGATCATATGAAATGCTGTAGGAGAAATGAACATTGTGATTTTCCAACACATTCCATTATATTTTGAATGACATTTGTGCCACTATTTACATTATTTTCAAATCTTTGCTCGTGCAAGGAAGGGGCCACAGACCTCATGCTTGTCCCATGCCCAGCTCTTCCTGTACATTTATTGGCCTCATTTACAATGGAAAAATATGGCCAATGCAAGGGTGAGGTATTTTTTTTTAATGGGGTCAATTTGAAGTGAAAGTTTAAGCCTTATGTACATTGTACCATAGAATTAACACTTCATTTGAAATTTCTCCCATGATATCTGAAAATTAAAAGCATAGTTTTACAGATATTTGTTTTTCAAATAAAGCACCTTTTTTGAAGTTTTCTCTGAGCGCCATCTCGAGCCAGGAACTTCATTTTACAATTCGTGCATTGTTTCATTAAAATGCAATGAAAAAACATACAAAACTATGTTCTTGGTTTCGTTTTGTGGCCAGGAACAACGTGCAGGGTACATTATTTAAAAGTAATGTTTGACTTGAAAATATATTACTGAAGAAAAACCATTGTGGAAGGGAAAGCTGTGTCTTTCCAAATAATGTCCGTGCACCTCGTAGCGAAGCTCGCAGTTTTATAAAAGTTTATCATTAAAGTTGTGTTTGAGCATGTGTTTTATAAGCACATTGGCAACAGGAGGAGTAAAGTGACGAGCGCACTTCCTACCTGTAAGGCTTTATGATTACTTTGGCGGCTGCTCCCATATAGTTCTGTGCCGGGGCTTTCAGCTGCAGGGGAGGGGATTTGCCTTGGAGCTTTAAATCACCAAAAAGATGTATTTAGCCACCCAGGAGAGGACTTCAGCATTCGTGTCTAGAAGCCAGGGGTCAGGTTCCTTCAGCCTGTTGTTTGGGGGCAGTCTTGTTGAGCGTGCTCCCAGCCTCTCCGCGGCGCTTTCTTGCTTCAGGATTATCGGAGCCACTGCTGGGGAAGACAACATTGAGTTTGCACAGCGCACGTGGGTGCCAGCAAATGACTTTATTAGTATATTGCAAGCAAAGGGGGTTGCTGGCCCAGTGCTCTCCAGTGGGCAGAGAGTCTGTCGGATTCCTCCCAGGCGGAAGAAAAAGACCTCAGCCTGCCACTTGCAGGCGGCGGAACAAGAAAGGACTTTAGAGGGAGAGTTTTATTTACACTCGGCTTAGCCCTGCCAAGTGCCACGACATGTGTGATATTGTCCAGTCCTTGCAGGGATGTGCATATATCACTAATATGCATTAGACGGTTAGAGGTTACAGTACACTAACATTAGTTGTTTGGCTCGTGGCACGGCTGTCATAGCGCTATTCCGGGCAGCAGAAGGCAGGCATCGTGGTTCTCCGTGGACAGGCTAAGGTGTCTCATGCTGGTCCGCCCCTTTGCCCAGCCCCGGATAGGCTCAAATAGACAGTGTGAGTGGCTGGTTCGTATGGCGGCAGAGAGGCATAGACAAGAGACCTCAAAACCAAGCAAAACGATGACGATACGGTACAAAAGTTGAAGTTGGGCCGCGAGCTACTAACCAGGTGTGAGAGAGCTACCGGTAGCTCGCGATCGACCGGTTGGAGACCCCTGTTCTAGACAGTCAAAAGGGGGCTGAGCTATGCCCTGCCTTTACAGGTGACTCATAGCTGGGTTGAATAGACCTGGTCTGCATTCAAGAACAGAAGAGGGTCCCCGAAAGCAATAAACGTAAGGAGAGGAGAGCCGGGAACAAATCGAGAAATCACAACAGGAAGCCTCTCCTTAGCAATTAATTTGTGTACAATTAATATATCCAACCTCAAAAATACATTGCCCCACTACAACATGAATGGTTCATCTTTTATTTATCAAAAATATCATCATTTTTTTGTTTTTGAATTTATAGATATAAATACATTAATATGTTAACAACTTCAATCTGTAACATCTTTTAGACCGACTTGGAGCCCCAAAGCACACACCCAAGAAACATACACAACACAATCATACCCTTTCTCAAAACCGAACTGAACACATCATATAATGACATAATTCATTACATAAATACATTGAAGAGGAGAAAGCACAGACGTGCGTTTCGGAGTGGGGATGACACCCAGAGTTACTTCGTCAGGGAGCAGTGGATAGGTGACTTATTTGGTGGTCAAGGAACATCCAAGCATAAAAGAAACATATGTTGCACATGGTGGAAATGGCTCTTTTGTACAATAGTTGCTAACTAAATAATCTGTGGGAAAAATGAAAACTAAAGTAAATATATACGTATTACATAACACAAAAACACATGGAGCAATGAAACAGGAATCCAAAGGATGTAGTTATACCCCAGGTAGAGTTCACGATGTAAAGATAGAGGATTCAGTGGTTTACGTAAAATAGAAAACACGCACAAGTGATTGGAACCAGTACCACACCAGAAAGTAGTGTACCAAGGAAAGATGAAAACAAGAATGAAAATAAAATGAATAACCATGGCTTAAAACCTACGTTGCTAAGCATGGCAGTGACTTGAGTGAAACAGTCTCAGCTGAAACAGCCCACAGAGATTAATTTTTTTTATAAAGGGGGTGCTGCCTAGCAAATTACACAATAAAACAAAGCGGAGGATGTAAGGAACATACACGACTTCAATGAAGCCTGCTGAGCAAAAATGCATAAGATCCTAATCTATCTGCTGTTCCTAAGTTACAGTGGAAATACTGAACAAAAATACATGGGTTCTGATAGATGCCCAAGGGAAGGAATAACTGACCTAGTCTGAATTCAGAGTAGTGTGTGAGTTTCACTAGCACCCGAATAGGCTGTGTCTCTCTTGCACAATGCTGTCGCCACCTCCTGTAGGGAAGCTTGGCAAGAGAGGACCGAACTGGTTTGAACTGGGCTCAGAGACCCTTGCCACGAAGAGAACAAAGAGAAAATGGGGTATAAGTATTGGACCTTAGACCCCAGAGAATTAGATCACTTCTGGACTCAGCAGGAACCTCTGCCCAGGAGAAGAGCTGGAGATGGAGAGCTGTAAGGAGGAGTACTGCCCCTTTGCTGTGTGTGCTTTGCTGGGTTGTCCTGCTGTAGGTGCTTCTGCCAAGGAGAGGAGCAAGACTGGAACTTTCCTGTGAACCTGCTTGAATAGGAATCTCCAAGGGCTTGTGCGTGCTTGCCTCCTGGTCTGAAGTCTCAGGGCCACATAGATTTCACCTGCACCCACTGACCAGCTTCTGGACTCCTCTATGGACTTCTGCATTAAAAAGGGTGTCAATGTGCTGTACTTTGGATTTGCGCCTGTCGCAATGTCGTAATAGCCCCAGGCAGAGCTTTTTGTTTCTACAAGTTCTATTTTTGAAGTGCCAATTTTAAAAGTGATATTGTGAAACATGTCATTTGGGTTTTAGTCGTTTTGGTCTTGTTTGGTTTAGATGAAGATACTTTATTTTTCTAGATTGGTGGAGTGTCCATTTGTGTTGTTTTTTCCCTGGGTTACTGTTATTGTTATTTAATTTTATAAGGCTCACAGCTACCCAGAGGTTTCCCGGCGCCACCAGACACAAACAGAGTAGAAGAGAAGCTACTGATTGAATAACCACATTTTTAAACCTTTGCTGAAGTTCGCATAGAAGGTTTTGTTACGCGGTGGCAGTGGGAGAGAATTCCACAGAGAGGGGCCCAGACAGGAAAAATATCGACCCCCTGTGAGAAAGTGCCTTCTTTCTTGCATTGGTATGCCCCCACTTTTTGCTGAATTGCTGATGTGCTTTGACTGAGTGTGCCCTGGGCTCTTGCCAACCAGGTACCCAGGGCCTGTGTTCCTTCCCTAAAACTGTGTTGAAACTAAAACCCAATTGGCATCTCTGGCCACCTGTCAGCCCTAGTAAATGGCACCCTAGTTACCCAAGGCATAGTGACCAGAGAAGACCCCTAAGGGATGCAGCACTTATTGTGCCACCCTTAGGGGTCCTGTACCCTGACACCCACACACTGCCTTTGCAGGCTGAGTGTCTAAGTACAGACCTAAACAAAGAGTCGACATGGCTCACATCCCTGTGTGCCATGCCCACAAGACCCACTGCCCTGGCATACCTCAGTCACCCCTTTAGCTGGGTGCCCTATGCCAGTGGTGTGGGCACAGGTGCATGAGCTCTGTGCCCCAACAGTGCCCTGGGCCATTCCTGGGCACTGTAAGTGCAGTGATGTCATTAAGAGTATATGGTGCTGGGAGGTTGTCATTACGAACTCCACAGCACCATAATGGCTACACTGAAGACTGACAAGTTTGATACCAAACTTCTCAGCACATTAAACCTGCACTGATGCCAGTGTAGGATTTAATGTGAAATGCACCAGAGGGCATCTTAGAGATGACCCTGAAAACCTAACCTACAATCCACGTCTGGTCTGAGTGGCTGCCTAGGCTGCCACACAGAAGACATGTTTCTGGACCCCTGGGTGGATAGCCCCCGCTCTCCTGGGCTTGCAACAATGCACAACCTTGGCGAGGTGCTAGGTCTCCTACCCCAGGATGGGCAGGGGGAAGCTTCAAAGGCCTTTGTGAGCTTCTCCAGGCCACTTGCTGTACTCAGCAACTGGCCCCAACCAGTTCTAACCCCCACTCTGACAGGCAGACTGGCGGGAAACCCTACTTCAGGAAGGGGGCTGTGCCAGCCTGTGCCAACCCCACCCCTCAGGTGGGAGAGGCAATGTGAAGCACGACCCTGGGCTCCAGCCATCTTGAAGATGAGGAGCACTGCGCAATCACAGCTAGGCTCCTGCCCCCTCCCACAAGAGAGGAGTAGGCTAGGGGGTATACCCACCCCAGGACAGGGACCTATTGGTCCCTACCCTTGCCCTACCTGTAGCGTCCCTAAACGTAGTATTTAGGGGCACCCTGAATCTTCCTTCCACAGATCCCGATAAGAAAAGAAGAAAGAAGATCAAGAAGAAAAAGACCCGCCGTGCAGCTGCTAACAACAGGATGACACCAACTGACTTGGCTCCAGCCCTACCGGCCTGTCGATCCTGGAACCTGCTCCTGCTTAATCCCAGTGACTCCTGCAGACAGCAACCTTGGGACACCTGGAGGACCTGCCTGCTTTGACCCTCTTAAATACTGGGACTTACATAAGCTGAGGCTCTGCTTCAACAACCATCCCCCTGGTGCCAGCCAGGAAGCACAAGACCAACCCACTCTGCACCCGCAGAGCCCGACCCGTGCCCGAGTAATCCAAGACCATGAGGACATCCCCACGGTGACTGGGACCCAAAGTCAAGTGCCCAAAGACCCTCCTCGACGAACCAGATGACGCCTGCAGCCTCAGAACCAGGGACCCCTCCAACCGCGACCAGCTGAGGGTAAGATTTTCCTACGCCCAAAGACACCCCTGCTCCCGGCGCCCTGCGGCTCCCTCTGCCTTCCTTTGGGGTACCTATCTCTTCTCCAAGATCCCAACTTAAGTCTCGAAGTGGTGGACGCACCTGAAGAATCACCGTCCCCGAGTCTGCAGCCTTTGTTCCCTTTTTATTTTTCCTGTTGAATAACATTGAGCGCCCGTAGGCTCAAAAGCACCCTGCACCCAGCTGCCCGAGTACCTCTGGCAGTGCACCCTGTGTCCTATCATACTTCCCCATTTGCCCTGAGCAAGTGACCAGGAGCCCAGCTCCCACAGCCGCATGTCCTACTAGCCAGCAGCCACCAACCGAAGGCCCCATGCCTCTCATTGGATAACATTGGGCCTAACTACCTCTGCACCCGGCTGCCCCTGTGCCGCTGAGGGTGTACCAACTGTACCTACCTGACCCTGGGGGACCCCTGAGTCAACGCCCAGAACCTTAACTTCACCAGTCGAGTACTCACCTGGAAACCAATAACTCACTTACCTGCCATAGGATAACATTGACTGGTTTGGCTCTAAAAATCTTCAAAGTGTGATGTTTTGAAACTCTAAAATATTCCTATAAAATCAGCCGAATACTGAATTCTCACCTGTGATCATGAGATAAGCCAGTACTGTACCTTGTAGCCCAGTACTGAACCGCAAAAGTAATCCTAAACGGGTTTACTAGTAACCTGAATTTTATCCATGGGAATCTATTGTCTGCTTTTCTGTGAAATTTCTTCTGTCTACTTTTGACAACTTGAAAAATTCCTTAAAAATCTTACTAACTACTAAAACGTAATTAGTCACCTGTCGTAAGTAGAGATCCCAGTTGCGGACCTAGGAGCCCACTACTGGATTACAAAATTAATGAGAACTTACTTTACCTGTGACCTGCACTTTCTCCCATTGGATAACATTGCTAGATTTTCACTGAAAAGTTTTTTAGTGTGAACTTTTGAAATACTTTTATATTCCTTAAAAATCATTGCAATAACAAAAACGTTTTTACTAAACTGTTTTCAGCTTAGACCCCAGGATGGAATCTAGGATCCAGTCCTGGAATTACAAAAGTAATCTACAAAGTTATCAACTGCATTCTTGTAGAAACACCCATTTGGTTCAATGTTAAATTGTGTTTAGAATTGTGTTGCCTACTCCAACCCCTGTACCTATTGTGTTTACAAAGTTATTACCTTTCTGAAAAGTAATTACCTGAGATCACTCATAATTGAGAAAAGTATATTTTGATACCTGTTGTTTATAAAAATAAAACATCTATATCTTTTGATATAAAAACAATTGGCCTGGAGTTTAGAATATGAGTGTGTGAAACCTTTTGCTGACTGAGTGTATACAACAAATGCTTTACAATGTCCTCTGGTACTGCCTTACTGCTCGACCAAGCTACCACTTTGGAGACTTAGGTGAGCCCTGACTTTAACCTTTGTTTACCTCTGGGGTTTTTGGTCTCTATACACACTGTTCCTTACTTTGGTCCAGTATATATAGATCCACTTACTCACCCCCCCTCATTCGTAACAGTCTAGTCCAGGGAACCGAACATTTTGCCTGAGTGGAAGAACGAAGACGGCGCAATGGATGGTAAGGGTGGTCTAAGGCATTCAGGTACTGAGGACCCGTGCCCAATTTGCTTTTGTACATATAGCTCAGGGCTTTGAATTTAATGCGGTTCTCCACCCTGAGGCAGTGAAGGTCACAAAGCAAACCTGAGATGGGAACCCTTCTAGGAACCTGGCAGAGCAGCCTGGTGGTAGAGTTCTGTACCACCCGAAGTTCACGTGTCACCTCCTTATTTATTTGGTGCTTTAAATAGCGCGAACATGACCATGAGTAGAGTGTCAGAGCACTTTACATTTACATTTCAAAAACAGTTCTGTTACTAAGTCATCAGTTATTGTACAATTATTTAGAGCAAAAACATTGAGTTTAATATACATATATACAAACCACAAAAAGGTTAATTTTCAAGAAAGGTAGCGTGTAACTGATCAGGCAGGATCCATGATGCTGGTGAGCCTGTTGAGATTATGGGAGGTATTTACTCATATAAAAGGATTTAGCTTCGTTTTTGAATGCAGAGATGGACAGGATTTTTCTATTGTTGGGAGGGAGAGCGTTCCAGATTGGAGGAGCAGCGCCAAAGAATGCTCAGTCATAAGTTCTTTTCTTACGAAAACGGGCCGGTTTCAGTAGTAGATCTCCATGGCTCCTAGAGATACAGCATCCTCCAGATAGAGTGATTTTCTGGGCTAGGTATACAGGTGTTTGGTAATGTACTGCCTTCTGAGTGATGCATGCCAACTAAAATTGTACTCTTGCTTCGTAGGGCAACCAGTTGAGAGCTTTTAAATAAGGGGTAATGTGATCAAATTTCTTGGATCCCTTTATAAGTCTTGTGGCCGCATTAAGACAAGCTTTCAGTGGGGCTGTTGAGAAGACCGGCCAGCGTTGTGCAACCATACTCTGTGCTTGAAATGACAAGTGCCTGCGGTTTTGAGGACTGACTTATTTAAAAATGGTTTTAGTTTTCTGAGGTACCTAAATGGAACCAGGCGTTTTTTGCCATTGTGTTAATATGTGATAGAATGTTCAAGTTTTTGTCCAGAATAATTCCCAAGGATTTAGTGGAGTAAACAATCTTCGGAGTATAATGTTTGTGGAGCTTTTCTGGGGAAGATCAGCAGGAATACGGTTTTATGTGGGATTAGCTTTAGATGGTAACTGGTTAGCCAATTATTGGTTCTCTTTAGTGCCGGTTCATGATACCTATCTCTTCTGTCGATGTGACTTTGATGTACAGCTGAGTGTCATCTCCGTACACGTGGAAAGAGTTGCTTGCTCGCTGTAGTGTTTCCGTGAGTGGTTCTATGTACAGATTGAATAACGCCAGGGATAGTGTGGAACTCCGATTGTAATTACGGATGAAACTGATAAAGTTTGGTTGACTATGAATTTTTGCGATATTTTTTTTAGGAAAGAGCTAAACCATTTTAGGACAGTACCCTCTACTCCCATTCTATTTTTCATGCGATCTAGAATTTTGGCATGGTTTACCGTGTCGAACGCCGACGATAGGTCAAGCAGGATTAGGAGACATGTTTCATTATGGTCGAGGGCAAGTAGAGCGTCGTCCACGATGTGCAGAATTGCAGTTTCTGTATATGGTTAGGTCTAAATCCTGATTGGAAGTCATTTAGTAGATTGAATTCGAAGATATGATGGCTCAGTTATTGTTGCACACATTTTTCCAGGACTTTGGCTAGCATGGGGATGTTTGTTACTGGTCTGAAATTGTTTGGGTCAGAGGAGTTCTCTGTTGTTTTTTTAATGATTGGAATAACTTGTCCAGTTTTTAGGCATTCCGGAATGCTCATCTAGGGTGCTCTTGATGAATTCAGGGCATTCAGCTGCTTTTTTGAACGGTATACAACCTTTAGCACGCATCTTTTAGCACGCACTACCATTACCACGCATCTGTAACAACGCATACCTTTACAACGCATAGCGCTTTGAGGCGATCTGACTTAGGGAATGGCTAGTGAATAGGTTAATTTACTATCCAATAACCTTCCCTAGTGTCCACGGGGACTGGTGTTGGAATAGTAAATTAAACTATTCACTATCCAGCACCCAAAGCACTATGCGTTGTAAAGGTATCGCGTTGTAAAAAATGCGTGGTAATGGTATGTGTGGTAAAAGTGTGCGTGCTAACATCATACATCCTTTTTGAACTCCACCTCCATTGACTTGGCTTTCGCTGTGAAGAAGGAGGAGAAGTCTTCGCTGCTTAAGATCATTTTTGCGGTAGTTGGAGCATATTTAGCAGCTTTATTAGATTGATCTTTTAGCAGATCGAAAAGTTTCCTCAGTCTGTTTTTTGCGTTATCCAGTTCTTTCCTGAAGAAGTCTTTTTTTACTTTAGGATGCTTTTATTGTAGGCTTTCCTGGACGGTCTTAGTTGGATTAAATGGGGCGAGGAAGGGTGTTGTCTCCGTTTTCGCTCCGAGAGTCAGAGTGAGCTTCTTTCTTCATTTAGGGCACTGGTAAACCAAGGGCTTTAATCTGTGTTATGGAGCCTTTTGAATTTTAGCGGGGCTATGTCCATAATAATACTACATAATAATACTCAACATTGTGTTGTTATAGTATTTTGTGAGGTCACTGACGTCAACAATATTACTAGGGGGTTGCAATTCTATTTCACAGTGTGCTGCAACGATAACCAAATTGAGTCCTCGAGAATCACATGTCCATTTTCTGGGATTAGTTGGCTGTGAAGACATACTAGTTTTTATGAAGGGTATTTGGAAGGTAATGATGTGGTGATCAGACCAATCGCAGGGGGTGATTTCAATTTTATCAATAGCCTTTTCTTTAGCTATTATCCAGTCTAAGGTAGATCCTTTGGAGTAGGTAGGTAGGTGACAATGTAAATTGAAGTCTCCTAAGAAAATATCATTGGAATGCGGAGTGGAGTTTGCTGTGATGATATCGATCAGCTGGTCTATGAACCTAGTGTTTTTACCCTGGGGGTGGTAGAGAGCGTGAAGTTTACAATTTAGATTGTCCGGGGATCTTATGGATATGCCAAGATAATTGCATGACTCTAAAAGGTCAGATTGTATTTTTGTAATGGAAATGTCAGATCAATGTATACAAGCAATGCCTCCTCCCTTTTTGTCTAGCCTGTCTTGTCTCATAATGCAATAGTTTAGGGGGACTACTAGATCTAGGCATGGGGAAGTAGAGTCAGATAGCCAAGATTCTATTAGTATAGTTACGTCTATTTCTTGACTTAATATGAGGTCGGCTATGTCTGCAGCGTGTTTGTTTGCTGACTGACATTTGAGTAGTATACATCTAATGTGTTTCTGTGGTTTGATCTTTGGCGAGTCTAGCTATTGGCACCTAGATACAGGACGTTGCCATAGTCCAGCCTGGAAGTAATAGCCTGGACCACAGTTCTTTGAGTGGGGCCAGGCAGCATCCAAAGAACTTTTTTGAGCCACTTTAGGATGGTGAAGCAAGTTGAGGTAACCTTGACCGCATGCTGCTTCATTGTAAGCTTGTCATCGATGATAACACCTAGATTACGGACCTGGCATGTAGGTTGGGAAGTACACCCATTTTGTGAGGCCTGTGCTTAGGATCTCAAAGATCTTTGTTCTTCCCAAGCATTAGTACTTCAGTCTTTTCACGGTTGAGGTTTAGCAGGTTTGCTTGCATCCAACCTGCAATATTCCGCAGCCTCGACTGGAGAGATGATAGCATGGATGCCCGTTTTGTGGTGAGGGAGAATATTTTCTGGGTGTCCTCGGCGTAGGAAAAAAAAGACAGCCCAGCATCTTCGGCGATCATCGCCAGAGGCCTAACGTAAATATTGAACAATAGCGGGCTGAGAATGGAGCATGGGTCTTAGAACTGGCTGACGGAAAGAAAAGCAGGAATGTACGATCTGCCAGAAAATCTGGGAGCCAATTGAGTGCTGCATCGACAATGCACAGTGATTGTAAAGCTTTCAATAACACAGTATGCAATACCGTGTCAAAAGCAGCACTCAATTCAAGCAATATGAGTGCCACCGTTTCACGAGTATCAAGATGGCGCTGCAGTGTATCTGTGACTCCAAGGAGAGTAGTTTCTGTTGAGAAACCAGTTCTAAAACTGGATTGTGAGGGGTGTAAGAATTTTTGGGAATCAACAAAGTGCATCAGTTGCCAGTTAATATGTTTTACTAATATTTTAGAGAAGGCCGGGAGTAGGGAGATCGGGCGAAAATTAGATGGATCTGCCGGGTCAACATTGGCTGTTTTTTAAAAATGGGAACACCATGGCGTGCTTTCATTCAGATGGAACAATTGCTTCCTGTAAGGAAGCATTGAAAAACTCCATGATTAGCTTTAGCGACAACATCTCCAACTTCTGTTGTACAACAATGGGCAGGGGATCTCTAGGAGAGCCACATTTAAGGCCGTGTAAAAGAGGTAATGTCAAGAGGTGACCAATTTTCCAGGGTATTGGAGGGTACTATAGTCTGACAATCCAGCAAAGCAGTACTTCCCGGTATAGGAGGGGAGTTTTTCGTTTGCTGTGCCATGTTTGCTGTGCCAGCATTCAATGTGAGTATATTTTTTCCACTTTACAGAGGAAAAACTTGGCTAGATCATCGCATTGGGATTCAGTGTGTATGGGGGGGCGGGGGGTTGACACGCCGCACCAGATAGATCTTAAACCAATTTAAACAAGGTTTTGGAGCTATTCTGTGCCGTCATGATGGTAGTGCTCACATATTCGCTTGGGCCATATTACAAAGAGAGTGGTAGTCTCTTTTTGCCAATTTAGATGTGAGTTTAGAATCAGGTGCATAGTCCTTGCTCCAGCATCTTTCTAATGCTTTACATTTGCTTTTTTCTATTTTTAGATTTTCCGAGAACCAGGGGGCAAGAGGCCGATGATTGTTCACCTTTTTGATAGAAGATGGGAGGCATGTTTCAATGGATTTTAAAATCCAAGAATGGATGGTGTCCAGGTTGGACAGACCAACTGAAGTAATGGCAGGCATATTTTTAGCTAGGAGCTTGTTAAAAATTTCTATATGTTATTTCCTCTAGTCTATAGATTTTGGCTGGACACCCAGATTTGGCGTAGGTACATTCTGCTGCTCATTCCTGACCCTGACACCGTCCAAAAAATGATCTGACCAGAGATCTGGGAGAGTTTCATAGCAGAGAATGTTAGATACATTTGAAAATATAGGGTCCAATAGGTGGCCCGCCACATGGGTAGCACCTGAATTACAAAGTAGAATATTCATTTCTGCCACGTCAGAGATAAATGAAGCGCTTGACGCACAAGTTAGGTCATCGAAACTAATTTTCAGGTAGCCCAAAATGGTAAAGTTAGCAGCATCTAAGAGATAGGGGGGCAATATGGTCAGAAAAGGATGTGGCCCAATGGGCCCAGGTGGGCGGAAAAGCAAAATCCCTGAGAGTGTAAACTGGGGGGTCAAGGCAAACTTAAAAAGACTGGCCTCGCATCCCTTAAAGAGTAAGTCTTCCAGTTTACACGTGTACAAGTTGTTGTAGATAACCGTAATGCCACCTCCTGTTTTAACTCATCGATCCTTCCTAACTATCGTATAGTTAGGGGGCAGATCAGATGCTACATCTGGGCCAGATCTCCTGTTTAACCATGTTTCGGTAAGGAAAATAGCATCGGGCAGTTCAGTCATCAGGAGGTCAAAGATGTTGGCCTAATGCTTGGGGAGCGATCAGCAATTAATGTACAAAAAGGTAAGTTCCTTAAGAGATAGAGCCCTACCTTTAGCAGGAGTGTAATCCTGAATATCATTATTGCTAAAAGCTGTGATAGTTGTGTTATGTCTTTTACAAAACTGTGTGTCAAGAGCAAAATTACAGATGGGACAGGTAGAGCCAGAGGTTTCCGGCCCCAGTCAGACACGGAGGGGCGCAGACGGGCTTGCCTTTGGTGTGCCTCTTGCATGACGGTGGTGCGTCCCCTACACATTGTGAATGGAATGTAGTTAAATAGGGGGCAGCAGCTACACTGCTAACCGAACAGAGCTCCACTCCGCCTTTGAACCAGAAATCAACATCCCTGAATGCCACCAGCTCCCTCCACTTAATCGGGAAAACCTGTGGTGGACCGAGGAGCGGGGTGGAAGGTGCCTGCTTATCCGGAGAGAGGAGAAAAGGGTGAAGTGGCTTGAGCAGGAGCCCCTTGCTACAGGTAAGCTCAAGGTATAGAAGCAAGTGTGGCAAGGTTAAAAAATGAAAGTGCAAACAAGCAGCAAATTTAGAACTTTGCGGTATTAAGTGCAAAGTAGCAATGCAGGTGAAAGGCAACAGAAGTTAAGACAAGTTCAAATTTTTAAAAGACAAGTCACAATTAAAATTAAAATGCCTGAACATATTAGGCAGTTATAACGGAGAGTATAGGCTTCTTACTCGGCACACTTCTGCCCTGTGTGTTTGGGGTACAAATACGTAACACATTGCCATTGGGATAAGCCTGTCTGCTTGAGCCAAGCTACCAAAGGGTTGAGCAGGGGTTATCTGAAGTGTGTAATCCCCTTACCCTGACTAGAAGGAAGGGTCCCTACTTAGACAAAGATGCAGACTTCTACCAATTAGATGCCCCCATTTCTAACAGATGCACTCCATCGTCCCTTAAAATCTCAACGTCTTCATAACACAAGTCAACATGTTGTATTCATCCTAAACCTTCATACTGGCTAAAATGCTGCATTTCCATATTTACCTTCCTCCTGGCTTTATCTATGGCTAAGGATTGGCCGCACCTCTGCAACATCTCCTGGAAATTAACTCCTTCCTTTTTTTTTTTTTAAAATCTTTTATTGAATAATTTTTTCCCCACTTTTGCGTACAGGGCACGGCAAAATATTACAATAAATGAAAACATAAAATATAACATTTGTTACAATTTCCTTCTTAATTACAAGATCAGCCACAGTACCTTAAGAATATAAATTAATCAGCATTAATCCGCATGCTTCAAATCTTTCTATTCTGCTCAGTCCATCCCTTTTTGTTTACCACGCCTCTTAGTATGCTGATTAGCCAACAAATAATAATCAGAAAAGTGAAAAAATGAAGTAACTAGAGCTCCAAATGGGGTTACAAGATATCTAGCACATTAAGCAAGGCAGCGAGACGTAAGTTATGTGGTCCAGTATACATTAAGCATATATAATTCTAACTTTTCAATCCATACTCCCTTCTTTCCATCGGGTGATAGGATCCCAGATCTGTTTACCAATTTTCCTTCCCTTTTACCCCTTCCTTGCATAAATCTCAGTCTCCAAGTTATATATTGTTAGTAGTTTAGCCAACCAATGATGAAATGAAGGTGGCAAAGGGTCCAGCCATGCAGATGCAATGCAAAGTCTCATAACTGACATAGCTACAAATAAAAATTCCCCCCCACCCTGCTGTTGCTCCTCCTCCTCCTTTACACCCAAAAGAATTATCGAGGGGGTTAAAAGAATATCAGTTCCTAATATTCTGTTTATGAAGCCCTCAATGTCTTTTTCGAGCAGTTGCAGGTGAGGACATGTTACAAAGGCATGTATTAAATCTGCATCTAAGCTTCCACACCAAAAACAGCTAATTCCTGCTGTGCCTCCCCACTGAGCTATCTTTGCAGGTGTGTGGTAAAGATGATATATAGTTTTATAGTGTGGTGCCTGAAGAGGCGCTGAGCACAGCAGTGTATATCCCATTTCTAAAGACATGTAAAAATTTTCCTCACTAATATCCAAACTATTTTCCATTTATTTTCCCATTTTTCGATATCGTCCTCCTTTGAGATTAACAGTTCAGCATAAAATCTCTTTATTGTACAATCCTCCCCTGCTTGAATCACTTCCATAATTGGATTTTTGCTGAATCCTGATAGTCCTCCTTTTTTCTTATACAAAAAACTCCTTATTTGTAGATACTTGTAGAATTGTCTTTTATCTAGTGCATACTTTGCCTGCAGTTCGGAGAACTGATAGACCCCTTGCTGTCCTAGGATATCTCCTACCCTTCTAACTCCTTTCCTTTCCCATTCTGTGAGTATAGGACCAGCAACAACTTCCTCCAGAAGATTTGGATTTCCTTTCAGTCTGGCGTAAAAATTGTACCTCCCCAAGCCAAATCTTTTGGTGAAAGCTTTCCAGACTGTCTGAGCCACCATAAGCGTCTTGAAACGTGTCCTTTTGAAATAACTAGGTTCTGTATATTTTAAAAACACGTTCTCAGCTTCTGGCCCCAATATCAGGCCATATATTGCCAATGTCCCCAGCTCATTCCATCCTTCAGACTCTGCCCCCCCACTAAGCCAAACATATTTTGCAGAGCTGCTGCCCAATAATAAAACTTTAAATCTGGCAGTGCCCACCCACCCCTCTCCCGTGGAAGTGTCATAAACCTGAGTGCCCTCCTAGTTTTCCCCTTTGCCCAAATAAATCTATTGATCAAATCTTCAATCTTCTTGAACAGTTTGGTCTCAAATAATAAAGGTATTGCTCTAAAAAAATAAAGAAACTTAGGTAAAACCAGCATCTTTACTACATTAGTCCGCCCCACAATATATAAATGTAAGTTATCTAATCTATCCAGGTCCTTCCGCACTTTGTTAATAAAGGTGTTATATTCTTTTCCACTAAGCAGTCCAAATCAGCCGAGATGGTCGCCCCTAGATATGTGCCTGCTTGGATAACTCGGCTATCTACACAGGTAGTATAACAGTTTTTAATTATCTGTGTCTTAGTGGTGTTAAGTTTATAGCCCGAGATCTCCCCAAACCTCAGGGCCTCGATTTCCACTTGGGCAATAGCCTCCGTTGGAGTCGGTGTAATTACTGCAACATCATCGGCGTATGCTAGTATTTTGCACTGGCCAGTTCGTGTAGGTAATGGTGTTATTATATCGATGATCTCTATTCTCCGAATCAGTGGGTCCATGTACATAGCGAATAACAATGGGGAACAGGGGCATCCCTGCCTCGTACCTCTCCTTATCCGAAATTGTGCTGTAGACCCCGCATTCACCCGTACAGATGCCACTGGATCTACATATAGTGCCTGAATCCCTTTGATAAATCTTTTTTTAACCCCTGATCTTTCCATAGTATGCCACAGGTAGTCCCAGGAGACCCGGTCGAATGCTTTTTCCGCATCTAGTAACATGATCGCCATCGAGTGCCCTGAGACTGCTGCAGCGTCGAATACAGTTATCACCTTACGCGTATGATGGGTGGTGCCCCTTCCAGGTATAAAACCATGCTGGTTCTTACTCACTACCTTATCTATTATCTTAGCATATCTTGTTGATAATGCTTTAGAAAAGACCTTAGTGTCTGTATTCATTAGGGTAATGGGCCTATATGACCCAGGTTCTTCCGAAGGCTTCCCTTTCTTTAAAATTATCACTATTTCTGCGCCTCCCCATGACCCGGGTATAGATTCACCAATCTGCGCCTGTTGCATTGTCCTAATTATATCATCTTTTAAGGTATCCCAAAATACTTTATAAAATTCTATTGGGATTTGGTCCGGGCCCGCTGCTTTCCCGGAAGGGAGGTTCAAAATAGCGTTTTTTATTTCTTCTCCCTGAAAAACCTCTTCCAAACTTTCTGCCTCCTCATCCGTAAACATGACCACCAGGATTTCCTGCAAATAATCTCTGATTCTCCTGGCATTTCCCCTTATCGGTTCGTCGTACAATTTCTCGTAAAAGGTTCTAAAAACGTCCCTTATTTCCTCTGAGTCTGTGTAAATCCTACCTGCGGTATCCCTGATCTCCCTCACAATACCTAACGCTTCTTGCTGCCTTGTCCGTATAGCCAAAGTTCTACCTATTGTTTAACTAAATTCGTGACATCTCTCTTTTTTTGTTGTATATAGTTTTGCAGCCTTTCTGGCAATATCTCCCTCCTCATCCCCTTTCGCTTTCAGGAGTTCTATCATAGCATTATCTACTGGGATTCCACTCATAACACACTCCTCCAGTTTCTCTTTAGCCTTAAGTACTGCTCCTGCTAATTCTATATTCCTCATCTGCTCCTGTTTATGCTTATAAGAATTAAAGCTCAGGGTCTCCCCCCGGACCCCCGCCTTAAATGCGTCTCATACTACCCCTACAGTAGAACTGTCTCTATTATTCTCAAAGAATTCTCTAATCCATATTTTCATGTGATCCACATATTTATTTTCCTGCAGTAATCCTCTTTCAAAAGTCCACACTCTTTGCTGTTCAATATTTACTGACTTTGTTGTTGTAAGCACTAGGGGATTATGATCACTTAGGATCCGTGGAAGTCTTTCTATCCTTGATTCCGATAAGACTGCGTTTGAAACAAAGAAGTAGTCCAATCTTACACAGATTTGGTGTGGGGCAGAGTAGTATGTAAAACCCTTTTTTCCTGCCCTCTTTTTCCCCCAGACATCAGATAAAGCATTATTTGCTACTAAATCCTGTAGGGCCTGGCATACACGCCTCTTCCTGCCTGAATATTTACCAAATGAGCCCAGACCCAAACCATCAGCGCCATTAATATTCAGGTTCCCTGCCATAATAATTCTAGGTGCCCAGGTGGCTAATTCCACATCCAAAAACTGGAAGATCTCCGGGTCGTTCTCGGTTGACCCATATACAGTTATCAGCGTAGTCCACTCCCCATCTATCATACACTCAATCATTGCCCACCTCCCCCATTGATCCTGTGCCTTTTTTCTCAATAGCAAATTTTTATTCCTAGATAGTATAGCTACTCCCCTTTTTTTGACACTTTGCTGTGAGCTTACTAATACCTGAAAACCCAGTTTGTGTGAGACAGCTAAAGCTGAGGGCAAAATGGCCGCCGACAGATCGTAGGAGGCAGCAGCTCCTGACCACTCTCCCATAGTAAAATGCTGGGAAACGCGGTTTAAGTGATAAGAAACGAGCGATATGCTGCATTTCGGATGCTGAAGCAACATTTAAGGAATGCTGAAGTAACCCCAGTTTGTGTTACATATCGGGATGATTAAGGACTTTGTCAACTGGCTTGATCTAGCGGAGTGGCCTTTAACACGAGTGCATGCTGGCCCTGGGAGAGGGCTGGACACCTTCTGGCGGATATTTGGTGCAGCGCTAGAGGAGACATTCCAGCGATTTCAGATTACTTGGGACACTGGGAGGCGACTCATGGCTCCAAAAGTGATGAAGGTAATTAAGGATATGGTCGGAGGAGAGGACGAGGATCTACAAACAAGCGACTCTGGGATACCAGCAGCAAATCTCAGGGCAAAGGCTCGTCACAGAGCCCAATTGCGAAGAGAGGCTGCCAGGGTACGTGAAGAGCAGAAACTGTCTGCAACGGAAAAAAGAAAACAAGACAAAGAGGCAGAGAGGAGGAAAAAAAAAGAAGAAATACCTGGTAAAGGACTAGCTAAGAACACGGACGCTGGATCTGAGTCTTCGAGGGAAGTCAACCTGCGGCAACCGACGCTGTTCGAGTCATTCCCGGCGATAAGAACTGAGAACGCACCTGTGAATGCTACCGGATCGATCGGCCCTGGCGGGTCAGCTGGGATTATAGATCGAACGACCTCATTGATAGATGTAACCAAGGCTGTGCTCCTAGAGGCTGAGCTGGAACCGGAGGGTGACGTCAACGAGACGAGGAGTGAGGTGCAATTTGGAGCTGCAGCTGCGGTGAATCAGGGAGAGGAGCTGCGCGACCCGGAGAAAGTTAGCAGCGGCTCACAGAGAGAGATGGTGACAGGCAAGACAGCAGCCCTGAAGCGCGAAAGTGGATCAGTCGCCCCGGGTCATGAGGAGGTTTGCAATAGAAAGGGGCCCCTAGAGGCAGCAACAGATCACGAACAGATAACTGACTCAACGCAGACAAGTCTAATGCTTGGAAGTGCAAGAGGGGAAATGGATCCACAGAGAAATGTTACAGCAAGAGGATACGTCTCAGCGGCCGAGTCTCAGTCTCCAACGCTAATGCCAGTACAGAATCAAGTCCAGATGGGTATGGTGCAAGAGGGGGGTAGCCAATTGTCCGAGAGTACCTTGATAGTCAAAGTGACACAGCAATTACCTGGCAATAAGGAAATAACAGGTAGATCCCTCTCAATCAACAATCCAGGAGACAACCTAGCAGACAAAATGAGCAAGGTTAAAAATGGTAGTAAGGATAATACCTCAGAGGGAGCTCCAAATTATTCTCAAGTAGTGACTGAGGGGGTGGATAAGGGGGGAGCAGATAATAGGAATAATTACATGCCTACAGCTGCTGGCTCACCTAGCGATGACTGCTTTTTCACTGGAAATGACGATGATAAGGAAGATAATGTGGAGAATGAGGAGGAGGAGGAGATCGAAGAGTCAGATTTAAGTCATAACTCATCTATTAACTTAGATGATTCATCGTCACCCACGGAAAGTTCCTCGGAGGTATCACAGGTAGATACTTCAGAGCTAGAAACTGAATCTGAATCAGAACATAATACTGTACTAAAACGAAATCAAGTGGGTAAACCAAGCAGAACCAGGGAGAGGACCCGTAGAAGAGCAAAGAAGCGGGGGAGCATAACACAGTCAGATATGGCTAAAAAACTGGATTGGGACTACGCAGCCACCTCACAATTGTATCAGGAGAGCGCAGCTGGTGGCTCCCTACAACTAAACAAGCCTCAGGCTCAGGCTCAGGCACAGGCTCAGGAGAAAGACTACGCAGCTAGTTTCGAACTTATGTTCTCAACACTAAAGCAGATCCAGGGGGAGGCTCGGCGGGAGAGTCAAAGAGCTAAGCACGCAAACAAGAAAATACAAGGGTCTCTGTGCAAAGTCAATAAAATGTATGCGGAAGTGACTGGCAGACTGGTGGAAGTGGAGGAGAGGACAGGCAAAGTAGAGGATGAAGTCGAAAAACTGCGGGAATATAGAGACGAGCAAGAAAAGATCTCATCAGACGTTTTGTGGAAGCTCGAAGATTTCGAGAATAGACAGAGGCGCAACAATATAAGACTGCTCGGTATTGAGGAAGGGAAGGAGGGGACTGATGCACGGGCCTTTGTTGTAGAGTTGTTGAAAGGGGCTTTTCCGGAGATGGATAAGTGGGATTGGGACAAGGAGGTGCAGCGGGCGCACCGTTTTCCTTTGACATAAAGAAAAAATACAGGCTCTAAGTCAAGATTTTTGCCACACCACTGTGGAGAGAAGGTGGCGCATGAGGCAGTTAATAACACCCTTCCAAAATGTGGGATGTGAGGTATATTTGATGTTCCCCTGCCGACTCAAAGTTGGCTTTAATGGTCAGTTCAGAGTTTTTTTCTCTGAAATAGTAGCACAGGAATACTTGACGTACCTAAAAGAAGGGAAGGCACAAAGAGAAGGAAAGGCACAAAGCGACAGGACCACAGCTATAAGACAAACAGCCCATGTGACACAGAAAAAATAAAGGAAGCTAGAGTAAGGGAGGGAGGGAGCAGCACGGATAATCCTGGCGATACAGGACCAAGAAAGGGACACTAAGATACTGGGAGAGTGGAGGGGGAGAGGCTTCCTGGGGGGGATTCGGCTGTCAGATATAGGTCATCATTGACCTATTTGCCAGTAGGGGTGGGGGGGTGGGTAGGGGTTTGGAGGGGGTAGGGGGGGTACAGGGCACGGTACAGCAACAGAAGGTAGAATCATTCACAGAAGTAGAGGTGGGAGAGAGAGGAGACAAGACAAGAGATTTGGGGTTGGAAGGAAGGAAAGGTCTATTTGGTGGTGGGTATAGATTTGAAAAATTAAGAAATAATGGAAAAACAAATAAGTTGAATAAATGTAAGAGTATATATGGCAGTAAAATAATGAATTATTTATGGGGACTAGATATGTAACATGGAACGTGTGTGGTTTAAACGATGCTCAGAAAAGGTTAAAGGTTTCAGTGTTTTTAAGGCAAATGAATGTGGATTTTATTTTTTTGCAGGAAACACATGTTATCACTTCACAAGAATATTTTTTGAAACAACTGGGTTTTCAGGTATTAGTAAGCTCACAGCAAAGTGTCGGAAATTAACTCCTTCCATGCTATAAAATAACATGACCCTTGTGATTTTATCGCCCTCCAATCTTGTTTCATGACTTGTAAAATCACCTGACCCTCTTCCACCAACATGTCATGCTCCTGGAAAGGAATCACAAGAATATCCAGAAAAGTATACCTGGACATAAACACTTTGAGCTTAGGTAACAACTCCCTTCACCTCATGCTACCTTTAACAAATCACACAACTGACAACAAGCTTGTGTGGAAGCCTACATTTCCTACCCCATGCACTCCTCTCTGTAGCCGGATGTGTCCACTTTCTGAAGGAATGCCCGACAATCCACACTGACAAGCCAGCAGCCAACGGCCCTGGTACTGAACCTGAAAAAGAAAAAGGTATAAACACATTTCCCACTTGCACTATTCTTAGCTAGTGAAAGTGGACCGCCACACTAAGGCAGGCCTTCCTGCCATGGTAGCACCTTTCCGTAGGCAAACCTTAATTGTAGGGCAGACCTGCAGATTCATCTTGCCACATAAACCGAACACTGGGGCTGCAACATAATCACTCTCCCCAGCATGGCTGAGCCACACTTGGCCTCCACGGGAGCCAATTATTACACCGTTATCTACCCTCCAAATCTCTCCATATCTCCCTCCAAAATACTTAAACACATCCTGAAAAGTCATCGGGAGACGCTGATATCTGACCATCGGCTGTGCGTAACCCAGGACATTGTACTCAATGACCTCATCTTCCATTCCAGGAAACCGTCTCGCAGGTGTAATGCCTTCTCGAGCTTCCTCAAAGTACAAGAAACAAGGAGCATCCCTCACTGAAAAAACCTCACAATTACTCCGTCTGCAAATCTTCGTGCAGACCTCACCATCACCTTACAAAATAGTGGCCCTATCCTGATTGAAGGGCCTCCCAAAAACCTCATAAAATTTGCGGACCTCTTCACCCTCCTTAAAAAACATGTTCACAACCCAACTCAGTTCACGCTCCCACCGCTCCTCCTCGCGCCCACTCCGCCAAGTATACCTGACCCCTCACCAACCACTCCTGCCAGTGACCTCGTCATTGGGCGACCCGGCCCTGTCACCCTGTCACCCACGCATGCAATCCACAGCACGCCTTTACCACAGAACCTAGACCTCCTAGGAAACCCCGCTCTGTCGAACTCCGAAACTCCCCCTAGTACCCACCTCACATGTCAAACCAGCCCCGCCATCACTATTCCAGCACATGCCACCAGAAGCTTCCCTAAACCCTTAACCCTCCTGCTACCAGCCTACACCCGCTAGGGTTCACAACACTGATATGGAAACGCCGTATTTGACCCAGAACTCTAGTCTAGCTAGCCCCTCCCATAGGGATGCAGATCGACCTAGCCCCCCTCACTCCATCCCAATGGCTTGTCTCCTACCATCCCCCAGCCCGCCCGAACCCACCTCTAGACTATCTTCACATATCATCAGAACATACCTTTTGTTAGATAAATTGATAATCTCCACCGCAGATCCTTCGAGTTAACATTGAGCATCCACAAATCGATTCTGGACCTAAAGCACCTCCTTCACATCACTGAACTCTCCTTCTCTAATTTATGGCTCTCACAGAATGCGACCCACATTCCCCTCTCAATGCCCCTCCTCCACCCTCTACCACTATCCCAGAGACACTTGCGCCCTCGTAAGCAACCCTGCCACCTCTCTAGGGAGGAAATTATTGCTCTCGTCCACTCCTACAAACCTAACCCTGGCACCTCTAATGCCCCAGAACTCACAGGGGAAGAAGTGGCTGTCCTCCTCAGTAGCTATGACTCGGCCCTCACAGCCCCATGCCCCTTAGACCTAGGGGGAGAATACTCTATCTGCACGGTTGCAACCAACCCTAACTGATCTGCAACCTTCTGCATCAGAGGGGTGGTCAATAGCAGCCTAGCTAAAGTGCCCACCTCCGCTTCTACCTTCGACACCCACTCCTATCCCTCCCTAGCCGGCATCTTCATAAACTGCCGGTCAGCTGTAAAGCATGCATCTGATATTGCCGACCTCATCCTGAGTCATAAATCGGAAATGGCGATCCTGACTGAATCTTAGCTCAAGGATTCCTCATCACCCTACCTTGACCTCTTAGTACCCCCGCCTATAACATCGTAAGGCTGGACTGGCCCTCAAAGAAAAAAAGGGGTGTGGTATTGCCTCTATCTAACGCTCTAACCTCCTTGTTACGGAACTGCCGGTAGACCCCTCGGACTCCTGTGAATACCTCAAACACGCCATCTCCAACAACACCTCACAGCTGTGCAAACTTCACATTTTTTACCACCCCCCTGGCAAGAACGACACCTTTACGGATCTCCTCATGGAAATCAGGTTGTCCCCAAACTCTAACAACATTTTCCTTGGCGATTTTAACTTGCATTGGAACGATCCTAAGGACCCTCAGGTCAATGCCATCAGAGACTTCTTGGCCGATCAAGCCCTTACCCAAGCCTGCTCCCTCCTTACTCATTCGAAAGGTACCACCCTAGACTGGATCATTGTCAAGGAATCAGCAGTCAAACTTATCTCCATTGATCCTTGTGATTGGTCTGATCACCACGCCATCACCTTCCTCCTGTCCAGCACTCACAAATTATGGACACCTCAACCTGTTATTCCCAAACGATGGGTTAGGGACACCAAGAACCTCGACAACAAGAAGCTGGCAGCGCGTTGTGAGTCTGAACCCCCCCCCACAGTGCACATCAGTCACCAACCTAGCAGACTCCACCACCATATCCGACATTCTCGATGACCTGGCACCTCTAAAACTAAAAATAACCCAGATCAAGGACAGAAATTACTGGTTCAGCGGATCCCTCAACAATGAGAGGAGATCCCTTCGACAGACGGAATGAATCTGGAAACAACACCCATCTGCAGCACTTCTAAAACTTCTTCGACAGGCCAGAAATGCCTACAATAAGAAAATCCTTAGCACAAAAAAAGAATTTTTCAGAACCGAGTTGGAGAACGCCAAAAATCGACCTCGCAAACTGTTCGACTTTGTCAAACACCAATCCAACAAACTAGCGAAAACCGCCAAAGAAACACCTAAACCCCTAATATCAAGCAAGGAATTTTCCTCTTTCTTCTATGACAAAATCTCTGCCCTAGGAAATGAACTTAAATCCGCAGCCCACCACCAACATCAAAATCAGCCTGCTCCATCTCTTCCCTCCGCGTTGTCCTCCCTAACCTCACCCAAAAACCTAGCGCACTGGTCCAACTTTAAAACCTATGACGATCACGCAATCTCGAGAATTCTTGCCTCCTTAAAACTGAACAATCACTTTAACGATCCCCTCCCCTCTAACTGCCTAGCTGCCACCTCTCAGGCTATCATCCCTTCCTGGACCGCAATAGTCAACGCCTCCCTCCTACAGGGCTCAATTCCTGATTTGCTTAAGACTGGCCAAATTGTCCCCATCCTAAAAAAAAACATGCTGGACTCTGCCTCCCCTGAGAACTACAGACCCATATCCAACATCCCACTTCTTGTCAAAGTTCTGGAAAAATATGTGCAACAGCGGCTAAGCCTACATATCAACAACTTTCACCTGCTAGATGACTTCCAATCTAGCTTCAGACATGGGCACAGCACGAAAACCACCATCCTCCACATTGTGGATGACGCCCTCCAAGCCCTGGACCTAGGCAAAACCTGTCTCCTAATCCTTCTAGACCTCTCCTCAGCCTTTGCTACGGTGAACCACAAAATTCTCCTAGAAAGCCTCAAACTCAGGACGGGATTGGATGGCACCATCCTTGAATGGTTTAGATCCTTCCTCCAAAACCGTTCACAGAGAGTCCTCATCAACGGTGATCTATGCGCCCCCTCTCCGGTTTCTGTTGGAGTCCAAGGATCAACTCACTCCCCCACCCTCTTCAACCTTTACCTTGAACCTCTCACCAAGGTGCTTCGTGCCGCAACATCTCCTACCTTATGTACGCCGATGATACTCAGGTCTACATACATCCCCTAAGGACATTCTCTCCTAAACGAGGCCCTGAAACTGACAGTCCATTGGCTCACTGCCAACCAGCTGAAACTAAACACAAATAAAACCACATTTCTTCAGATCTCCCCTCCTAAACCCAATCCAGACATCCAGGAATGCCCTCCTACCATTGTTGACTCTGCAAAATCCTTTGGTATAACCCTTGACGGCAGCCTGAATATGCAAGGCGGCCATACATATGGCCAAAGCGGCTAGATTCCACCTGAGCTACCTAAGAAACCTAAAACCCTTCCTCGATGCCCCCGACCTTAAAATGGAAACCCAGGCTCTAGTCATTTCCACACTTGAATATGGATGCTCTACTCTTGCAGGGCTACCCAAGAACTCTCTGGCCCCATTGAAAGCCTGCTTCAACACCACCGCCAGACTCCTAACGGGGTTAAGAAAATTTGACCACATATCTCCCCACCTCAAAGCTCTGAACTGGCTTCCCCTAGAGGCCAGAATACAATTTAAACTAGCCTGCATTACTCATAAAGCTCTATACTCAAATTCCCCTACATTTCTCGCACATAAACTCCTGATATCCGGAGGAGCCAGAAACTCCCGATCTTCCAAAGACCTGCTGCTGCAGCCAGCATGCCTTTGGAAGAAAAAACCTACAATCGGGCCTTCTCTGGGGCCGCACCAAGAATCTGGAACTCTCTTCCTTCCTCCATCAGAAGATGTCCTTCCTTGCCACACTTTAAGAAGGAGACCAAAACCTTCTTAATAGGAAAATACCTCATCTAACGAATACTTTTCAATCACCTCATTGTCTTGTTCCACCCTCCTCCTCGGCATTATCCACGACCTCCAAGGATGCCACATTTTTCTGCACTCCGGGGCATCCCCCCAAGAGTTGAGACAGCGTGTATATTATACCTACCTGCTTTAATTTTTAACTGCTTTAATTTTTTATCCCACATCTAGCTTGACCTTTGATGGCGTGCACCTCCTGTATAATCTGGCCCCCTTGTATTTTTTCTCTTCCTTGCTTTAATTTTATCCCACATGTAGCTTGGACTTAAGACTGCATGCTCCTCCCTTACAATGTATCCTTAGCTCTCCCAATGTTATCCCTACCATCCTCACGCTTTGTATTCCTCCCCCTCAAGCCAGTAAAGCGCTCTGATACCCTCACGGGTCTGGTTCACGTCTATAAAACTATAAAATAAATAAATAAATAACTACATCATCCCATTAACAATCACACCCCTCCCCCTCATTGCTCCTGCCATACCTCTGGAGACAAACTGACAACCACCTGCCTGGCCTTCATTATTTGTTGCCTACACCACCATCTCCCATCTCTCCATCGTTGCACCAATCCTAAAAGAATGAGCCCCAAACTCTGTAGCTGCCAATTCTAACTACAAGACTACTTTCCTCAAAACTGCTAATAATTGAAAGGAAGTGACACAAACGCCCTGCTGGTGGGTGAAGACCTCCCCATCAAGCCTTCCCATTTGTACCACAACAACCCCAACCTACCTTCACGTAATTAATGTGGAAAAAGTAACGGGTTCCACCTGGGAATAACACGCCTCTGGCAAACTATGAATTACCCTACAAAAGAGCTGCCAAGAAAGATGCCTCCTTGTATGACCCACCCTGTATTGTTCTCTAGCCCAACCTACTAATATCCTCCTGCCCAACTGTCTCTTTGATGGTGCATACCCCCACAATAATTTCCCCATGAAGGCAAATCCTGCCAACTGTCCTGCAATGGTCACTCTGGATAAACCTTTTTCTGTCAGCCCTAGCATGAACTGCACCTCATCCTCAACTCTGTCCTAATCACCCGAGCAGCGATTAACTCCTGTGCTCAAAAACTCGCCCCAAGACTGGTTATATGCCAGGGACCCCACTACCTGCTGAAGCATCCTCTGTCTCCCACTGTCCTTAGCTCTGTTGGCATCTGAGCCTGTTTCTGTCCACCTCCGTGGCCAGCCCATGCTGAACCACAGCCATATTGTCTATTGTAAAGAGTACCTTCTTGTGCTGCAACCATGTTCCCCACAATGTGACAGCCACCAGCAATGGAAAAAAGACAAGAAAAGCTATATTTTATCCTCCATTTTTCCAATCACCTAGCCATTTCTCTGCATCATAGTCCCTGCCAATACAGTCCAAAACCTGTCACCTAATGCATCCAAATAAATCTGACCATCCCAATCAACACCAATTGTGCTGTAATTTAAATGCCATTAAGGAATCTAAAAATCATCAGCCTTCACCCCATAGATAATTTAACATTATGGTGTGGGAAGGAAAGCCCCTCAAGCACTAAACCCAATCTCCTGTAGAATGTCCTGCTAGCCAGCACAACTCTACATGCAAAATGTAAGTGTCCCAACAGCACCTGCACCTCTTGAACTGTGAACTTAGCCTTTGCCAGCATCTTATTCAACAGTATCTGCTTATTCAACTTGTTTGGAGGTAGAAGGTAATCTATCATACCCATTGAATCCAGCTTAATTCCCAAAATTGAGACAGTGGTCAACGGTCCGAAGCTTTTTCCTGGTCTCAAGGGAACCCCCATGCACTTCATGAGCTCCTGAAAGCTTACCAGCAGATGCCGGCAGTCCGCAGAACCGGAGCCCGTGACCCTAAAAAAGTCATTGAAATAGAAAGCCACCTTCTCATGATCTAATGCTTGCATAAAAAGGAATTCCCAAAATTGAGATGGTGGTCCCACTATTTTTCACAGTGTCAAAAAAAACACGTACTGCATGTGCTCCTGGAAACTTATAAGCAGATGATGGCATTCTGCAGAACTGGATTTCATGACCATGAAAAAGTAATCGAGGTAGTGGTTCACCTTCTTGTGATCCATTGCTTGCATGAAAAGCCACAACAGAAAAATGCTGAAACGCTCAAAGAGTCAGTGCAAAATCAAGCATCCCATTGGGAGATCTTTAGCCACATACCAGAACCCTTCAAATTGCATACTTTGCAATTGAATTTCATCTGAGTGCACAGGTAATAAACAGAATGCAAACGTTATTGTCAAATTATGCATGTAAGCTCCCAGCCATGCCTGCTCCACTTTGGCCAAAGTCACATCCTTCGAGGAATAAGACCCTGATGTGAAATTCTTCCTAACCACCGGTGTTAAATGAGCCTAACCTTCCCTGTCTGCTTCTTGGGCACTACCCCTATTGGGGAAACAATCAAGGCTTCCAATGGCCGCTTGTCAAATGGTCCTGCCATCCTTTCTTCCTGCACCTCCTTGCATAACTGTCCCACACCACTTGTGGATGTGATTTAACCGATCTCAAATTCTTCGCCCAACACCTCACTCTCAGGCCGGTGTGTCCCAACCTGAAATCCCATGTGAAACCCTCCTGCAAAATACATACATCTGAATGTTCAGGTAAGATCCCAACCAAAATGTGATTCTATCTAACTTGACCTGCATATGAGCTTTTCCCCGGAGGTCCCAACGCTCCTCCTCCTCCCATAATAACCCTTGTTGGCTGCTCCTGCTCCCTTGAGTTCTGTTGCCATTGGACATTGTGACCTCCCAGCTGTGTCCCTGTTGCCCCCCACATTCCCACAGCAGTTGATGAAGGGGCGCCTCCCTGCGCACTAAGAGCATTCATGTTTGAATCGCCAATAGTCCCACATGCACAACCCCTTATTGAATTCCCAACAAGCATCTTGTGTGTCTCCCTGGCTCTTACTGGATGTTTTCACCCCTCCCTGGGTGGGACTGGCCTGAGAGGGCTGGCATACGTTTGGCAGACTACTTGCTGTTTAGAGGGTCTTACCGAATTTGACTGTGCCCATCCAGCTACCCGCCTCTTGCTTCAGGGTCCTAGGCCATGCGTGCCCTGAACTCCTCATCATACTGAGGCCTGGGCTTTAATTGGGTTGTGTCTCATCGGTGCTGAGCACCAGCAGTGTTTTTTAAGAAGGCCCCGAAATGGATCTCTATCAGGCTCTGTTTTGTGCCCGGACTGCATTGACAACAGGCACATGGATGTGCACTGCTCACACTGCTCACTTCTCACTAGTGGAGAAGTTACGTCATGACGTCATGCCAGGTGAGCATTGTAGGGGGAGGGAAATCCTTTAAAAAGAATTGTTTTCTCTCTGGATTTCTCTTCTCTTTTTGAAACTCTGGAGCAGCAGCATTGTCGTGCTGTCACCAGGGCTTTAAGAGGAAACTTTTTCAATATTAAATACAATCCATAGTTGCTGCTTATTTATCTTATGCAACGAACAGCCATTGACAAAGCCAATAGTCCTGCCTTGTTGTAGGTATGATGTTACTTGTATTATATATTTGGATGCAATGACAGAAACAGCAAAATACAAGTCGGGCGGCACACTATGGTAAGGACAGATTTTTAGCTTATGTGTTTTTAAGGCATGCCCTTAATAACATTGGC
Source organism: Lissotriton vulgaris (assembly GCF_964263255.1). Taxonomy (NCBI): domain Eukaryota; kingdom Metazoa; phylum Chordata; class Amphibia; order Caudata; family Salamandridae; genus Lissotriton; species Lissotriton vulgaris. The sequence goes on from NC_141689.1 coordinate 1,663,866,917, forward strand.
CACACCCCTTGAGAGACTTCCCAGTTTTTTCATCCCACTTAAAGCCCTGACTGAGCCCAATCGTTACTGCTAAAGTAAATGTGTGCCTTACGAATTACATCCATACACTTAAATAAAGCTACACTTTTGGTGTATTTGGCACAGCAGACTCTGGTGTATATAAGGAGCACCACCGTCCAATTCTCAATGGTCATAGGTACCCGCCAGCTAATACCTCTTTTGAGCTTTTTTTGGCCCTGAGCTTTCCATGTAGGAGTTTAAACACTTCTACATACTCTCCTTTCTTAGGTGAACTCCACCTACGGCTTAGTAACCTCCATGTATGGGAGTTTCTGTATTTTGAACTCTTTACCCTCCTTCCCTTCCGCATCCTCAACCTTCCTCGTATCTATGTTTGATATCTTCCTCACCTATGTCTGTTGCCATGTCTTGAGCCTTTGCTGCATTTGCGTGTGTCCCCTTGTCTTTCTGTATTCCCTCCTTGTCAAAATGTAACTTTGTCAGTGTCTCTGCCTCGTCATGCTTCATTGCCTCCTTACCTACCCCAGTGTCCTTGACATATCTACCTTTCTGCAACTGTGCCTCCTGTTCCCACTCGTACCCCGCATCTACCTTTGTTGACACCATGACTGGCCCTGGTACCTGAGCTGCAGTTATAATCTTACCTGGCTATACGGTAAGTGTCATCTCCTAAGCCTGCCGCCTTGCCAGTGTTTATTGCTTTTGCACCCCTTGTATCCTGAGTGGAACCTGAAAAACAGCACTAGAGGTGGAATTGGAGAAACCCCCCTCCAACGCGGTGCCCATATACCCTTTTAGCAGCACCGAGAGGCCCTGCACCTCTGTGTCCACAATCTTTCCCTCTTTGAGACTCTTGTCTCCGTAATCCAGAACCTCTTCATGCCATGTGAGCCCTTCCGGGCAACTTGCCATAACAGCCAAACCTTGTTTCTCCTATTGCCCTACCCTGGGCCTGCTTTCCACCATCACCTGAGCGGTTGTACCATACCCTTTTAGGCGCTCCACCAGTGCAGGCCATCTGGATCTGTGCTGCTACCATGTTTTAGATGCTCCCCTCTACTCCAATGATCTCGATGGCGAGGCCACCCGAGACCCTCCTGGCCGCATGCTGCCAGGTCCCCTGGCACAGTCTGGATGACTGTTCTGGGCCATGCCTTCTCTTCTTCCTGCCACGTACCTGAGCATAGTGGGGCCAACTGGGGAGAGGGGTGGTGGTGTTTACGAACTGTTAGGGAAACTGGCGGAAGAAGACAGGGTGGGTTCCCCCATTCAAGGATTGTGGAAGGGATTGGACTGGGTGGAGCAGGTCCGGTAAGAGAGCACGGGAGATGGCGGCCTGTGGCCCCTGCATTTAACAATGACCTAGGGACAGTTGCACAAGATCACCGCCAAGGGATGTTTCTGGGATAGTGTCATCAGGCAGGTGGCGCACCGCCACAAAGACTCCATGATTGTGCGGCTATGCTCGAGTGGGGTGACATCGAAGACACGTGGTTTTAGTTGGAGCCTGCTCCCAGGAAATTCCGCAAGGTTTACACTAGGCCGGTAAAGGGGGGCCTAAAAGGTGGGGAGTTGGAGTGATAGTACAGTACAGGCTTTTGGGGAAGGTACAGACCAGGATCAGATAGCAGGTTTCTCAGGGCGCGGCACATCAGGCCTACATTCTTTGTTCCAGGAATCCTGCTTATGGCAGGTTGCAGACATGGGAGAGCACATTGCTGCTTGCATACCACACTCGTCCCCCGGTTCAGCCTGTAACTGCCTGTAATTGTATCCCTAAAGGGCAGCATGATCGCCTCTTCATCCTCAGATATTTCTCATGTGATCAACTCATTACCCCCGACCTGGCCTACTGTTCTCACACCCACTAAAAATACTGCATCCTCCTGTATCGCATTCTCTGCACGCCCCCCCCCTTCCTGGCCATGACAGACCGCTCTCCTCCTCTATATAACCACGACCTGAGGCACCTAAATTGAGCTTTGCTAGCAGTTGTGGTGTGGCTCCCCTCCACCCAGGGTTGGATTGGGATTAAAAATCGGCCCGGGCACGCATAAAAAATCAGCTCACATTTGCATAATGCCTTCCCTCCATTTACTGCTTTCAGCGTAATTTTACATAAAGGGGGGGGGGGGTGGTAAAAAAATGCATGCATCAGTTTACACTAGTGAAACACACCTGAAAACAAGTGAGGCCACTTCTGCTCAGGCCCCTACCCCACTTAGTATGCCTACATTAATGGGAGGCCCAGCGAAAGAAAATGGGTGACGCCTCTACCTGTTGTTGCTATACGGCAGATAACGAGTGCCCATCTCCCTCCAGAAAGGCCACTCAGACACCCACTGGGCCGCTGGCTGTATAGTCGAACAACAGAGACACCACCCAAATCAGCCCCCAGGCTGCTCAAAAGCAGCCCTCAGCTGGAACTCGGACCCCGGCCCCTCGGGCATTGCCCGAATGCCCCCGTTACCAATCCGACACCGCTTATTGCCCGATGCCCTTCCCTTACCCCCTCCCTCCCTGTCCTGCAGGGGCCACTCTGCATGCTCAATTGCGGCCTCCAACACTGACATGGGCCACCAGAGGGACCCTAGATGGTGAGCATGCCAAGGCGGCAGCTGCCACCCCACTGGAGGCATTCCACACTAGTCCCTCTCGACTGGGTGGCATCATTCCCCTCCACAAGACGATCCAGGTGCCCAGATTCAGTCAAAACGGCAACATACAAAACCCTTGGGCTACATCCTTTACCAGATGTAGCCCAACAAGCAAAGTTTGGACTGCACCTGTCTTAGTCCAATGCCCCCGAGAACATACCTCCCTTCGTGCGCCTGTCCCCCAAAGCCCCAATAGCAGCACTTATGATATATATCATAAAAAAGACCGGGCACCAAAATAAAAGTGCCCCCATTAGCAAATCAGATAGCTAAAAAAGCAGCCCACATTTGCAAATAGGGCTGTTTTGAACTTGTATAGATAAGTTGTATATGTTTGAGAGACCGGTTGATTGGTCCATTTCTTGCGTTGGGCATTCTTCGAGAAGATGTGCCAGGTCCCTCGGATCGGTGAAGAATCTTGGGAGGCCATTTATCGTGATTCTGAACTTGGCTGGTCCTGCAAAAGAGAAGGGGATGTGTTTGGATCTAAGCCTAGGGAGGAGGTCCAGGAAGCCCTTGCGTACATCCATTGTGTCTTTGGAGAAGTCCTGCGTGAAGATGATCTTGTGGCCTTCCCATGTAATGGAGTGATTTTTCCTCGCATACTGGAGAATCAGGTCAGCGTGCTGAAAGCTTTTTCGACTCCTAGGAGACTCTTCCTGCACAACATCAAGGAAGATGACTCCTGCTTAAACTGCACGGCAGAGGGTGGGGACCTTGAACACCTAATATTCAAATGCCCCTGTGTATCCGACTACTGGGATAGAATCTTCGCATTTATTACCAAAGTATTACATATCTCGCTCCCGAGGGAATTTGCAACCTTAGTCATGGGTTTTGCCAAAGCTGTTAACCTCAATGAAAATGATAAAGCCCTACTTGACTTACTTTTGACAGCAGCGGTCAAACTCATACTGAATAACTGGAAGGACACTGGCAAAGCTTCTTTCCCCCACTGGCTCAATTGGGTTTCGAACCTCAGAGGAGCCGACAATATTGCGCTGGCTGCTACACCTTGGCGCCCCCCCTATAGGAACCTGTGGTCCTCGCTTGACGCTCACTTCGATCTATTTAAACCACCATGATTACCTGATGCACCATGCACATATACACCCTGCCCATAGTCCGGGTTGCCTACCTGTCCAAACGACTGACCTCATTGACTTACGTGGTTATCTTGCTCCACCTATGACTGTAACCTTGAAAAGGTACTGATGCACTGCCTGTGTTATCTTTTCCTTACGATTTGTTTTGAATTGCTTATTGATTTATCTTAGATTATCTAAATTTAATTTACCCCTCCTTTGTTCTTGTTATGCTCGTATACTTGTGTACTTGCTCTTGTTGATGCCGGAACCATGCATGATATATGCTCATGTCTGTAATGCTTGCTCATCTCTCTCAATAAAAAATTTTGTGAAGTGATAAGTTGTATATGTGTTTTGCACAGTATGGAAGACTGCATGCATTTATGCTTGCAGCAGGCCGTATTTGTGTAATATCAGTGATATCACCAGTTAAAAGCCGACCATAAAACTGACCCACAAACCTCCCCAAAAAAACGGCCCACATGCTGAGGCCTATAAGGCAGCCAGGCACTGCCTGACTGCCTTATAGGCCAGTGCAGCCCAGGAAGTCATGAATGCTTCCTCCTGTTTGAGGTGTGAAATTTAAAAACTCCAAACCACAAATTAACTGCCAAGAGCAACATGAACTTTAGACACTCAAAAATGCTACTGAACACTAGCTTCTCCAGTACGTATGGTAGCTTCTGTTATCATACATATTGGAATTCCAAGTTGTTCCATCATTGCAATTTTCCCCTGCTAAAGTTTGGCAGGTGAAACCTGGCAGTAGTTACCATGGGAAAATGCCCTTTGAATACAAAGCATGCCGAATTCAGTGCAGTAAGCACCACATTTCCCATGTCTTTCCTTCATTATCGGTTGTCAGCTAGGAATAGGAGCCATTTATGGCGCATGTTAAATATCTTGCCCTCCGATGGTGGTATTTGACAGTGATCCTAACAACAAAAGAACCGGGGGTCTATAACGGAGCTTCAAGTACTCCAAGCTGCTGCAAAACTCCTACATAAGTGAGTTAGGCGCTAATAGAGCTATATAAGTCTCTATATCAGAATGTGTGCCAGGACAAACCTGTCGAAGGACCTACTGAGATTGTTGGTAAGACCCGTACAGAGATGTGTTGGTTTCCCATCAAATAGGTATGTAGATCAAGTGTTCTCATTTGGTCATCCAAAAATGGGGTGGTATGTCTCTTGATCAATGAGACCCATCCACCATTATTTATAAGTCTATCACTAGGCCCATATTTAGCAGATAACTGTATTTTGACCTACTGAATCATATGACCTAATTATTTAGGACTAACACACAAACATTAATTAAGTCATATATAAAGGCAATGGATTAACTGATGGTAACGCAAGAAACGAACAAGACCAGCTTGTCATTTCAAATATCCATTTTATTCATTTTTATGACATAAAGAAAGCTCAAACTTTTATTAGCAAATTTTATTTTTCAATCATTAATCTTAAGTGGCACAGAACGTCATGTAATTCAATGAAGCAAAATCAACATGAGAATTGCTCAAACAGTTATTTATTTATTTCTGCATAGCCTATCTCCCTAACTTAGCTAAGGAAGAAACCTGTAAGTTAAGCAAAAATTATAGAGTCTTACGTGAAAGAGAAATCGGGCAGCGTCTCTGGAGCACAGGATCAATCGAACAGTGCTCTTAGCAAGGGGGCAATTCTTATAGTATTTTCCTATCTAAAACTAACTAAAAGAATATTCGAGCAGAACTGAATCTCATTGGTTCTCAGGAATCTTTCGATGCGGTCATCATCCGTCTCTCACATAGCCAGTGTCACTTTAAAAAGCACTATTGTTCATGAGTATGACACCGGCAGCTTCCGAAGAAAGTAACATTTAACAAGAGCAAGAGCTTCCTTCGTCCGCTCATGCTTTTCCGTCTTTCCGCTGCCGAACGACAAATACGGCCTTGACCAAGGAACAAATTGAACCAAATGTCCTAAACTTCCACACAGCCTTTGTTTGCAAGCCTCTCTCCAAGAATTAATGTAGAAAGATATAATTTTTTTCATTCCTGCGTAGCTGTGCAAGGCTCACTCTGGTCAGGCTTTTCTGTCATCCATTTTAGAAGTAGGCCTCAAGCTTTTTGCATGCAATCCAATGAGGGTGTCTAGTATGCAAAGAAACACAAGACAATAATTAATTCAAGAAATAATAATTATTCTGTTACCCACCCTTACCCACTAAGTTTAACCCATTAGCTATGTTACCTAGTTTTGCATTACAACACATACACATGAGACGACAATACATAAACAAAAGCACATTTAAGAATACACATGCTATTATTTCCAAAACGGCTGCAATTAGTAGATGACAAACAAGAGACAAAGTAAATGTATTATTAATAGCAAAACGACAAACATAACAAGAGCACAAATGATTAACCCCACATGTTCTTGATGGTGCATATTAATCTAGGTTGAGTCAGTATACATATAAATCATGCAACACACATTTGTAAAAATAAAAATCACGAGTTTCATTTTCACGAACTTTTTAGAAATAAATCTGAAAGTCCGCTCCATCACCAGTCCAACCCTGCCCTGACAAGAGCTGTGGTTGCTGCTTGAGTAGGGTTTCACCCCCCTCAGTCAGTACCCCCAATTTCCTACAGATCCACAAAGTAACATAATATAACAAATCATAACAAAACAACTGTCCCTGAAAAATGTAATGCAGCTAGTCCAGTGCAAGTCCTATGGACTCTAACCCAAGGAGGCATGAGAATAAAATGGTACATTTAATGATGTAGAGTAACACTGAAATATGTTAGTCGAGTTTTTAAATGGACTAACAATTAACTAACTGTGTACCAGCAACATGTAAAGATACCTGTTATTCGGGAGAGTGTTCAAATTCTTGCTGTTTCCCCAGTCCTCATATTTTACACAATCTAGGACACACTGAACATATTCTTCTGAAATGATGTTACATGTATCTAGGAATATTCTAGATAATGTCAGAATATTGCAGTTATTATTATATGGCTGGTCTTACCTCTACCTTTGCCTTCATTTTTTTGCTTTCTGGGACTATGATTAAGGCCTCACTACTCCAACGGCTTCTTGTCAACCTTAAGAATACCTTGTGCAATCACCATGTGGCACAGTGTAAGATGCCTTCAAAAAATTATAAAATTTCCATAAAGCACTGCAAGGGCAACTATGCACCTAGAAGTAGAAATAGCAAAACAAGGCCACAAACTACCTGCTATATTTAAAATGAACAACAATTTACCAAAGAAAATAAGAACAAGACCAAAAGGAACCAGAACAAAAGCATCCCACCACAACATAACCAAAATCCTGTAGCACTGTGATTCACATAGAAATGTTACCTTTGGTAACTTTTTTAGGTATTCTTTAAGGATAAATTTGTGCTTAACTTGGAAGTGAACTATCACCATCGTGGAATGGGATCTATATAATGTATGATGGAGACTATTCAAGGATAGAGAAGAACTCAATCCTCCTCCACTCAAATGGCTACTAAAAAGGCAGACATACAGTTTACCGATTAAACTATGCAGCACGCAAACGACGACGTGTTAAAAATCGGCATTTTAAGAATATTTATCATTTGCAGATCACAAACTAAAGTGTCTTGATTTGTTTTCATCCGATAAAATGTTTAGTTTCCATCCGGCTTCAGAATTACAAAAATTAGCTTCATTTGAGCTTTCCTAACTGTTGATATATTGTGAATTATCAGTATTATCTGCATATGAGCACAATTGTCACAATGTGTTATGGGTGAACATCATTGCTAAAGAAGGATTTATTTTGTCACCTTATGGAGAAGAGAGAGCTAGAAATGCAATTGCCTCAGGAAGCTTCTAGTACATTAGAAAATGTGTGATTAGAGAGAGGGGGCTGAGAGAACCACATTTCCTAAAGACCCAACCCACAATGTTTCACAAAGACCTAACCCACATCAACAGGATCTATGGATAAGGTTGCCTGACTCTTCCAGTCTCCAATCTGTCCCCAATGCCATTACCTTAATGCTGTATTGTTACATACTGTCTTGACTATGTGACCACCTAAGCTGTACTGTTCTATAACCTCTTCCCTCCCACTGTTTTTGACCCATGCAAATCCCCACTTCTTCCTCTAGCGAACTTGCTCACATAACCTGTAAAGCGCTCTGATACCTTCGGGTCTAGTTAGCAGTATGTAAAACAAAATAATATCTAAATAAAGTGGCTATCTCAGGATAAAGTTTGCCACAGCCTAAATGTTTATAGTGATGGAAAATCAAAGCTCCATAATGATATCGGAGATCTTTGGACTAACACAGCCACATACTGTTCTTGCAAGAGGAGTAGCTTCACCTCAGGAGGTGCAAAAGCAAGATGGGAGGAAGCAAGGACTGAATTGCACAATCTGGTTTTGAGCAAGGAGTACAGGAAGATTCGCTGGTTCTCCTCGGACAATTGTTATTCATAGATAATTAGTTGGAAGGGTAGAATTTTTTTTCTTTGGTGCATCAATGTGCTTTGAGTACACTTTGTAGAAATGGGCAAGGTTCAGTGTAGACATCAGAGGGCGATGGAACCACGTGCTGGACACATCACAAAATAGAGACACAAAGACTCAATTTTCTGTTAATGTACTGTTCTCTACCTTCCATAACATCTTTGAGAGGAATCTGTATTTGGAAGAGAAGCTCGCACTAGAAGGGATTTTACAAAGACACTTCTAGGAATAATCATAGCTAAAAGTTTGGCACTCCATGTTGATTATGTACATACTAAAAACACCTGCTTGTTCCTTGATTAGTGAGTGAAAAGCATTCACAAAATAGTGCTGGGAGTTTGCGTGGTGTTGAAGATAATGAACAAGAGTGACCCAAGGGCAATTTAGGTAGTGTTCATTAACCCTGAGTTAACTTGACCAGGATAGGTTGAGCCAGTCAGTTAGTCAATCATACATTTTTATTCGGAATCCATAAATCCATAAAAGCATTACACATATTTCAAATCGAAATTTCATTGTGCCTTTAACTCATCAATATAAGTATACAAACAATGCCAATACTGTCTATTATTTACAAACCTTACTACAGATGCCCAAAAGATTCTCCCTCCTATTTAAAAATGGAACTGTAATGTGTACTCTGTTTTCATCCTCCGGCTTGCAAGTAGAACAAACTATTTTAAAATGACCCTGGTTACCTCATAATAGAATACTAACAAAACTGAAGGTGGAGTTACATATTTGTAGAATAAACTGCCTTTCCACTGGTGAAACTAATGAGGATAACGAATAAATTCAGGACTGATCGTTTGCATTGGACAGCTGGGTCCTAAAACCGATTTGGTGAATTTGACCTAGTCTAGCCCCCGACAGTAGCTTTGCTGCCATTGCATGGGACACTGTGGCTTTGTGGACTAGATTGAAATATTGAAACTTAGTATACGTTTTTTAAATGTTATTTTGCTGATACAACTGTGCAGTACATAATGGTGTTTTTTTACTTTTGGTGCGTTGCCTGTAAGATTGTCTGGATTTTGCTAGGTAAAGCTTGGGTAATTCGGAGATATTTATTGTGTTTTGGTCATCATGCACGAGAGAAGGCGGCTTAGTACAAGATTTCTCAAGTTACACTTAGAATCAAGTTCCTTGGGCTGAGGAAGAGGTAAGACCGTGAGGTACAGGGCTGCTGGCCGGTGCAGGCCACAGAAAGGGAGTTGTTGCTAAGAAAAGATGAATGGGTAGGATTCTCTCTGTGATAGCTAGCATGTCAGGCTAGTTAGACCAACATTCTTAGAGGTAGCAGGGAATCACATTGATAAAAATGCACCTGCCTTTAATGCCCTGAGAAATGGGCAGTAACTGAAGGATTCAATACTTTTTCTTGTAATTCCTCAATTGCTTTTCAGTCACGAGGTATGAACATAATGAAGCGAGTCCTGATACCTTTATGAATCGGAAAAAATAATAACATCTATATCCCTTTTCAGCAAGCCAGAACAGTGTTCAGCAAGATCCTACCTTACACCCACGCGCCAAGGAAAATATTGTTGCAGGATTATTGCGAAAGTAAAAGCAGACTATCAGCGACTGCCATCGCGTTAGAGAGTGGATCTGCTGGTCCTTTAAAATGGGAGCTCTTTCGATCTCAGATAGCCTGGGATCGTGTTACTGGCGCGAGTAACAGTATCCTTATAAACAAACGAGCCCCTATTTGCATATGTGGAAATCTGCCTGGTCTATGTGGCAACACTTGTTTTAGTTCCGGCATAATTCAGACAGTCTCAGTTTCCTTTCGCCTAAAACTACCCATTTCAAAGCAGTGTAATCGCCCCTAATTAAATCAAACAAACTCTCAATTGTGCTGCTGCAACAACAGCCCTTGCCTTTCTAGACAATGACTTACACTGTACTGCGCCAGGCTAGTCACCACTGCCAGCCGAAAAATGCCGAATAATTCGGTCAAAAAGTAATGCAATACAAGGGCTGATCAAGCGCACTCCCTCTAGGGCATGTAGGTGCTTCACAGACGCGTTAACAGAAATGCTGTTATAATACGGACTTGGGCATGTGTGGCACTACCCCCATAGTTTTGTCGGGACGTGCCAAGGGTGTCCCTTAGGATGCCCCTACCCAAATGCACGATGCTCCATGGAAAAATCAGGGACTGAAATAACTCACCAAGAATCAAGAACAATAAACCAGCAGCCTATTCATTCATTTGGTGCCAATGAAACCGGTCCCAGGATGCTTGTTTCCAGTCCAGGGAGGACCTGGCTGGGCAGTTCGGGCTGGACTGTTCCCATTGGGCTCAAGGTCAAGACTGATGTGCATATGGCTGAGTTCAAACTGGAATGGCATGGGGAGCAAAACAACGATAGGTTTAGGCCCAGATCTCTATACTGGGGTGAATGTATGACATTGTTCTGCATTCTGACCATCTATTGTTCTTTTTGCATTTGTCAACCCGAGTGGGACGGGTATGCCCAGACGTGGGTCCAGTGCTCTCCATGGTACTGGAGTCAAGCTATCCTGCCTGATGAGGGATGAAACCCCGAAACCGGTCCTAGGATGCTTGCATCCAGTCCAGTGAGGACCTGGCCTGGCAGTTCGGACTGGACTGTTCCGATTGGGTGCAGGTTCAATATTAATTTGCATATGGCTGGGTTCAAACTGGAATGACATGGGGAGCAAATGACCAATGGATTTAGGCCCAGATCTCTCTGACATTGGTTTGCATTCTGTCCATCAATTGCTCTTTTTGCACTTGTCACCCCGAGTGGGACGGGTATGCCCAGATGTGGGTCCCGTGCTCTCCATGGCCCTGGAGTCAAGCTATCCTGGCTGATGAGGGATGAAAGCCCGAAGCCGGTCCTAGGATGACTGACTAGGAGTGAAACCCCAAAACCGGTTCTAGGATGCTTGTTTCCAGTCCAGGGAGGACCTGGCCTGGCAGTTCAGGCTGGACTGTTCCCATTGGGCGCAGGGTCAAGACTGATTTGCATTTGGCTGGGTTCAAACTGTAATGGCATGAGGAGCAAAAAAACAATGGATTTTGGCCCAGATCTCTGTACCAGGGCCAATGTATGACATTGTTCTGCATTCTGTCCACCAATTGTTCTTTTTGCAACCAATCAGTGCTGGACTTCCAATCTTGCCATCCCTTGTACCCTATAAGCAGGAACCATGGCCCAAAAATATATAATTTAGCAATATTCACCGATTTCTCTTTATCATTGAAAGGGCTTTCACAATATTATTGAACCCTCACTTTACAGTCATACGTGAAGTAAAATTTTTGCAATGTGTATTATATATGCAAAGTAAATATATGGTTCACAGTGTATATTTTTTATTTCTTTATCTCGTGCAGGGACCTGAGAGGTTTATGATCATGCTTTTATTGGTGCCGTGAAAATGCAGACTGCCTTTTTGATTTCTTTAAAAAATAAACTAGATGTTATCCCAAATAAAAATGCAAAAAGTTATTTTTCCTAGTTTATTTCACAGGTATATGTTTGTTCAAGGTATTTAGAAGTTGACCATATAAAAGACTCAAAATGATTTGTTAAACAAGAGCTACACTTGCTTGGTGCATATACAATGGGTAGTTTTTCAATTTGTAAAGTTAATGTTATGCCTTGAATGTTATACTGCTTGGGCTCTTGAGATATAAGAAATAAGAGTTAGCTTTAAATTGCAGCCCTGCATGTCTCTGACTACCCTCCTCAGCACCTTTAGAAATGTGGATCATGTTTTCATACCTAAAATTTCTGAAAGAAGGTCATGGCAATGCATGAGCTTCGAACACGTCCAGCTTGTAAAAAATGTGAAAGGTCCTCATTCCTTGGGCACATATGCTAAACTATTGGTAGGGCCCAAACACTACAAGCCCTTAAAACCTTGCAAGGACATGGGGGAATCATTAATAAGATTCACCTAAAGCTGCCTAATAACCTGTTGCACTGCTTGCAAGAACTGTGAAGTCTGGTGTGTCATCATACTTGCAAGTGCTGTGTGCCAACTCAAAAAGCACGCTATTAAGCGGAACCTGTTGGAGATGAAATCTCATTTACATATAATGACAAGAGAAACCGAATATGACATTTTCCGAAGAGAAAAATAATAATCATGCACCAGACACACGTTATGGAAAAGATGACGAAAACAAATAATTTTAGTTACTACATCGTAAAAGCATGTAGAAAAAGAGAAGCTTAGATGATATTCGTATAAATAATATAGATTGTGATTTATTTCAGGAAAAAGTGCTATATATTTAATAACCTTACGTGACTTTTGTATTTGAGGCATTGAATTGATACAATTATCTTCACAGAATGACCTCCCACGGGTACACCATATCGTTTGTGTACTTTCCTCGAATGGTATACATTACTCTAAGAAAAATCACAGAACAATGTGCACCACAACTGTTGCCGTTTGTTTGTGCCTGTTTTCATTTGGTTTGGGTACCTAGTTAGGGCATACTGCTTTGCTAGAATTTAGTTATTAGGTGTTGAAAATGGCCCTTTCTGCAGGATCTCACCACATTTTTTGCCTTCCTCTTCTTTTTTTCTGACCTCTTTTTAATTGGCTTTAGGACTGGCTTTGTGCCCTTTACCACTGCTAGCCAATGGTAAAGTGGAATTACTTTCTCCTTAAAATGTGGTAACATTGGCTTATCCACAATCCGCATATTTAAATTGCTTAAAAGTCCCAAGTAAATTGCACTATAATCGCCCAGGGCCTGTAAATTAAATGCTACTAGTTGTCTTGCAGCACTGATTGTGCCACCCACTTCAGTAGCCCTTTAAAATGTCTCCGGCCTGCCCTGAAGAAGCTGTGTGTGCAGTTTTAAACTGCCATTTTATTAGCTACGTCACCACAAAGGTAGGCCCTTGACATCCCTATCAGCAAGGTACAGTGTATTTAAAAGGTAGGACATGCACTTTGGAGTTTTACATGTCCTGGTAGTAAAAAACTGCTAAATTTGTTTTTCACTCCTGCAATGCCTATCCCTCCCATAGGATAACATTGGGTATGCTGCTAAACATCTTTTAAATGTAATTTCCTGTTGGGAAAAGATTGAAACTTTGAGTTTAGTGTCACTGGACTCACAAGCTAAAATCCCAACTTATGGTGAAGTAAGATTTTAAATTGCAGGTCTGAAAATGCCACTTTTAGAAAGTTAGCATTTTCTTACTTCAAACATTCTGTGCCTCTGCCTGTCTCTGAATACACGTCTGGGTTGGATAGCTGGGCTTTCTGCATTCCCTCTAGACAGTCATACGAAGGGAGAAGGGGTGTGACATTTGCATCCTGATGGCCTATTACCAGGCTGATAGGCCTTCCTGAGGTAGATTGGGAGGGAGGAGCTGATGCTTGCACATGAATAGGGCTCTGCCTGTCCCTACACAAAGAGCTGCATACCCCCCTATAGGCAGTCTGGAGCCAAAGTAGGAAAAGCAGTGACATTGTGATCTTCAAATGCCTTTTCATGTCTCCCCCCACTTCAAAGGCATATTTGGGTATAAGTACTGGACCTCTGACACCACTAAATCAGAATTTTGCTGGAACCAAGGACATTCTGCTTTGAAGAAGAGCTGTTGTGCTGTAAGAGGGACTGCCACTTTGCTGCCCGAATTTCTGGGTTGTTCTTCTGCCTGCTGATTGTTCTGCTTTACGAGGTACTGCCATTTTGCTACCTACTCTGCTGTTTTGGCCTGCTGTCTGCTGCTTCTTACCTGGGAGTGAGAGAGATTGGACATGCTCTCTACACCTTTAAACCCAAGATTCTCCAAGGGCTTGTTGGTTTCCTTCCTGATTTCTCAGGCTCACAAAAGACTTCTTGCAACTTTGCTAGTGCTGCTGGACTATTCAATCTGTGAGTCCTACCCTTTCCTGAAGTTCCCCCTCCAGTCCTGTGCCTCCGAAATGGGTTCTGCAGCTGTTTTCTTCAGAAATCGATGCAGTTTCAATGATGACGCAGGTCCTGACTGGGAGATTGAACAATGATGCAGTTCTGATTCTTCGACACTGTGTGCGAGGCTGCGTCGAATCTTCAACACCATACATGAGGCTAGTCTCCGATGCAGTGACCCGCCTGCAAGGGAAATTCCAATGCAGTGACCCGCCTGCGAGGAAATTTCGAACGCATTGTGCTCTTGAGGTCGGTGCTTTGCTACACACAAGGCACTTTTTCAGCAGGCCCTGTGTGGGTTTTGTAGCTGGGCAACCCTCCATCACAGTCAGCCTAAACTATCGATTTACACTGGTCCCTTATGACCTCAAGTAACCTTTTGACTGCTAAAGATTTCTAAACACTGTTTTTGCACTTAATCTTTAAAAATTCAAATCTCAAGTTCAACTTTTTGGATTTTTGCCATTTTGATCTTGTTTTACTCAGATAAATGTTCTATATTTTCTACACTGGTGTGGAGTCTTTTTGTGCTTTTTCACTGTGTTACTGTTATTAAAGTGTGCACAAATACTTTACTTAAAGTGTGCACAAATACTTTACATATTGCCTCCTAAGGTAAGGCTGACTACTCTGTGCCAAGCTACCAGAGGGTGAGCACAGATAATTTAGGTTAGAGATTGTGACCTGAAGTGTTCAGCAGACCACCATGTCTGTGATTACTTTTTATTAAAGCAAACCTATTTTATTTTAGACCATTTTCCTTAAAGAAAACAGGACTGCTTTTAAAAAGATATACATACGAACAATGGTCCTTAAAAAGTTAGATTTATGCAGGATAAATATAGAATAGAATCAAAACTATATTCAGAGAGTCCAGCCGGACAATCATTTTAATAATGTATTAAATCCAAACACATATTCATGAACAATGGAATAATGTGCATACTGTTTCATATAGGTCAACGACGTTTCGATCCTTTCAACGAATTGGTCACTCAATAGGAATCCATCCTTGACCTTGCGGCTACCCGTACATTGTCATGCCGCCGAACACTTCATCTCAATTGACAATTTACATACTGGTTAAATTGTTGGATCTCATATTTTAAGAGCGTAATTGGGGTCCTTTAATTCTGGACCAGCACATCAACTGGAATTGTTTTGCGCCCATAGAACAGAGGCAATTTCTAAAAATCAGACTTGCACTATTCTTTGTCCTGATGATGATCCTACCAATTCGTTGAAAGGATCGAAACGTCATCGACCCATATGAAACAGCATGCACATTACTCCATTGTGTCAAAAAAGTGCATTGAATGTTTGTACTAAGCTTTACAGAATTTACATTTGATAAGCTACACCTGTCTTGCCTGAAATGTCCTTGTGTGTTTTGTATATGTCAAGTTCTTTGTAGGATACAGGATTGTGTCCCACTTTATTGGTGTTCATGAATATGTGTTTGGATTTATTACATTATTAAATTGATTGTCTAGCTGTACTCTCTGAATATAGTTTAGATTCTATTCTATATTTCTCCTGCATAAATCCTGAATAAATCTAACTTTTTAAGGACCATTGTTCGTAGGTATAACTGTTACCCAAGGTCCTTAGTTACCTTGATGGTTTTCTTGTTTTTCTCTAGAAATGCGTTTAAAAAGAAACATTTACATTGTTGAGATTTGGCAGCGGTCCCCTAGATCATTACCTACAATTCCTAATCTTCAACAAACTTTTTTTTACATTCACAGTGGGGGAGAGGGATCAAGCTGCCACTTCCCTTTTGCCAATACCTATCCGCCTTCTTTGAGGTGTTGATAATATATTAATGATTTGCGACTGGATTTCAGTCAGAAAACATTGATACATAAGATGTTGATTCAGTATTTGAAAGTCAAGCCTACAACATGCCCCTTTCAGATACCAAATCAATGTTTATTCAAAATTCAGTTTTAGGTATTGGAAAAAAAATTCTGACTCCCAAAATGGGATTAGCACACAAGAAAGATCTTCCGGTGGATTCCCACCAAAACCAAGAAGACGGTCACCCAGGCACTCGTCACCAGCCGACTGGACTACGGAACACCCTCTACGCCGGAACCACAGCCAAACTTCAGAAAGACTCCAACGCTTCCAGAACGCCTCCGCACGACTCGTCCTGGACATCCCCCGAAACAGCCACATCTCGGGCCACCTGAGAGACCTGCACTGGCTCCCCGTCAGCAAGAGGATAACGTTCAGACTCCTCACCCACGCACACAAGGCTCTCCACGACCTGGGCCCCAAGTACCTCAACAACCGCCTGACCTTCTACACTCCCACCCGCCAGCTACGATCGACCAGCCTTGCCCTCGCCGCCGTTCCACGCATCCGCAGAGCCACCACCAGAGGAAGATCCTTCTCCTACCTGGCAGCCAAGACATGGAACTCCCTCCACATCCACCTCCGGCTAACCCAGGACCATCTCTCCTTCAGGAAGCAACTCAAGACCTGGCTTTTCGAGCAGTAACGGACGCCTCTCCCCCAGCGCCTTGAGACCCCTCCAGGTGAGTAGCGCGCTATACAAATGTTAGGATTGATTGATTGATTGATTGAAAAAGCGCTTTATCTGTTGAAAATGCTGGATTGGAGTACTTGAGACCATCATAATGCTTTGTATATCTGGCCTCTAGACATTTGCAAACATATTGACCTGGCAAGATGAAGGGAAAAGTAATCCCTAGTGGTATTCAAACTAGCAAACTATATACAACACACACATCTCTGTAGCAGAAATATTGTTCACTAGCTACCTTACACAGAACAGAGATACCAACTAATTAAATCAGGGTACAAACTGTAATAGTGATGTTTATTTGGAGGTTACAGCAACGGTTGGGAGATCACAAATCAGACAAGAGTGATCACAGTGTGCATGGACAACTGGTTTATAGTATTCCACAATATACTTTGATTTTCCTCAATTTGACCAGCTTTTTTGTTTTTAAGAAGAGGACTCTGTAGTGTAACTTACTGAAAGTATCAGAGCCAATTTCGCAGAGTACTCAAAATGTACGAGACCAGTCTGAGTTCCCATTACTGTCCCAAGTAAAAACTATCCCTGCTTGTGGCCTCTCTTGCCATAGTACTAGTATTTAGCACGGCATAACCGAAATGCCACAAGAAAAAGTAAAGTCCGAGTCATCTCTTGGAGGCAAAACCAACTAAAAAAAATAATGTTTAGCCCACAAGTAAAAGCAGATAAACATATAGGAAAAAACTCAGAAGTATTCCAAATTGCCTTTAGGTATTCATATAACTTTATTCGTGGGATTCAAGAATTGTGGATACTGGACTTTCCAGTGTGGTAAATATAATTTACCATACTATTTTTCCGTATAATTACTGACAGATAAAAGAATAGCTCAATCAAATGAGAGGGAGAGTCCGTGGTATCTGAGTCATACGGGCTTTAATCAGGATGGCTCGAGCCATGGAAATCAGTTCCATCAATACAAGGGTTCGGGGGTATATGCAATGATGGCAAAAAGATGTCAACGATTTATTAACAGTACATGACATATATAGTAAAACTGTACAATGGTGATGGATACAGTAGGCGTGACAAGTGAAAAGAATAAGATAAGAACACATGTGCGTAGCAAAAAGGCGTGTACAAGGGTGTGCACGGAGGCGTGTGCTGGAAACGTCACAGAAAGTGTCATAAGTGGGTGGGTGCGTAGAGGATTCTGCAGAGTCAGATGAAACATTTCACCTGGGTGCGCGCGCAATAGGTATGACGTGTGATTGACGTGGAACTAAGGAAACTGGGGGCTTTGACTTTAGCACTAGTAGAAGAGGCAGAAGTCTGGCATGTCAGATCGACCTGTTCCTATAACATATCTGATATCTTGTATTTGGGGGATGTTTAATCTGAAGTAAAAGGTCTCTCGGGCAGAGGCTATTCTATACTGAATGCATATGTGTCTAAGTGCAATGCACGGGGCCATGGGCCTACCATAGTAACCATAGAGTCGGGGAGAAACCATGTGGTCTTTCCCTTCGTCATCCATCCCTGTTCTGTCTGGATCCCTCCTTGTTCAGTCCATTTCTTGATTTCTTCTGGAGTAGCATGTGTCTGTATGTCGATTACATCTTGTGTGGGATCCCTAACTGTCATGCAATGTGTCAGTGAGGTTACGTCAGTCTTTGTCATATCAGTTGCATGGGTTTGAGTCTGAGCTGTATGTTTTGCTGTTCGATCTGCCAGGTCGTTACCTTGGGAAATAGTGTCTGTGACTTTGGTATGTGCTTTACACTTCATGATGGCTATTGCTGTAGGCAAATGTATTGCTTCCAACAGAGCTTGAATGAGGGGACCATGCTGGATCTTGGCTCCGTGAGAGGTCAAGAAACCTCTTTCTTGCCAGAGAACACCGAAGTCGTGTACGACTCCAAATGCATAACGTGAATCTGTGTATATGTTTACTTTAAGGTTCTTGGCTCGTATACAAGCTTGGGTCAGAGCAATGAGCTCTGCTGCTTGAGCTGACAGGGTGTCAATACGATGTGTTTCTATGACTTCAGTTTCAGTGGTCACTGCATATGCGGCCACTAACTCTCCTGTACTTGTTCTCATACATGAACCATCCACATAAAGTGTCAGGTCTGGATCGGGTAATGCAACATCTGTCAAGTCTTGTCTGGGCTTCGTAATTGTGTTACTGACATCCACGCAGTCATGTGGAGTAGGATCTATTGTGTTTGAAGGTAAAAGTGTAGCAGGATTTAGTGTATTGCAGCGTCTGATCTCTATGTGTGGTTGAAACAATGTCAATTCATAACCTGTCAGTCGTGCTATAGTCAAGTGCAGAGTTTGTGTTCTATTTAGGAGAACTTCCACAGAGTGTGGAACCTGTATTGTCAATTGATGTCCCAATACAATGGAATCACTTTGTCTGATTGCTAGAGCTGTTGCTGCAACTGATTTTAAGCACGCAGGCAAGGCCTGGGCTACTGGATCCAATGTACTCCAAAAATAAGCACACGGTCTGTGTTTGTCTGCTTGATCCTGAGTGAGGACCGATAACGCTGTGCCATCGCGTTCTGTGACAAAAAGTGTAAAAGGTTTGCTGTAACATGGTGTTGCTAGAACAGGTGCTTGACATAAGGCTTTCTTTAATTCATCAAAAGCTTGTGTATGTTCCTGAGTCCAAGGGAGGACAGTCGAAGACGCTGCCTCTTGTGTTGTCAACTGTATAAGTGGTTTAGCTAGAAATGCATATTGGGGAATCCATTGTCTGCAATAAGAAGTGAGTCCAATAAAGGCTCGTACTTCCTTCTGTGTCTTGGGTTGTGGTAGATGTGCAATTAACTGGATACGATCAGGTGTCAGCTGCCTACCCCACTTGGACAGCAAGTGCCCAAGGTACACCACTTGCTGGGCACAGAATTGTAGCTTCGAAGGAGACACCTTGTGTCCCTTGTCCGCCAAAAAAGACAAGACTGTCAGTGATGCATGTTCACATTCTTGTTCACTTCGGGCGGTGATCAATAGATCATCGACGTACTGGAGTAGGGCAGTGTTAGCAGGCATGTGAATACTGTCAAGTTGTCGTTTCAATGCTTGGCTGTAGATGCTGGGGCTTTCTGTGAATCCTTGAGGGGCGCGTGCAAATTTGAAGCTACGGCCATTTAAACAGAATCCGAAAAGGTACTGGCTTTCCGGATCAATGGGGACACTAAAGAAGGCGTTCTTGAGATCGATTACAGTAAAGAACGTCGCCTCTGAATCAATGGCTGTCAATAATGACGAAATGTCTGGGACCACTGGATACTGCTGTACAATACATTTATTTAATTCTCGCAGATCGATCACTAACCGATAGACCGGAGGTGCATTCGGATCAGTACGTTTAAGAATTGGAATGATAGGGGAATTACAAACATTTGAGTCGGTTTCTACAACCACTCCTTGTGCAATGAGCTTGTCAATGATTCTCAGTAAAGCCACTACAGCATCAGGTGGTAACTTGTATTGTCGGATTCGGGGCAGCACAACTCCTGGCTTGAGTGTGACACGGTATGGTGTAATGTGCATACAACCTACATCAGTCGGGCCTTGTGCCCATAAATGTGCAGGAACATTCTGTAACCTGGGATCAAAATCTCTCAATACATAATGACCCTTAAAATCACGAAGGAACAGCCTTACTCCTTCCGGAGAACAACAAATTACAGCTCCTAGAGCTTTCAGTGTTTTAATACCAAGCAAGTTTTCTGGACATGATTTCGTGAGCAACAAATCTGTAGTACGGGATAATGGACCAACTGCAAGGGGAACTGGTTTCGATACTTCATTAACAATTGGCTTTCCTGAAAATCCAAGGGAAACATTCTGTGAGCCTGAGAGGGGTGCCCCTGGAACCTCGTCATGACTGATGGTAGTTCTGCTGGCCCCTGTGTCAATCAAAAATGTTCTATCCTTTCCTAATACCTGACTATGTACATAAGGACCCTCTTGATCTACAGGTACCTCAATAAGAGGCAAGCCAACCTCCCTCTCTAGGCTGTTTCATGTGTACTGCTGATAATCGGGGTAGTCAGACTGTGCATATTGGTACATCTGCTGTGTGACATGTTGCGTTGCGGCAATGGGCTGAGGCTGTGGTACCGCTACGGTCTGTTGTGGAATCTGCATAGGCTGTATATTCTGTGGAATTTGTTGTTGGACCTGGTCCTGTCTAGGTGGACGCGGTCTCTCTTTAGTTTTACCTGTAGCTATATTGTGTTTCAAAACTGCACAATCGTTTACATAGTGACCTGGCTGTTTACAATAGTTGCATGTCCCTTTAACAGGAGCTGTCGGATTGTTGGACTGTGTCGTACCCCTTTTCTGACCCTCAGCTGGAACTGACTGAGCAACTAGCACTTTCATTTTGGTATCTTTCATACGTCTTTGTTCGTGATCATGTTCCTCCCTAATTCTGTTCTGGTGGTACTGTAACATTTGTAACATTTGGGAAGGCGTATTTGCTTGCCATGTGCTCTCGACTTTCAATACACGGTTCTTAACCTGGGGCAAGGAATTCTCGACTAATTTGGTCACAAATAGATGTGGGTAAGACTCGCTACTTGTTTTCAGGCCACTATTAATAATAAAACATTTCTCGAATCTAGAATAAAAATCACTAGTGTCTTCGTCGTGTTTCTGTTTGCAGGCTGAGATTGCATCCCAGTCCTCCTTTTTAGTTGTCAACAATCTTGGCAAAACCTGTACTAATAATCCTGGTAATGCTTTAGTTTTCTCCCCAAGACCTAAACCTGGGGTTCGTCCGGTTTCTTCGTTTTCTAATTCGGTCCAATTAATCTTTTTATCTCCCACCTCCCATTCTTTTTCTTTGAGTTTCTCATAAATACCGGCAGGCAATAATACTTTCAATATTTTCATAATATCGGGATATGTGTAATCGCCCATGAGTAACATGTCTTTTATTTCACGGTGAAACCCTGCTGGGTCTTTATCATGACTCGGCACTATTTTCTTAATTTCCAATAATTCCATTTTAGTTATGGGCGTGTATACAAATACGCGTTGAAGCTCACCCCCTGGAGTTGTCTGGACGGGGTGGACTTCTCGTAAAGGATTCTGTCTGTCTAGGTGAAAAGGATAGCTTACTGGGGGTGGAACAGGAACAAAATGTGGAGTCAAAAACGTTCTGTATCTATGACGTTGTTCGAGAATAACATTAATGAAATCAGTACCTAGGCCTCTCCATCTGTTCAGGAGTAATTCATCTAATACATTGTATAAGGGACCTGGATCAGAATGTTGACTCTCATATAGCATAATGATATGCTGGATCATGTACATACCAACTAAACGTTGTTCAGTCGGAGTAAGACTCAAAAATGTTTGCGCTACTGAATCATCTTTATATACGCTGTCATTATCGGCCCACTGTACTGCGGACCGTGCTAGTTCTTGTTCACGCATTGTACTAAGTTTATTGTAACCTATTCTATCTTTCAGGATTTTATCAGTGGCTTGGAATAAGTGTTCAAGAGAACATTTTTCTGGTATGGGGGGGAGAAAACGTCTTTCATTTTCTAGACGTATCGGTCTGTCAAAAGGCCTATCAGAAGAATACTGTTTAGGGAGTTTCGCTCTACCTACGTACGCTATCATGTCTCGAGTCGCTGCTGGATTCTCTGGCTCTTCCTCCTCTGAGGAGTCTTTTACGTCTGACTCGGGTGTCCTATCAGCCTCCTGTCGGGCATGTATTGCTACTATTTCTTTACGGATCTTTCTGGACATGGCATCTATACAATTCTGTTTATCATGTTTACAATCTGCAATATTCTGACTCCATTTTGTCAATCCCTCCATCTCTTCTTGCGAAAAACCTGGCTGATCATGTTCCCTTATCAAACAATTAATCAAAAATCGCAATATTAACCCTTGAGTCTCGGTTTTCTGATGTGCCATGGCCTCACGAACACTTTCTGGACCCTCCCCCGTTCGAATAAAGTGATATATTTTGTCTAGATGGTCTGGCATTTCTGGTAATGTCATCAAATAATCTGTAACACGTCTTAGACGTAACGATGCTAAAACCATGTCTCCTTGCTTGCCAGGGACGGGATCATATCTACAATCTCCAAGTGCTTGTTTAAGCTTTTCAGATGTGCTCGCTTTTGGTGTACGCTGCATTGCTAATTCTCTGATTGTCAATCGATGTAATTGTGGCGGGGTGTGGGGGAGGCCACCTACGGCACCTCCTGAAACGGAAGCGTGAGCATAGCCTGACTGTGTGGCAGGTATATGTACTGGGGTGGAACCCTGGGTTGCGTCTGTCGAAAAAGGATTAAGCGGACCAGTAGTAGGGGGAACAGTAGCAGGGGGGCCAGTAGGGGAAGTGACAACAGGCACGGGTTGTTGACGTGGAGGGGTCGTCGCTCGAGCAGCCGGAGCAGGCTGCTGTGCATTGTTAACGGGTGGTACGGGCACATTAGTATAAGCTGGAGCTATGCCATCTAAATAGGAAGAAAGGAATATGTCTGCTGCGGTCTGTTTGTGACGGATTTTAGTCGGAACCAATGGTGGCGGCAGATCACTTGGCATTTCCGGGGTCGCCTTGGGCAGGCCCTCGGCCATAACTGGATACAGTCCTGTAATAAGGGCATTTCTCTGTCGGTCTTGTTGTTCTATTCTGACTCGTTCTCCTTCTTCTAGTAGTTCTTTTTCTCTAGCTTTTTCGGATTCTTCTCTACTTCTTTCTGCTTTCCTGATTTCTTTTTCGTTTCGTCTATGTGATTCTTTACGCCATAATTCTATGGCATCCTTCTGTGACTGTCTGGCTTTCTTTTTCCATAATGCTTCTTCTACTCTCATGATGCACTCGGCATCCCATGTCCCTGTAACGGGCCATCTCTGTTTCTCTTCCAAATCCTTCGTATAGTCCACCCACAAGTCTAAGTACAGTATGGCATCTAAGCCATGCTTGTGGTACATAAAATGACCTGGAGTGTCCCTAGGTGGGACGGGAACTGCTTCTTCGAGTATCCCTTTCCTAGTTCCTATCTGACATAATTTTGAGAACAGAGGCATGATTACCTCGATCTGGACGTAAACATGTTGAACACAGTAATACAATGCAAACAATCATTCATGCCACAACATTAAACACATTGAAACATTTCGAACAGATACTGTCTGATATATTCTAAAACAAAAATACACTGAATCACTGTATTACTAGATGTACTGCTAAACAGTACAGATGCACTGCTAAAACAGTACAGACCGGATCTGTGTACCCAAACCCGTCTTGACCGGATACAAATTAATGCACCCGTCTTGATGCGTCCCCAGCAACGGTACTCACCGGGAAGCACGGAAACGGAAGGCCTCGGAAACTCGACTGGACTGGATTGCTACGACGTCACTGCTGCTGCGCACTACGCATGCGCCTCGACGCTTCGGACAGGTGGGCCTCTCGACACCTCGGACACTGCTCTTTCGGCTGGGCTCTGGTCGGGATCCTCCGCACTCCTCACCGCCTCGTCTGGATGTCAACCGCAGTCTCCGTCACCTCTGTAGGCCTGAGGGAGATACAGGAAAACCTGCAGATGCGCATAGGAGTCCGTCACGGCTGTGGTAGGGGGCAAGGCCTGCGACGCATCACCGGCGCGTGGGGTGGGGGAGGGGTCCCTGTTCGGGCGCCAAATTATGTGGTAAATATAATTTACTGTACTATTTTTCCGTATAATTACTGACAGATAAAAGAATAGCTCAATCAAATGAGAGGCAGAGTCCATGGTATCTGAGTCATACGGGCTTTAATCGGGATGGCTCGAGCCATGGAAATCAGTTCCATCAATACAAGGGTTCGGGGGTATATGCAATGATGGCAAAAAGATGTCAACGATTTATTAACAGTACATGACATATATAGTAAAACTGTACAATGGTGATGGATACAGTAGGCGTGACAAGTGAAAAGAATAAGATAAGAACACATGTGCGTAGCAAAAAGGCATGTACAAGGGTGTGCACGGAGGCGTGTGCTGGAAACGTCACAGAAAGTGTCATAAGTGGGTGGGTGCGTAGAGGATTCTGCAGAGTCAGCTGAAACATTTCACCTGGGTGCGCGCGCAATAGGTATGACGTGTGATTGACGTGGAACTAAGGAAACTGGGGGCTTTGACTTTAGCACTAGTAGAAGAGGCAGAAGTCTGGCATGTCAGATCGACCTGTTCCTATAACATATCTGATATCTTGTATTTGGGGGATGTTTAATCTGAAGTAAAAGGTCTCTCGGGCAGAGGCTATTCTATACTGAATGCATATGTGTCTAAGTGCAATGCACGGGGCCATGGGCCTACCATGGTAACGGGAGCAATGAATTACATGAAGGAGACAGGAAGGCTTGGCCCTTTGCTCTGCAGCCGGGAATATGTTTACCTATATCACTAGACTGGAATGTGTTTTCGAGGAGGCTGACTGATAACTTGAAGGCAAAATACTGTTTTGGCAGGCAGGCCAGGCCGAGCCAGGCACCGCTTCGCTTGGCAGGAAGTAAGGCAGAGGTCAGGGGTGCATCTTCATGCTGCAGCTTTCAGAGGCAGAGACAGAAGTGGTTCGAAGGCAGAAATCAGGGCCTAGCTCGGCAGAGCCAGGAAAACGTGAAAATGCACCATGTAAAGATGTTGGCATGGCATGTTTAGAGACTGAATTATCGATCCATTCATGGTGGATCTGAAAGAGGACATGTTAACGTTGGACGCAAATGTATTTGCGTCTTCAGATTTGGTTGTGGAGGGAAGTTACATGTACTTTAAGCACGTACATGGAGACGTTGGGGTACACGTTAGGGGACATACTTGACCATAAAAATTTCAATTACCTCACCAGGAACATTTGGGGTTTCTGCTATGAGGCAATAAACATTTAGGATCCATAAACCAGATATTGGTGAAGCTTGTGTCTCACATTAGTTCGTGCCCTTGAACCAATGCAACTCAAAAATACACCAAACACATGGCTACACTCGGTCATGGAGAGGTGACATGCCTAATTACACTTCACAAGTCAGTATGTTTTGACATTTGATGCTGCTTTCCTTCTCCCCAATCTTAAAACTTCATCTGCAGATGGAATGCACATGGCATACATATATGTTTGTATGCCCATGATGGAATGAATGTCAACTTCTTCACCCCTTCATGTTTCCCCGACAACTGTGTTTTCAAGTAGAGCTGCTAACCACAGCCCGTTTGAGCAATACTGACTGCAGTGCTCCACAAACTCCAGCCACCGCTGACCTAAATGGGTTGCAGGATGCCTCACGCCACACTGGATGATTTTCAAGAAACATATATTTGCAAACCAAATGAAATATTGCATAATGGGGCAGGACAAACTTATTCTGCCCTTAAAGCTCCATCTTGCGGTGCAGGGGACCGCAGCAATAAAATGATTATACAAAAAAAAATGAATACATTTACAAATCCTAGGCTGGATTCACGATTCCAGTACCATCCCTGGGTGCCCCTGTCCATCGGGGGCACAGAATTTGCGAGTCCAGCATAGCACTCACAAATCATGTAAAAAAGGAAAAATATTATTCAGCGCACTACTGGTGTGCTTGGAAAACCACTACACATGAGGGTTAGCCAACCATGAAGGTTTTGATACAGGGCCTGGTTGGAGGACATGCTCAGCAGGGGTTGGTTGCCTGCAGTGGGTTGGCTACAAGGCCTGGCTAGTGCCAGGCCATGCTGCCAATCAGCAGATGTGCAGGTTGATTCTTATAGAGCAAAGTATTCACAATTTGACCATAGGATTAGTGAATTCTGAGGAAAAAAATGAAAAACCTGTTCAGTGCTCTACTGCAGTGGTCGCCTAAGAACCAATTTTGTGAGTTGGTCCCTTGCAGTTGGGTGGTAGCGGGGCCAAACCCCACTTTATATGTGTGTGTACGTGTGTGTGCATTTCTTTCACTTTTACTGATAAAACTCAACAGTATACCAAATGCCTGACTACACTCACTCATGGAGGGGTGACATACTTTTAGGACACCACACTTGTCACTGTGCTTTGCCATTTTCAAGATGTTCCTATTCTTCTCCACAGTCTTAAAACTACATCTGCTGATGGAAGGATCATGCCATACATTTCTGTTTCTTGGACCATGATGGAATAAGCATTAACTGCTTCACTACGTTTATGTTTCCTGAGTACTGGATTTTCATGTATGCTGCGATACTAAACTGCATTGCCCCATAACATTCAGCATGACCTGGCTCGAGTGGAGTGCCAGATGCCATAGCACCACGTTGGAGGATTTGCAAGAAATACATATTCGTAAACCAAAAGAAAAAGGTAATATTAAGGCATGGTGAGCCTTTCTCTAACCCAAAGGATTGTGTCCATGAGGAGGGTGCTCCAAAGGGATAAGCAGGCAATAAGATCATTCTTCTTCTTTGGTCTTTTCTTCATTTCCATTTTGATCTGAGGATTAGGATGTCATGGATTTCATTATTATATTCAGAAAGTGCTGTGGGGAGATGATGGCGTCACTTGCCAATGGGCAACCAGGATCTCTCTGGCCCTCTGACAACCTTTGGCCATATGTGGCATCTAGCAATTCCAGAGTGCACTATTTTGCCCACTCTCAATATGTTTTATCCCTTCCTTGGATGCTAGGAGCTTGGTAGCCCACCTTAGAGGTGTGTCAATCTGTGAGGTACAAACTCAGGCAAAACTGGTTTGGCAACTGTTTTCTCCTCTATGTACAACAGTCTGTTTACCTGAACAGAGGGGCTGCCCCGCGAGTGTTATCACCATTTGCCCACCAAATGTGGATTCTCCCTTTGAAGCTCACCTTTGAGACTAACACCCTGTGTGGCTTCCTGCAAGGAGAGGTAACAGCTCTCTCTCTAGCAGGCTTCATTTTCCTTAGCCTATGAGTCATTCAAACTACTCCCCGGGAGAGCAGAAGGGTATCTGATGGTCAGCAACTGTGTGAGGCCACAAAACAAAGTGAGCAACAGAGTGGAAACTTTCTAAAAGTTGCCTATCCTTAAAAGTGACATTAAATTCGACTTGGGCATTGAGTCAGGTTTAAAGCCACAGTTAATTTGATATCCTGAAGTACTCATTTTAGTAGTCCCATTCAGAAGTTAGTTGGACTCAGGCGTCAGCCTGTAACTCTGGGTTAGCCAATGGGGCTACTAACTTTTCCAAAGCAAAAAAGACAATTTAGAAATGTTGCTGTTAGAATATATTGAAAGTATCAGTCCTACATAGTAATATAGAGCTTCCTGCCTTAGGGCTCTATAGGCCTTCCTTATGGGAGACTTACAAATATTGTTAAGGGAAGTGGGGGCTTTATCATTGGTTTGAATATCAAAGTTTGACAGGCAGTTTTAAAACTGTTCTTATAGGCTGCAGTTGCAGGCTGGGAGCCTTTTTGTACTTTGTCACACAAAGGGTGGCACAATCAATGCTGCAGCCTTGGGTGGACACTCCAACGTATATAACCAAGGTACCATTGGTACCATACACTATAGATTTATAAGTAAGTAAGCTTATACCAATTGGGAGTAGCCAATTCAACATACAATCTTGTAATGGGTTAGACCACTGGCACTAAGTTCTGGTTACCATATGTTAGACCTCACACCGTTGCCGTGGGCCTCCGTTCCATTTTTTGCTGTTGCCTCTGATGTTTTTGCTGGTTTTAGATGCTTTGGGCACTGTGCTACTGCTATTCAGTGCCACAGTGCAAGTGCTCCCTATGGTAAATTGATGTATGGATTAGTGGCTCCATGTTTGGCTTATTTGGTTTACTTGTTAGACTATAGTACAGTGCCTTGCGTGTGCCCAAGGCTTGTAAATCAAATTCTGCTGGTGGGCTTGCAGCACTGATTGTGCCACCCACCGGAGCAGCTTGTAAAGTGTGTCTCAGGCCTGCAATTGCAGAGCCTGTGTGCAGTCTGGAACTGCCATGTTGACTTGGCAAGGGCACCCACTTGCCAGTCCCTAAACCTTCCCTTTTCTACATATTAGTCACCCCTAAGGTAGAGCCAAGGGCAGAGTGCATTGTAAGTAACAGGTTGGACATGCCCTGACGTGTGTGGCATGTCCTGATAGTGAATTACAGCCAATGTCATTTTTCACTATTGCAAGGCTACCTGTTGCCCATAGGCCAGAATGGGCAGTTTGAATATACCATCTTATAATCCTAACTGACTCGGGGAACTAGGTAGAAATTCGAGTTTAGTATGCCTGAACTCAGAATGGTAAAATACATCTTTTAGTGAAGTTGGTTTTAACATTCTGTGTTTGAAAACAACTTTTAGAAAGTGGGTATTTTCTTGCCTAACCATCCAAGCCTGCCTCTGCTAGGTTGTGTATTCCTTCTATGGCTTGTGAGTGACAGGGGCTGGGGTGGCTCCAGGAGACAGGGTGAGTAAGCACAGGACTGAATAGACCCATCTGCATGTAGAGTGGTGGGAGGTGGAGCACCTGGGACCTGAATAGGGCTGAGCCTGCCTTCCAGAATGCTGGCTCCACCTCCTGGGGTGTGTCTGAGGACCCTGGCCCATCTTGACAAAGAAGAGAAGGAGTCTTGTAGAAAAAGTGCTCCAGGACTGAACAGAACTGGTTTGGACTAGGTACAGACACTCTCTGCCTTCAGAGACAAAGGATTTTGGTGTATAAAAAGGGGGACCCAGACCCCAGAACTATAGATTACTTCTGGGAATCAAGACACATCTTTGCTGTGGAGAAGAACCGTAAGCTGAAGAAGGAGACTGCCCCTGTGCTGTGTGTCTAGGGATTGGGCTGCAGTGGTTGATTCATTGCCAAAGAAAGGAGAAGAGGATTGAGTGTGCTTTTCATCAACTTCAAGAAGAAACTTCAAGGGCTTGAACTGAGCTTGCCTCCTGCCTGAAGTCTCAGGGATACAAGACTTCACCAACCAGCACCCCCTGAATTCCCTTGCTGGGAATTGAAGTGCCTGCTGTTGTGCTGGGCCTTTTGAGAGACTGCG
This sequence comes from Lissotriton vulgaris, assembly GCF_964263255.1. Classification (NCBI taxonomy): domain Eukaryota; kingdom Metazoa; phylum Chordata; class Amphibia; order Caudata; family Salamandridae; genus Lissotriton; species Lissotriton vulgaris. The sequence continues at coordinate 1,663,896,650 of NC_141689.1, forward strand.
TGTTGCTGGGAACGCGACTCAACGTCGAGAAGCGTGTCGCTGCCGCAGCAGTTGTCGTCGCATCGCCGAAGAAGCGAGCCGCCCCTGCCGCTGTCGGCATCGCATCGCCGAAGCACGTCACATCAACTGAGAAGCGTGCCGCCAGCACAGAGGTCGCCGTCGCATCACTGGAGAAGCGTGTCGCAGGGCCTATTGCGGCTCCAAGGATCATCGAGTCACAGCACGGCCGTCGGGCATGCACGCATGGCATCAACGTCGTTGAATCGTAACCGAGTTGCCATTTTGTCGCATCGTACCGGAGAGAAGTAGGAAACCGACGCATCACCTCCCCACACAGTAAGGAAGTGAGCATCAACTCCCCTGCGCACCAGTAAGGAACCGACGCATTCACTCCCCTGAGTGTAATGAACCAACCCATCACCTTCCCTGCGACCCTTATGTTTGCTTTGCATTACGCATCCAAGGTACTTTGAGAATAAAGTGTTGCATTTACAACTTGAGAGAACTGAGCTATTTTCTACCATTTTAAAGTATATTTTTGAGTACAGTATTGTGGATTTTTATCATTTGGTCTTGTGTTAAGTCTATATAAAATACTTATTTTTATAATATAACCTGTGTGGTGTCCATCTGTAGTGTTTTCACTGTATTACTGTAGGTGTTCACAAATGCATTACACACTGCCTCTGAAATAAGCCTGCCTGCTCGTTCCAAGCTATCAAGGGGGTGAGCAGGTGTTATTTTAGGAGTGTAGCCCCTTACCTGGACTAGACTCAAGGGTCCCTATTTGGTCAAAGATACATACCTCTGCCAACTAGAGACCCCAAAACCTAACACCATATTCTTATTTTTTTATGTATTTTAATAAGCAATAAATAACACAATTATACCAAATGTAGTATTTAAGATTAGAGCAAATCCATAAAAAACATCAAGATTGTATTTCAGCTCTACTACATAAAAATCATGCATTATACAATTCATACAATCAAACTAAGCATACCCGAATGCTTATGGGTTCAAAGATAACGTAGAGGAGTTTCGTGCCACCATGTGTATATTATCACATCATCCTATATGATCCAGCATTGCACTCCAGAATTTTATGCCAAGTCTACATTTTTAGGATCCTTTAAGGGTAAATAGACTATGCTCTAAATTAAATATTGCATAAATCCTTCCTCTCCATATTTCAAATGATGGAGGTTCTTTCTGTAGCCAGAATGAGGCTGTGCAAAGCCAAGCCACTGCTACAGCCATAAAAATCAGGTACCTGAACTGATATATCTCACAGCTAATCATAGACTCGCCCAGCACTCCCAAGAGCAGTCGGTTTGTTAGAAATCTGTAAGCCAATTATTCCTGTCAGAAAGTTCTCAATGCCCCGATCAATTTTCTCAGCTTAGGGCATATGAAAAACATATGGATGCTGTCTGCCTGATCATCCCCACATCATGTGCATTTACCGTCATTTGACTCACCCGATTGTGAGATTTTAGCTGGAGTATAATATAGATTAAAGATGGTCTTGTAGTGCTGTCCTTTAAGATTAGATGATATCAAAAGATTCTCGCCCAATGCGATGGAATCCTGTAGGATTTCGCCTCCTTGGGATAATCAGGTATTCCATTTGAGGTTTTTTACCTCCAGATCATCCTGCTGTATTTCAATAGGAGCTTGATAAAGAATACAGATTCTCCCATAATGAAATATCTTTTTTTGACTGATGCTACTTGATTTAATTTCCTCTGTAGGTAGTCCCGGATCTGCAGATATTTATAGAAATCCGTTTTTGATGAAGAGTACTTTCTTACCAATCTTGAATAAGGCAGAATACCATTTTATCAAAAAGATCCCCCAATATCACAAATCCCTTTTGTCTCCATCGAGCCATAATGGTGTACGTGGGCATGTAGTGGCAGACTCTGCTAATCTGCAGGCGTCTTCAAACCTGCTACCATACTTTACTAGCTGCTTGAACAACCTTAAATCAAGGTTTCTTATAGTAGCTAAGTTCGAGACATTTAAAAAAAACTCTCTTGGCCTCAGGCCCCAAAAACATTTGGAAAATAGATAGAGCCTCTGCCAACTCAGCATTTTCCTCACCTGTGAGTAAGATTCGCATATGTTGGAGAAACCAATCCCAATTATAAAATGTAAAATTAGATACAGCCCAGCCCCCGTGACTTCTGGGTAAACTCATATATTTCATTGCCCTACGTGGATTTCCCTGTGCCCATATACAACTACTGCAGATCGACTGTAGTTTTTGAAGCTCATTTCTATTGAGCTCCAAGGGTACAGATCAAAAAAATAGAGTACCTATTTATTGTTAATGCATTACACGTTCCAACCAGTGAAAGGTGCAAGCATTCCATTCTATCTAGCTCGCTTTTGATTTTTCGCAACATGGGATCCCAGATAGCAGATACCATTTTGTCTAGACATGTTTTAATTTGAACACCGAGATATACTGCTTCCTCAGTGACCCTAGAATCATTAAGGGAAGCTTGCTTGGTACAAATAATCTGAGTTTTGTCTATATATAATTTTTACCCTGAACCCTGCCCAAATTGGGATGCTAACCGTTCAGTCTCTAATATTGCTACACCTGGTTCAGGTGTGACAATGACTACATCATCAGAATAGGCTAGCACCTTAAACTCTTCCTGTACATGTTGTACAGATTTAATAATAGGACTATTTTCCAGCATATTACAAAATTAATTGATATATAAAGCGAACAGTAGAGGGGAACATGCACAACCTTGTCTAGTCCCGCTGGAAATCAGTATTGGATCTGATTCTAACCCCAGGACAGATTTGAGCTACAGGAGTTCTGTACATAGCTCTTGCAGCGTTGATAAAACCTGGTCCGAAGCCTTGCCATCTCATGGTTGCCCATAAAAATTCACAGGAGACACAGTCAAATGCTTTTTCGGCGTCGAGTAGCATCATTCCAAACGGTGCTTGATGGACATTGGACTGATCTAACAAGGTGACAACCCTACTAATATGGTTGATAGTGCCTCTTCCCTGGGCTGAAACAATATTGTTGGGCTAAAACTAAAAGAGAAATAACTCTTGCTAGCCGCTTGGCCATAATCTTTGCGTAGATTTTATCATCACAATTTAAAATAGAAATAGGTCTGTGTGACCAAATTAATGTAGGAGGCTTAAACTTTCTTTTTAAAGAAAACAATATTGGCTAAGTCCAAAATGCTGGGGCTTGCCCCTTTAGTGCCTCCTGGAAAGTATTCAGCAAATCTGATTTTAGCTCTTGTAAAAAGATTTTATAGAATTCTAGAGGCAGCTTGTCTGGGCCTGCAGCCTTACCGACTGCCAAAGAGCTAATGGCCTTCGTGAGCTCATCTAGGGCCAGATGTAGGTACCCAAATACCGGTCGGTAACAGCCGAAATTCGTTAATTTCGTCCGTTACCGACCGGTATTTGGAATTTGAGATGTAGGTGCAAAAAAGTACCCGAATCAGTAAATATGAGTCGGTATTATTCTGATTCGGTATTTACCGAATCCTTATTTACAGAGTTCTTATTTACCGATTCGGTAAATAAGAAATGGTAAAAAAGGCCCATCGAGATGTAGGAAAGTCTAAAAATACCGAATTCCATGAAATTCGGTATTTAAGAGTCAGTATTTACCATGGATTGAAAGCAGGTGGTAACCAGGTGTAGGCTATAAAAAAGGGCCCAAAATGCAACAGTTTGGCCAGAATGGCAGCATTCTACGTGATTGTGAGGCGGCTACGGCTACAGGCAGCAAGAGAGAGGGTATGGAGAAGGGAGGAGCAGGTCTACAGGCAGAGGATCACCCTATTCCAACTGACTGAGCCAGAGATACTGCAGAGGTACAGGCTACACCCCAGAACCATCCTGGACTTGATTAGGGACCTCCACCCATACCTGGATCACCCAACACCAAGGGCGCATGCCATCCCACCCCATGTGCAGGTGCTGTGTAGCCTACTCAACAACACCAGTCCTAGTTCTTATGGCAATATTTAAGTAGAGAGTGAATCGATAGGTAGTATTTACTCTCTCCTTTTTTATTATATGTGTGTTCACTGTTTTGCAACAGAGAAGGGAATGAAAGTAAAGTTTATTGTCCCAGTTGCTCAGTGACTTATATGTTAAATGTTACATGTCGTTAGTTTTGTCACATATAAGTTGTGTCCACTGCACCATCCACTGTCTTTTTATTTTTGAGGTTCGAGACACGTTTTTTGGTTTTAGCTTGATGGCACCGATGATGAGAACAGGGCCATCCTGGTGAGTACCAACCAGGGGTCCCATTGGTGGTGCGCCCGTGAGGTGCCATCTCGCTTTTTCACACATTTTTTGTTTGTGCTGTCCTGTATGTATAGATCAGAGAGGTTGTTGTTTTAAAGAGGCAATAGATTGAAACATCGTAGGATTTTCTTAAGACTAAAGAGATCCCTTGGATAACGAATTTCGACCATGGATGTTTACAGTCCAGCAAATGAATATTGCCATAAGAACTAGGACTGGTGTTGTTCATTAGCTTTCAGAGTGGAGGGCGTCCTAGTTCTGTTGTCTTTCCCTCTAGACTCCCATTTTTGTAGTGCTGTGTAGCCTACACCTGCATGCCTCTGGGAGCTACCAGAGTGTGATTGCTGCAGTTGGTGGTGTGTCCCAGAGCTGCCTGTCCCGTTTTTTCCAGATGTTCCTTGAGGTCATGACGCAGAGAATGGATCATTACATCTGGTTCCTTGACACATCTGCGGAACATGCCAAAACAAAAACTGATTTCTATCAACTGGCACACTTCCTCACGTGATAGGCTGCATAGATGGCACCAATATTCCACTCTGTCCACCTGCAGCCACTGAACACATCTACAGGAACCGTAAGTCAACGTACTCCATCAATGTGCAGGTGATATGCAATGCTGGCAACATCATTACAGACATAGTGGCCAAATTTCCTGGGAGCACCCACGACTCCTACATTTTCCAGAATAGTGGGATTTACACACGCCTTGTTGCTGGAGAGTTTGGGGACGGATACCTGCTAGGTAAATAACTGTGACACACCCTGATAGTCATGGCAGATGTGTGTTTCATGAGTATGTAACTAATGGACCTCTCTTTACCACCTAGGCGATAGTGCATATGCCCTGCGTTCCTTTGTGCTCACACCCTACCTCAATCCAACTACCAGGAGTGAGAGGCGTTATAATGTGGCTCACAGGTCTACTCGCAACGTAGTGGAGTGCACATTTGGACTCCTCAAGAGCAGGTTCCTCTGCCTCCACAAGAGTGGAGCTGCACAGCAGTACACCCCCATCCTGTGCTGCAAGATGATAGCGACCTGTGCCATGTTGCACAATCTTGCCACCAAAGAAGGCACAGAGGTGGAGCTAACACATCACGAGGATATTGATGATGACCAAGAACAGGCAGAGCCCCATGCGACAGGAGCAGCAGCAACAGATGGGAGATTGAGACGGGCAGAGATCACACGTCAATATTTCTAAGTAATTAATGAAACACAGACAGGTGTAGTATGTGAAGTATGTAGTTTAATTGTCACTACAGCATGTAAAATATCTAACACCATTGTCCTACAATGTCTGTGTCCATGACTGCGTGGTCACAGTTCACCTCACTGTGACTTGTCCTGTGGGGTGAGGGCTTTTTTAACGTTTGCGCCCATGCACTACAGTGCAGGATGCACGAGGCTGGGTCTCCACACTTTCGGTGGTGCCTGGGGCAGAAATGTTGCGCCTGACGCTCCTACGCATCTCAGGGACAGAAGTGCTGTTGCCACTCCTGCTGGTGGACCCTTCCTTTTCCTCCACACCTGTGTCACCAGCAGTGCCTGCCTGGTTTGTGAGCATCTGCTCCATGGCAGAGGTGACTCTCCTCATCCCCCTTGATAAATCAGTGCAGCAGTGCCCAATTGCATCCTGCATTGCTACAGAACGCCGGCACAGCAATGAGGTTGCTGTGGCAAAGCGATTCAGGGCTTTAGACTGCTGCCGCATTCACTGGCGCTCCCTGCGCCGCTCTGAGTGGTCTCTGTCCAATTTGTCACACAGAGCACTCATGTACTGTGTGATGTCTGTCATCCCCTTTGCAATTGCCTCCATGCTCCCAGCCATGTTGCCAATTCCATGGTCAATGTTTGATAGTTTGCAATTGATGCTGCGCACCTGCCTGTGCACTGCCAACATTGCCTTCACCTGCAGGCGCTGCACCTTTTCCATGGTGGCCTCCAGACCACAGAAGACCCCCTCTCCTTCCTGGCCTTCACCTCTTCCCAGCAGAGTGGTCGCTCCCCTGCCTCCCTGGCGAACAGTGGTATCGTTGTCCGCTTTGACCCTGATTGACTGCCTGCAGTTTGCCCTGCTTGCCGCTTTGTAGAAATTGCATTTTTAAACGCGCATTTGTCTTTGTTTAAGCATTTTGTCCGCTTTGACCCTGATTGACTGCCTGCAGTGTGCCCTGCTTGCCGCTTTGTAGAAATTTCATTTTTAAACGCACATTTGTCTTTATTTAAGCATTTTGTATTGTATCAGCGCATTCCGCCCCAAGCGCTCCGCTCCGCTGACCCCTCCGCTGCCATTTTGGGTGTTGTTGTCCTCCTTCGTGACCCGCCCCGCCTCCCAGCTGAGACGCCCTCCCACTGCCTAGATACAGCGCTCTGTGTCCTCAACGCGCTGTGACTCGCTTCGCTTCCCAGCAGAGTGGTCGCTCCCCTGCCTCCCTGGCGAACAGTGGTATCGTTGTCCGCTTTGACCCTGATTGACTGCCTGCAGTTTGCCCTGCTTGCCGCTTTGTAGAAATTGCATTTTTAAACGCGCATTTGTCTTTGTTTAAGCATTTTGTCCGCTTTGACCCTGATTGACTGCCTGCAGTGTGCCCTGCTTGCCGCTTTGTAGAAATTTCATTTTTAAACGCACATTTGTCTTTATTTAAGCATTTTGTATTGTATCAGCGCATTCCGCCCCAAGGGCTCCGCTCCGCTGACCCCTCCGCTGCCATTTTGGGTGTTGTTGTCCTCCTTCGTGACCCACCCCGCCTCCCAGCTGAGACGCCCTCGCCCCTCCCCTCCACCACCCATTTATGACAGTTCTCCCTGTGCGCAGCGTTTACGCGCAGCGTTCGCGCCCAACCCGCGCCGAAGGTGCGCCAAAGGTAAGCCCGTCTACGCCCGTCCGCGCCTGGACCGCGCCCAGCTCCAGACCCCCTGGCCCCCGTCCCTCCCAGCCCCCCCGCATTACCTACGATGCCGCCACCCTCCTAGCCCTTAACCCCGGTCGCGCTCCCAACTGCGTCCAAGCCGCCCCTGGACAAACCCATGGACCTTTCTCCTGCTTCTCCTGCAAATTCAGCGGCACCGACAACATCTCCGCTACGACCACACCACAGATTCCCGACCCCAACCACCTACAATGCATCCTTCTCAACACCCGATCAGTCCACAGGCACGCCATTGACCTATGGAATCTACTAGACACCATTTCTCCGGACATCGCCTTCCTTACGGAAACATGGATGAATGCTTCCTCCGCACCAGACATCACCATTGCCATCCCTGAAGACTATAAGATCACTCGCAAAGACCGTACCAGCCACACAGGAGGAGGAATCGCTATCGTCCATAAGAAATCAATCCGCATATCAACCAGCTCTGACGCCAACCTCGCCAACTCCGAACACCTTCACTTCCAGATCCACATCGACCCCAAAACCACACTCAGAGGCACCCTCCTCTACAGACCACCAGGACCCCGCGCAAAATTCAGTGAAGACATCACGGACTTCATCACCCCACACGCGCTCCCCTCCAAAGACTACATCCTTCTGGGAGACCTCAACTTTCACCTCGAAAAGATCAACGACCGCAACACCGCCACCCTCGTGGACAACCTCGCCAACCTCGGACTTAAACAACTAGTCACTTCCCCCACCCACATCGCAGGTCACACACTCGACCCCATCTTCACATCCAGCAACCATGTCTCCTTCAGCCACACCACGGACCTCCTCTGGACTGACCACAGCTGCGTTCACTTCACCTACAACAAACCAAAACCCAGCATCCACCTCCAACCTACCCTGCAAAGAAACTGGAACAAAATCACCACGGACCAAATCTCCGCATCGCTCCTTCAAAACACCCCAGCCCTCTCTTCTAACGCTAACGAAGCCGCCGCCAACCTCACCTTATGGTTATCCAACTCCGCTGACACCTTAGCACCACTGAAAAAACGTCAAAACAAACATGGCAGCAAGAAGGCCTCATGGTTCAACGATGATCTCAAGAAGTCAAAGAAACTCTGCCGCTCCCTTGAAAAGGCCTGGAAAAAAGAACCAACCACCAGCACCAAGGACGCCTTCAAAAACGCCACCCGCACTCACCACCAACTAATCCGAAAAGCCAAGAAAACAGCATTCAAGGATCGACTTGACAACAACGCTCACAACAGCAAGGAACTTTTCAACATCGTCAAGGAATTTTCCAATCCCTCGGCCAACTCCAACGACATCACCCCCTCTCAAACCCTCTGCGACTCCCTAGCCTCATTTTTCCACAACAAGATTGCAGACATCCACAACAGCTTTGACAACCAACCCGGAAACCAACCCACCCTACCATTTGCTGATCATCTTCCCCCCGTGAACACCCTTAACGACTGGAACCCAATCTCCACTGAAGACACCATCCGCCTGATGAATTCCATCCACTCAGGATCCCCCACAGACCCGTGTCCTCACCACATCTTCAACAAAGCAGACTCTGTCATAGCACCGCACCTCCGAGACGTCATCAACTGCTCCTTCAACTCCGCCACCTTCCCGGAAGACTGGAAACACGCTGAACTCACCGCCCTTCTGAAAAAACCCACAGCGGACCCCACCGAACTCAAAAATTACCGCCCCATCTCGCTTCTTCCATTCCCGGCCAAAGTCAACGAGAAAGCTGTCAACAACCAGCTCGCCGCCTTCCTCAAAGCCAACAAATCCCTCGACCCCTCACAATCTGGCTTCCGAGCAAAACACAGCACTGAGACCACCCTCATCGCAGCAACAGACGACATTCGAACTCTACTGGACAATGGAGACTCAGTCGCCCTCATCCTCCTTGACCTCTCTGCAGCATTCGACACAGTCTGCCACAGCACCCTTTTACAACGCCTCAATAACATCGGAATCCAAGGAAAAGCACTTGAATGGATCACCTCGTTCCTCACCGGAAGAACCCAGAGAGTCCGCCTTCCACCATTCAAGTCCGAGGCCTCTGAAGTCATCTGCGGCGTACCACAAGGATCCTCACTCAGTCCCACCCTCTTCAACGTATACATGAGCCCCCTCGCAGCCATCGCACGCCAACACAACCTCAACATCATCTCGTACGCGGATGACACTCACCTGATCCTTTCTCTCACCAATGACCCCAACACCGCCAAAACTAACCTACACGAAGGAATGAAAGAAGTCGCCGAATGGATGAAACAAAGCCGTCTGAAACTGAACTCAGACAAAACGGAAGTCCTCATCCTAGGTACATCCCCCTCTGCATGGGACGACTCCTGGTGGCCGGAAGCCCTCGGAAAAGCACCCATCCCGACAGACCACGCACGGAACTTAGGCGTCATCCTGGATTCTTCACTCTCAATGAACAGACAAGTCAGCGCCGTATCCTCTTCCTGCTTCAACATTCTTCGCATGCTCAGAAAAACTTTTCGCTGGATCCCCTCCGAAACAAGGAAAACAGTCACCCACGCTCTGGTCACGAGCCGACTGGACTACGGAAACACCCTCTACGCAGGTACTACCGCAAAACTCCAGAAGAAACTCCAACGAATCCAAAACGCCTCAGCCAGACTCATATTAGACATCCCACGCAACGAACACATCTCTGGTCACCTTAAAGACCTCCACTGGCTACCCGTCAATAAGAGGATCACTTTCCGACTGCTTACCCACGCACACAAATCACTCTACGACATCGGTCCAGAATGCCTCAACTCACGACTGTCCTTCTACACCCCCTCCCGCCAACTACGTTCTTCCAGCCAAGCCCTCGCCACTGTACCTCGCATCAACAAGACCACCATGGGAGGCAGATCCTTTTCATACCTGGCTGCTAAAACATGGAACTCACTCCCCCCTTACCTTCGCCTTACCCAGAACCACCTAGCATTCAGATAGCAACTTAAAACGTGGATATTTGACAAGTAATCCTCCTCCCCTTCCTAAGCGCCTTGAAACCCTCTGGGTATGTAGTGCGCTATATACATTCTATGACTTGACTTGACTTGACTCTTTCCCGTGCCCTTCTGCCAAGGACACTGGCCCGCACAGCGCCTGCAGTACTCTGCTGCCTAGCCTTGTCAGACACAGGTGGATTTCTCTGCATTTCACCCTCCTCATCCTCCTCATCTGAGGTTTGCAGGATCCTCAGAGGGGGCACATCAAGCCTCCTTGCCCTTCCCTGCACAGATGTCTGTGTTGTTGGTGTTGGCGAAAGTGCTGCTGGTTCCAACTCTTGTGTCCCAAACAACAGAGGTGACTGAGGCTGTGGTGTTGTGGCTCGCTCAAATGTTGAGGCTTCCTGGGATGTGGTGTTCTCTTTCTCAAGAGCGCTGTGACCTGCACTTTCCTTTTCCTTTTCCCTTCTTTAAGGTGCTGGTGCCCTCTCCTCCCTTTCTGGTGCTGTACTGCATGAGGACTCTCCTGTGAAAAGATATGGACATTGGTCAGTGGTGTCGTTTACCTGTGTGTCATTAATAAATTACATTTATATCACAGAATTACCTAGTTTACATCAGCTGCTCGAAGTTGTGTGTGGCATGTCTTGCTAGTTTCTATGGTGTATGCATTGCATGTATGTACCTATGACTTTTTTTTTATTTTTTTTATTGGAGTTCATGGTACAATAAGGAAATACATAAATAGCCACAAGCAAGGTATAAGAACATCTGATACAATTATATGATCGCTCATATATAGCCAGCTAAAAAACACATTATTTCATGTGGGGATAAAAATGATATAGAAGATCTGTCAATAAATATAACAATACAGTACATTTCAAGATCTTATTCTATCGTCCAGCCATTTCTTAACCGGGCCCATAATCGTCTTCCCATTTCTCGTTTTTTAACACCTTTAAATTCATAGAGGCCAGACTCAATATTATAAATGCCCATGAATCTGGAGATCCACATCTGAAAAGACGGGGCTGCAACATCCTTCCATCCGGCCGAGATTAAAATTCTGAGCACAGCGACCGACATAAAAACCAAATCAGCCTCATCTTCTGTTAAAACCAATTTAGAATCTGAGCCAAATAACATCAGTGTTGGTGATAGATTGATCTTATGACCTAGCAGCCCCTCCCAAAATTTTGTTATTGCATCCAGGGCGGGGGGCCAGTCGCTCACATGTAAAAAACATATGTAAAAAAAAGTCGGCTTGCCCCTTATTACATCTCGGGCAGCAATCATCATTCCTAACACCCCAAGCAAATAGTTTAGCCGGTGTATGATACAGATTAAAAACTGTTTTAAAATGTTGTGCTCGTAGGTTGGACGCCCGAAAGATCTTTTTATTTAAGCATAATGCTAGGTCCAAATCTACATCCGGGTTTCCCAATTTGGTTGCCCAGTCACTTTCTACTTTTCCTACATCGTCCTGTAATCTGGACACCAGCATGTTATAAACATCTTTTATCTTCCTACACCTTCTTCCTACGCCCTCAACCACAGGAAAGTCTGTAAGGGGTTTAAGCTTTGGCCTAAAAGCTTGTATGATACCAGAGATTTGACCATATATAAGCCATTGATTTGAAGGGAGGCCATATCTCCTTTGCATGTCCTCAAACCCGCGTATCTTATCTCCTACCATTAGGTCTCCAATAGTCTTAACCCCTAAGCCCTTCCAGACTTGTAGGTTCCCATCATTACTTAACTGAGGAAAAAGGCTCACATTTTCCAAAAGGAGAGAAAGGTTGATTTTAGGGACATGAAAGAATTTTAGAATTGATTTCCATACTTGCCATGCACCTAGCAAGATCTTAAATCGTGCCTTCCTATAGAACCTATATTCCAGTTCCGTCAGCAGTAGACCAGTTGCTTTCCCCCCATCAGTAGGCCAGCAATGCATCATGGGAGACGTAGTCATAGGTATGTACCTATGACTACGTCTCCCATGATGCATTGCTGGCCATCAGTAAAACCTGTTCTGGAGTGATATGCTTACACACACAGTGGGGTAGGGGGACAGGGTAATGGCTGGGGATTACTGTCCATGCATCTTACCTTGTGTCTTTGCAGCTCTGGCAGAGCTATCTGTGTCCCCAATTCCATGGATGCTTTCTGGCTCCAGGGTGGATTCCACAAGCTCCTCAAGCTCTGTTAGTCTTGTACCTCTGTTTTTCCCCCACCTGTGACACCAGCTTCCTTTCTTTGGGCAGCAATTTTCTTCTTTGTGATGATGCGCAAGTCCTACCATCTTTTCTTGAGGTCATCAATCTCCCTGTGCGTCACTCCAATGGCATTGACCTTTGTCTGGATGTCAAGCCATGTATTATGTTTCACAGACTCTGCAACATGCAGAGACAGTTTTCCGAAAATTTGGGTGTGGCGCTTCACCACATCTTCAACAAGCACCTGCAGTTCTGCTGGGCTGAATTTTATTTTCCTCCTGCGCTCTGCTGCATCCTTCTGGCCATCCTGGGACTCCATTCTGATGATCAGGTTAGCCCTAGAAAGCCTGCTCCTCTCTGTTTCCTCCTGCTCTGCTAACAGTTCAATTGCTCTGCACCTGCATGGGTGTGGCCAATCCCTGGTACTGGGGAGGGGTGCTTGATTTTGATTGGTTGGTTCCTCTGTACCTTTGTTGTGAGGTGTGGTGGGTGTCCTGATTGGTTTACAGGTTCACATGTCATATTTTTGAAATTCCTGATTCGGTATTTACCGAATCGGTATTTACATTTTCGGTAAATACCTATTCGGTAAATCCCATTCATTCCTATGGGCCAGAAGGACCATAGGAATGAATGGGTATTTCCGAATCAGTATTTACCGATTCGGTAAATACCGATTCAGTAAATACCGATTTTGAATTCCGAGTGATACCGAATCGGTAAATGTTACCGATTTTTTAGCTACATCCCGTTTTCCGATTCTGAAATACCGATTCGGTATGAGTCGGTATTTAAGAGTCGGAAAAAAGGATTTACCTACATCTGGCCCTTAGTGTCATAGGATATTCCAGTTCCTCTCGATCTTCTGGGCTAAGATTCCTACTATATGGATCCTTTATATATAGCTTTTGTCCCTTATTATCATTAGGGCCCTCAGTATACAAGTCTTCAAAGAATGTCCTAAACATTTTGAGGATCACAGATGGTGTTTCAACCAACCTCCCAGATGGGTCTTCAATAGCAGCAACTGCACGCTTGGCCTCCTTACACCTTATCCTTTTTGCCAAGCATTTCCCAGTTGCCTCCCCATATTCATAACATTCCTTTTTAAAGAGGTGGTATTTATTAGCTTTCTTCTTGGCCAATGCACATTGATTATGGCCCTGCAGCGGCAAACTTCAGTTTGTACCTGGGTGATGTCTAATTCTGCCTGCACACATTCTATAAGACTCTGCTCTGCCTTCTGGAGATCCTCATATTAGCCTTGTATTAAATGTCTTTGCTGTATCTGAATATGTAGACCAAACCTGAAAATTTCCCCACTGAGCCCTGCCTTTAAAGCATACCAACTACAGTATAAGCAGCAGTATTATGATTAATAGCCAAAAATTAATTTAACCACTGACGGATGTGACTGACAAAGGACTCATCTAGCAATAGTTTCCTGTCAAAGGAAAAAGACCTGAGTGGTCATTGCAGACCTCGTATTGGAATACCCAATAACAGGGGATTATGGTACGAAGTAACTCTAGGGAAAACCTGTATATGCGCTTCTGCCACATATCCTAGTTATAAATAAATAATCAAGTCTAGCATACTTTGGTGTGGGCATGAATAGTGTGTAAAGTCAGGATATGAATGCTTTAATTTGACCCATACATCAATCAAACAGTGATCACCTAAAAGTTGCTGCAAGGCCCTGAAGTTCTTAGGTTTCCGACAAATATATATAGCCTTACCCGCTCGTACATCAATCTCCTCCAGCTGGATATTTAAATCCCCACACAATAACAGCGGCGTGGGCCAGGAAGACAACTCAAGATTGATCAAATCTAAAATCTGCGCTTCATCCATGTTGGATCCACAGACAGAGCATATTACGAATTTACTATTACCAGCCACACCTTCCACTATCGCCTAGCGACAGTATTTATCAGCAAGTACTCTACCAGTGAAACGTGTATTTGATTTTGCGATAATGGCAATCCCTCTGGTGGTAGTACCTTGCTTTGTACAGGCTAGCAGTGTATACCCCAGCTCGGATATAACCCTATGCTCCCCCCCTGGATATGTGTGTCTCTTGAGGCACACCACATCCGGTCACAATTCTCCTATTTTCGGAGGGTCTCTTCGCTGTTTAGCCCTATTATTGAGACCACAAACATTGAAAGAACATATATGGAGCCTGTCAGACATCAACCCATATTGAATTTATCAGACTGAGAAGCCTTCAATATTACATTTAGCATAAAAGCTGTATAGGCACAATCCATAGCATTTGCTCAAACCTCATCACCTATTGGCTTGTTTTTCATTTCACCCCCCACAATACTCCAACCACCATACTCCCCCATGAAACCCTCCAAACCCACCCTAGAACTTCCCCTCCAGATGGGAACCGCCCTTCCACCCTAATCATCGAGGCAAAAGGAACCTAAGGTCTGATGGAGAGCCTCCTGGCTCCTGCTGATCGATCTTCCCCCTCCACCTGATTTAACCAGCCCCATTGCATCACAGAAAAGGAAAGACACCACAAGAGGAGGTAGAAAAAAGAATAAAAGGACAGCTAGAAAAGGAACAACACGATACATCTAATATGACTCCCCCTTCTACCCAACACCGATCACAAGATTTTAAACTTTGATTATCTGTAAGAATTCTTTGGCCTTTGCCACAGAGGTAAAAAACTGGGTTTGATCTATGTATGACTTTAATTTTGGTAGGATTGAGGAGAAAGGCCTGAGCCTCCTTAGTCTGGAACTCTGAGATCAGCTGCCAAAACGGTCAGGGTTTTTCAACTGTCATATGACTGTAGTCCAGCCAGACAAAAAAGGAATTTCCTTTCCCCCTTCTCTTCCTGTCTGGACATGCCAAATCAGACAAACCCTGCCAAGACAAATACTTTTTTTAACAGATCATGAGTGCCCTAGGTCTAGGGGATGGCTGCCCTGAATGAATGTTTTGCCTGAAAGGGAACCGATAGGCTCTCTGAACCTCTAAGTCCCAGATCCATTGAGTAAGTAAAGGGAATGCTTCTGAAAAAAGATCAACTATGAATTTTCAGGGGCCGGAACCCTCCACGCCCTCAGGTAGACCGAGGACTCTATTGGTAATACTGCAAAGATGATTCTCCATGTCCTCGAGTCGCCATGCGGTGTCATTATTCTGAAGCTCTAGAGTATTAGTAGCCGCTTTTTGTATTATGATCTCATCCTCCAGCATGGAGTTTTTGTTCTAGGCTTCAGTGATCCTTTTTGCGAATTCAGAACATGACTTGGCAACTCAGTGTACAGAGTTTTGCAGCTTACGACAAGCTCCCTGAGTTATGTGGCTTTCTGTACAAGTTTCATCTCTGTGTGCCATAATAGTTTGATAAATAACAGAGAGCAAAATATCCTCTGGATGCTCAGATTTCGTAAGAGCAACCTGCCTTGATGCATCTCCCCGATCGGCCTCCCAACTAGTGGAGAATGAATAGTCCCACAAGCGCACTGCAGCATATTCCATTTGGTCCCCTGGGCCAGATAACTGTTTTTTCTTGGGCACAGTGCCAGTGCCAGATGCAGTATTTAGGTTGCCCAAATCTCTTCCTCCAGTTGGACACTGTTAGTTTCACTCCATTGATAGCTTGGTGATTCTTCCCCTGAGAGCGATTTGGACAAATGAAATGTCTCATCTATTGATGAGTTAAATGGATCTGACAGGGAGAAAAAATGTTCGCTGGAATTAATCTCTACCCTGGTTGATTGAGCGAGGCAAGATGGCGGCCGTCACTACGGCCGTGTGAGGTGCTGCGTCGTTCCTCAGCCGAGCTCCCAGTCTATCGGGCTTTCTCCTGCCATCACTGGCCTCAGCTGAGCTTACCGGCTAGTTCGACAGCAGCTGGACGTGGCTCGAGATTTTGCGGGCTTCAGGCGGAGCTGCAGAGCGGAGCTGCAGAGTTGCGTGACGGTGCTCGCGTTTAATGCTCGAGGTCGGAACTGGAGGGCCCAGCTGTGTTTCCCCGAGAGCGGAGCTGAACAAACGGAGGTAGGAGCCGGCGCCCGCTCCTGAACTCCCCGCGGCTATTGCTTTGCTGACACGAACGGCGCCTGGTGGATCTGAAGCGCTTGCTGGGCTGTGCGACTCGTGCAAACTCGTCGGGTAGGAGTAAAACATTGTATCAAGTGCTGAGTATCGAATTATATCCTCCGGCGCAGATTATGAAAAGACAGTGCCAAGTCAGCTATAATTTAAGTTAATTCTCAGCGAAAGTTCAAAAGCAAAAAAAATAAATAAATAAATAAAATTTGTACATTTAAAAAGAGGCTTTTGTTGCTACACAGATTCAGCAATGGCGCCGAAGGGAAGGGGAAGCTCAAAAAACAAAGGTGGAGGTGAGTTTGAAACTCCGGTTGGAACTCCTGTAAGGAATGGGCAAGCTGAGGTGAATGGTGGAGGAGTAAAATCGAGCGGAGTTACCTGTAAATCCAAGGTTGCTGAGGCAGAAAATCGATTGAACTTGGTAGTTACAGATGATGTAATAGGTGGAAAGACTAATGCAAGAAATGTAAAACCCCATTCTGCTGCGCAGTCATCTGTACAAAATGTGCAAGGAGCCTTAGGGGATCTACAGGCAAATTACAGAGACTCGGCAGCCTATCAGCCGCAGTTGCAAGGAACACCAGTTAAACAAAAGACTACCATTGTAGCAGCAATTTTTGATAAAAGGCGGGGGGTCGCCCAAAACAAACTACTGATATGGATACTGAGTACACCAATGAGATTAATATTAGGAAGGCTGCAGCTGAGGATGGAATCGAGGTAGATACCTCTGAGTCCGCCAGGAGTTGTGATGTAACAGTGGCGGAAGGTGTAACTGCTCAGATTAGCGCAAAAACTGCATTGGATAAAGATGTCGAATCTGAGGTAGAAAGGAAATTCTACTCAATGTCAGACTTAACTAACTTCTCTGATAAAGAGCAAGAAATGGACAGTGCCAGTAATCTGGGTGATTGGGCAGATTTACCTGAATACGAGGATGGAGAAGACCCAGAGTCATTTCTGACCCAGGTTACAGTAAGAAAGGGGAAAGATACTGGCGAACTATCACAATTAGCCCAAAAGCAACTATTTGCCCAGATTAACTTGGATGAAGAGTTGGAAGATGAGGCGGTTACACTTGGACTTATATACAAGACTATAATGACTCATCGTAATGAGACAAAAACGGAGGGTCTGCGAACGCAAGGTGCAGTGAAGAAACTACAGAATAACGTTCAGCGGTTCGGCTCCTGAACTCCCCGCGGCTATTGCTTTGCTGACACGAACGGCGCCTGGTGGATCTGAAGCGCTTGCTGGGCTGTGCGACTCGTGCAAACTCGTCGGGTAGGAGTAAAACATTGTATCAAGTGCTGAGTATCGAATTATATCCTCCGGCGCAGATTATGAAAAGACAGTGCCAAGTCAGCTATAATTTAAGTTAATTCTCAACGAAAGTTCAAAAGCAAAAAAAATAAATAAATAAATAAAATTTGTACATTTAAAAAGAGGCTTTTGTTGCTACACAGATTCAGCAATGGCTCCGAAGGGAAGGGGAAGCTCAAAAAACAAAGGTGGAGGTGAGTTTGAAACTCCGGTTGGAACTCCTGTAAGGAATGGGCAAGCTGAGGTGAATGGTGGAGGAGTAAAATCGAGCGGAGTTACCTGTAAATCCAAGGTTGCTGAGGCAGAAAATCGATTGAACTTGGTAGTTACAGATGATGTAATAGGTGGAAAGACTAATGCAAGAAATGTAAAACCCCATTCTGCTGCGCAGTCATCTGTACAAAATGTGCAAGGAGCCTTAGGGGATCTACAGGCAAATTACAGAGACTCGGCAGCCTATCAGCCGCAGTTGCAAGGAACACCAGTTAAACAAAAGACTACCATTGTAGCAGCAATTTTTGATAAAAGGCGGGGGGTCGCCCAAAATAAACTACTGATATGGATACTGAGTACACCAATGAGATTAATATTAGGAAGGCTGCAGCTGAGGATGGAATCGAGGTAGATACCTCTGAGTCCGCCAGGAGTTGTGATGTAACAGTGGCGGAAGGTGTAACTGCTCAGATTAGCGCAAAAACTGCATTGGATAAAGATGTCGAATCTGAGGTAGAAAGGAAATTCTACTCAATGTCAGACTTAACTAACTTCTCTGATAAAGAGCAAGAAATGGACAGTGCCAGTAATCTGGGTGATTGGGCAGATTTACCTGAATACGAGGATGGAGAAGACCCAGAGTCATTTCAGACCCAGGTTACAGTAAGAAAGGGGAAAGATACTGGCGAACTATCACAATTAGCCCAAAAGCAACTATTTGCCCAGATTAACTTGGATGAAGAGTTGGAAGATGAGGCGGTTACACTTGGACTTATATACAAGACTATAATGACTCATCGTAATGAGACAAAAACGGAGGGTCTGCGAACGCAAGGTGCAGTGAAGAAACTACAGAATAACGTTCGGCGGTTAATTAAAACCTGTTCAGAAGTTACATCTCGTGTGGTGGAAGTGGAGGAGAGAGTCTCCTCTGTAGAAGATACTCTGGGGAAGCACCAAGTTGTTGTTGAAACTTTACAAAATGCTAAAACTGACATAGACTGGAAGCTCACAGACAGAAAATCGTTCAAGACGTAATAACGTGCGAATTTTGGATGTAGCAGAAACAAGTGAGGGGACAGACCCTCACAAGTTTGTTGTGAAATTGTTTAAAGAGGCTTTTCCTGAATTGTCTAGTTGGGATTTTAAAAGGGAGGTGATTCGGGCGCACAGATTTCCGTTTGTGGCACGACAGCGTGCGAGGGATAGACAGACTGCCCAAAATATATATCCAAGGGCTATATTGATTTGTGTGAATAATTATTTGCTGCGCGAAGCCCTCTATGATCTTGCCCGTCCTGGGAAAAAGCGCAATGCTATGGGATGTGAGTTTTTTGTGCGCCCGGACTTTTGTCCATCAACGGTAAATGAACGATGGCATATGCAGAAGTTATTTACTCCCTTTCAAGCTGCAGGTGCCCAGGTTTTCTTGCTTAATCCTTCCAAATTAAAGGTTATCTTTAATGGGCAGACAAAGTATTTTATGTCTGGTCGATTGGCACAGGATTACTTGTCTAGTATCAAAAAGAAGGAAGGTTGAATTAGATTTTGGCTAAAATCTACTGATAGGAGAAGCCGATTCAATCAGATATGATGTTTTAATAATCTGAGTTAGAACTGTCAACTTGTAATTAAGTATTGTTTAGCTTGGAGGTTAGGGCGATGGGCAGGATTAATGTCCCTTTTCTTTTTTTTAGTTGAAAGTCATAATGTATCTCTCGTTATAAAAATAGATGGGTCTGCAGAGACTTTTTTTGTTTTTTCTTAGTAAAGAATGATTTAATATTAATATCTAAGGATTAAAAGTTGATAGTATTTGAGAATAACTGTAAGAGAGTACTATATATTTTTGGGCTGGGAACTCGACAAGTGGGGAAACGGTTGACGCATCTCAACATCACAGAGGACTATGTCCTTAAGCCTTTTTCTTGGGTGGTGTGGGAGGGGTTGGGGGGTGTGTGGGTGGAGGTAGGATGGCATTGGAAGGGATGGGAAGGAATGGGGGGGTTAGGGTAGGGTTGGGGAAAAAAATAAAAACTGAGACCTATCACGTAGAATTGGCTGGACAAATTCTTTTGTATCTTTTTCAGTGTTTAGATGAGGGAGGATACAATTATTATTGGCACCTGGAACATATGCGGCCTGAATGATGCTAAAAAGAGGGCTCTTTTTCGCAGAATTGTTGAATTTATGCATGTTGATATCCTATGTATACAGGAGACACATATTCCGTGGGGGAAGAGGGATTGTCTGAAAGTCCCTGGTTTTGAGTTAGTAGGTTGTTCTAAACAGACATTTATGGTTAGAGGGGTCGCAATATATGTAAGGTGTGGTCTGTCTAAATGTAATTTTGCATTGGGGGGAAGTGGTTAACGATTTGTAATGTATATGGATCGAATCTAGATAACCCCGAAGTGTTTCAGTTTCTAGATGTTGAGTTGGCAGCATGGCCCAATCCATTATTCTTGTGTGGTGATATGAATATAAATATGCCAAGTCATATGAATTTTTCTAATACTAATACTTATGCTGGGAGAAAACCTAAAGTCTTTAGGGCTCTTCAGTCTCTTCTTCAAGAGCATGGTCTTATAGATCTATGGTATCTTCATAAGAGAAATGAAGATGGATATACGTTTTATTCTATGCCGCATAAGAACATTTTTAGGTTAGATTTTGTTTTTTTATCTAAACAATTAGCAGCGTGTAGCAATGTCTCTTGTTTACCACGTTTTCTTTCAGATCATAACCCTTTGATCGCTCAGTGCCCCTGGTCTTATGCTCGAAAACCACCAAGAGATTGGACTTTTAATAGGAAGCTTCTATTTGATGAGGGGTATCGTGCACATATTAGAAAATGGTTAGTTCAATTCTTGAGTATTAATAGAGGATCTGCTACAGATCAAGTGGTTTGGGACACCTTGAAGGCTGCATTACGTGGGGAGACCAAAAGTTGGTCTTCATTTAGATGGAAAGGAGAGCAAGAACGGATGCGTAAGGGAGTCAAGGAGCTCAGAGATGCGGAAACAGAATTGGCCGGGAATGTTAGGAACGGGAATGATACAGCTCCTTGTTTACAAAAGATAGCAATTCTTAGGGCTGCTTTGTTGAAGCCATTGGGGGAGGATTAAAATTTATACAGTATCGTACAGAAATGTTTGAATTTGGGGAGAATTCCGGTAGGGTCCTGGCTAACAGGCTTCGCCAGAGGAACATTCGGAGTCAGGTAGTGAAAATTCAACATGAATATGGAGTAATACATGAATCACAGGAAAAGGTTAATGAGCTTTTCCTACGATTTTATTCCTCTTTATATAGCGAGGATCACTAGGCTTAATATTGAGAGAGCTGCCGAAGCCTATTTGTCAGACCTATGGACTGTCGTTATCACCTCTGAACAGGCAGAATCTTTGGCCCTACCCATCCAATTGGAGGAGGTTGAGATGGCGTTAAAGTCATTGGCTAACGGTAAGGCCTGTGGACCAGATGCTGTACCTCTTGAGTTTTATAAATTGTTTTTACCTGAAATTGGTCAGTTTTTTGGGAGGTTTTAAGAGCAGCCCAGAGGGGTACGATACCAGAATCATGGCAAAACACAATTATAGTTTTGTTTAAAAAAAAAGGCAAACCTGAGCTGTTACCATCGTCATTCCAACCTATTTCTTTAATTAATAGCGATTCAAAAATGTATTAAAAAATAATGGCCAGTAGACTTGTACAGGTGATTATCCCTCTGGTTTCAATATTTCAGCATGGATTCATACCTGGCCGCGATACTGCAGATCATGTCAAACATTGTATTGCATTACTTGATTGGGCTCAGTTTACTAGATCTCCTCTCGGGTTGATCCTGTTGGACACCGAAAAGGCGTTCGACAGGGTCTCCTGGGGGTTTCTGTGGGCCGTCCTGAGATGGAAAGGTTTTCCCAAAGAATTTATACAGGCAATGGATGCATTGTATAGTTCTCCTAGGGCCCAACTTCGCATCTCCAGTCAGCAGACCCGTTCTTTTCCTATTTCTAGAGGTACGCGACAGGGGTGCCCTTGCTCCCCCTTATTATTTGCTCTTTATATAGATCCCTTTCTTTCTAAGATTATGGTCAATCTGCGTATTAAACCGATTAATGTTAATAATATGTCATATAGTTTATTAGCATACGCAGATGACATAGTAGTTATAACGTCGGAAGTGTCTTCAGCTTTCAGGGAACTTAAGCAACTGGCGGAGCAGTTTGGGGGAGTGTCGGGCTACAAGCTCAATGTCTCAAAGACACAGGTGATCCAGACATGAAGCATGGCTATTTCTGACGCTCCAGTGGTCACGGAAGCCATATATTTAGCGGTGCGTATAACTTCTGCAGTAGAGAACATATCGGACCTAAACATTATACCTGTTATAGATGAAGTCAATAAAAAACTGGAAAGATTAGATAGTCTAAACCTTTCCTTGTATGGGCGGTGTAGTGTCATTAAAATGCTAATACTACCTAAGTTCTTATATTTATTTAGGACTATTCCTCTCTTGTTGTCTCAAACTTCAATGGCAAAAGCGGATAGAGTTTGCTATAGATGTCTATGGGGGTATCGACATTCACGAAGGGCAGCCAAATGGATGTACCTTCCTAGGGATCGAGGGGGTTGGGAGGTCCCCAATATTATTTTTAGGTCTCGCCTGTCGATGCGCATGCGCATCGAGCTTGCAAGACTATGGGGGCTTATCCACTCTTTATCCAACTTGCAAGGAATCGTGGCGATTCCTTGCAGTGCACGAGACATTTAAGCTCAATGCGCATGCGCAAACAGCTTCAAAGCGCGTGCACAAGCCCCCATCCGCCTGCATTGCCTTCTCTCTCTCTGACAGCCTCCCCCAGCTCCGCCTCCTCACTTTTTGATTGCACGGCTGTTAGGCCGTGCCTCCCCTACTCTACTCCCCCCTCCTTCTCCACTCCCCCTCACGATGCACCTCCGGATCCGCCCCCTCCCCATTTTTTCTACCACCGTGAAACTGTTTGGCACACGAAAGTCTTACCATTACCACGACCTATTTCCTTTCAGAAAAGATTTTCCTCTTCAACTCTAACTTCGCCAAATCTATTTTACGGGACAATGAAACATACTTATTTGTTACCAAACATTTGTACAGCCTTCCACATCTCTTCCACAACCCACTAACGCCCGAACCTCCCCCCTCTGTTCCCGTACACAGCCATGCTCGCATTTCAACTCCCCCTCTCCAGACGCCAGGACCTCCCCTCTGTGTTCCTGCACCCATCCAGGCTCTCCGAACACAAAAAAAGACTTTAAACTGAAATGGTCGACAAAAAGAAATCATGACAGACGCATTACAAGCTACATCGTAGCATTGCACCTAAAAAAGTTAAGCTTACAACCCACAAACGCTCGCAAATCAACTCCCCCTCTCCAGACGCCAGGACCTCCCCTCTCTGTCCCTGCACCCATCCATGCTCTCCGAATACAAAAAGACTTTAAACTGAAATCGTCTACACCACGAAATAATGACATACGCATTAAAAGTTACATCGGCTTGTACATTCCCTAATCTGCAGGCCTACAACTGAAATCGTCTACACCACGAAATAATGACATACGCATTAAAAGTTACATCGGCTTGTACATTCCCTAATCTGCAGGCCTACTATTCCCATTCCTTCCCTCTAGAGCGTGCTACGGCAAAAATACCGCTTGTATCTCTAGCATTGCACCTAAAAAAAAAAAGAGATATTTAGACATGTTTATAAACGAAATGAAACACACAGAGTCGGTTCAATTCAACGGGCCTACTATTTCCGTCCTCCGACACAGCGTGACATCACAGAGCCTCTAGCTCATCCACGTGACTAAACAGTCCTTGCAACCCGCCATAACCCCCAACAATACGCCAGACCTGCTGGGACCATTCTTTAGTCCCATTTACATGAACACAAAGTCAGGCCACAGACTCCAAGGCTTTCGTCACGAAAACTACAGGATGCTAGACTACTTTAAGCGCCGTCGCCAAGATTGTAATCACTTGTGAAGTTCCTTTGGGGATGTGCTAATTTAGAACAGCAGGATGCAAGCCGGGTGTTAGCTCGATAACAACAACAAACGCCCCCCCCCCAAAAAAATCGACTGAAAGGAAATACTTACACTAGAAACGTGATACTTTTTCGCAAAACTTAAACAATGTCACTGTACGCAAATATTAACACTAGAAACGTGTAGTTATTTTAACAATACTTATTTACTTTACATAACCATGATTATTATTTTACAACTTTCCTCTACAGCGTGGTATGTAAAATCGTCTTATTCTACGTGTACGCTTTTACAGACTAAAGATTTTCTATGTTGCCTCAGTGAAACATTTCCGATTTTGCCTTCTTTTGGATAATCACCATATTTCTTATACACACACATTAAGGGAGCCATCCGCAGCAGCCTCACTCTCACTCACCCTCAACCTCTTTTTTTCTATTTAGTTAAGGGTAACTTGCAGCCAACCTCTCTTGCTATTTTGTTAAGGGTAACTTGCAGCACACATTTCAAGACGAATTACAGTAAGGCAGAAAATGGCGTCTGGAAACGTTATGTTTTTTTACATCAAAACTCCTATACTTTACATACCATCTACCACTGTATTTTAACATTTCGCCACACCTACTCACCCTCAACCTCTCTTTCTATTTTCTTAAGGGTAACTTGCAGCCAACCTCTATTGCTATTTTGTTAAGGGTAACTTGCAGCACACATTTCAAGACGAATTACAGTAAGGAAGAAAATGGCGTCTGGAAACGTTATGTTTTTTTTACATCCAAACTCCTATACTTTACATACCATCTACCACTGTATTTTAACGTTCCCACACACACATTAATGTAGGCATGCTATAAAAAAAACAACACAACTTTGATGGCAAATACATCAGCTCAAAACATTTCGCCACACCTGTCTCTAGATTTATTTATTGCCAAAAAAATTATGTACCATCTTCTAAATCCCCCACTCTATTTTAACGTTCCCACACACACATTAATGGAGGCATGCTCACACTCAATGACCCTCACCCTCAACACCTCACCTACTCTCACCTTCACTCACCCTCAACCACTCACCCAACACATCACTCTCACTCACTATCAACATCTCACTCTCAACACCTCACCCTCAACACCTCACCCTCAACCACTCACCCTCAACCACTCACCCTCAACCACTCACCCTCAACCACTCACCCTCAACCACTCACCCTCAACCACTCACCCTCAACCACTCACCCTCAACCACTCACCCTCAACCACTCACCCTCAACCACTCACCCTCAACCACTCACCCTCAACCACTCACCCAACACATCACTCTCACTCACCATCAACATCTCACTCTCAACATCTCACCCTCAACACCTCACTCTCAACACCTCACCCTCAACACCTCACCCTCAACACCTCACCCTCAACACCTCACCCTCAACAACTCACCCTCAACCACTCACCCTCAACCACTCACCCTCAACCACTCACCCTCAACCACTCACCCTCAACCACTCACCCTCAACCACTCACCCTCAACCACTCACCCTCAACCACTCACCCTCAACAACTCACCCTCAACCACTCACCCTCAACCACTCACCCTCAACCACTCACCCTCAACCACTCACCCTCAACCACTCACCCTCACCCACTCACCCTCACCCACTCACCCTCACCCACTCACCCTCAACCACTCACCCTCAACCACTCACCCTCAACCACTCACCCTCAACCACTCACCCTCAACCACTCACCCTTAACCACTCACCCTCAACCACTCACCCTCAAACACTCACCCTCAACCACTCACCCTCAACCACTCACCCTCAACCACTCACCCTCAACCACTCACCATCAACCACTCACCCTCAACCACTCACCCTCAACCACTCACCCTCAACCACTCACCCTCAACCACTCACCCTCACCCACTCACCCTCACCCACTCACCCTCACCCACTCACCCTCAACCACTCACCCTCAACCACTCACCCTCAACCACTCACCCTCAACCACTCACCCTCAACCACTCACCCTTAACCACTCACCCTCAACCACTCACCCTCAAACACTCACCCTCAACCACTCACCCTCAACCACTCACCCTCAACCACTCACCCTCAACCACTCACCCTCAACCCCTCCCCCTCACCCTCACTCATCCTTACCCTCACTCATCTTCAATACCTCACCATCACTAACCCTCAACCACTCACCCTCAGTAACTCTCAACACCTCTATCACCCTTACCCTCACTCACCCTCAATACCTCACCCTCACTAACACTCAACCCCTCACTCTCACCCTCACTCACACTCAACACCTCAGCCTCACCCTCACCCTCCTACAGACACATTCAAGGCCCTCATCTTGAGCAATGATCACGATTATTATTGTACAACTACAATAAAAAAAAAGGTGGCAAATACATCAGTTCATAACATTTCTCCACACCTGTCTCAACATTTATGTATTGCCAAACAAAATTATCTCACATCTTTCTAAATCGCCCACTGTATTTTAACGTTGCCACACACACATTAATGGAGTCATGCTCACCCTCAATCACCCTCACCCTCAACCCTCACCTACCCTCACCCTCACCCTCAACCCTCACCTACCCTCACCCACCCTCAACCCCTCACCCTCACTCAACACCTCAGCCTCGCCCTCACTCGCCCTCACCCTCAACCCCTCATGCTATTTTTAAGGGTAACTTGGCGCTGACAGTTCAAGTCGAATGACAGTAAGGTAGAAAATGGCATCTGTAAACGTGATGTTTTTTTAACAAAAATCCTATAGTCACTCACCCTCAACGCCTCACCCAACATCTCACCTTCACTCACCATCAACATCTCACCCTCACTCACCCTCAAAACATCAGCCTCAATTCCTCACCCTCAACCCCTCACCCTCAACCATTCACCCTCACTCACCCTCCCTCACCCTCAACCCCTCACCCACACCCTCAACACTTCACCCTACACACCTCACGTATTCTCAACCCCTCCCCCTCCCCCTCCCCCTCACTCACCCTCAACACCTCACCATCACTAACCCTCAACCCATCACCCTCACTAACTCTCAATCCCTCAATCACCCTTCCCCTCACTCACCCTCAATACCTCACCCTCACTAACACTCAACCCCTCACTCACCCTCACTCTTACTTTCACTCACACTCAAGACCTCAGCCTCACCCTCACTCATCCTCACCCTCAACCCCTCATGCCATTTTTAAGGGTAACTTTGAGTAGACAGTTCAAGTCGATTTACATTAAAGGAGAAAATGGTGTCTGGAAACGTTATATTTTCTTAACAAAACTCCTATAGTTTACATACCATGCCGTACACACACACCAACATCATTCCTAGCATTTAAAATTACCCACAGACACATTCAAGGGCCGCATCCTCAGCAATGCTCACGAATTTCATATTAAAATTAACAACACAACTTTGATGGCAAATATTGTATCCAGCCTCTGACCCATTCAGCATCATACATCAGCTCATAACATTTTGCCACACCTGTCTCTACATTTATGTATTGCCAAACAAAATCATCGACCATCTTTCTCAGTCTCCCACTGTATTTCTATGGTGACACTCACACATTAATGGAGGCATCTGCAGCAATGTTCTGTCTTTTCATACTAAACATAAACGCCACAACTTTGAGCCTGTATATTACAAGACTTACATTAAGGGACGCACCCGCAGCGAAATTCTGTATTTACAACACGTACACACACAGCCAAAATTATCCTAGCATTTAAAAATACCCACACACAATCACTCACCCTCACCCTCACACCGTTACCCTCACACCATCATCCACTCACCCTCAATCACCCTCAACGTCATTCACCATCACTCACCCGCACTCACCCACAAAACATCACCCTCAACTTCACTCACCCTCACACTCATTCACCCTCAACACCTCACCCTCATTCACCCTCAGCCCCTCACCCTCAACACCTCACCCTTACTCACCCACAGCCTCAAAACCTCACCCACAATCAGCCTCCCTCACTCACCCTCAGGCCCTCACCCTCATCACCTCACCCTCACTCACCCTCACTCTCACTCACCCTCAACTACTCACCCTGACTCACCCACAACACATCACCCTCACTCAACATCAACACCTCACCCTCATCAACTCAATCACCCTCACTCACTAACGCTCACCCACCCTCACCCTTACTGAGCCTCAACACCTCACCCTCACTCACCCTCAACGCTTCACCCTCAATCACACTCAGGCACCCTAACCCACCACCACCTTCACACACCTTCACACCCTCAACATCACACATCCTCACTCACCCTCACACCCTCACACACCCTCAATCAACTTCATAACCTCTACCACACACTCACATGCCCACACGCTCACACACCCCCACCCTCACACACATCCACACTCACACACTCACACAGTCTCACACATCCTCGCACACCCACTCACATTCTCAATAAGCCTCAGAGCCTCACCCTCGCCAACAATCACTCACCCTCACACCGTCACCCTCACACCATCATCCCCTCACCCTCAACACCTCACCCACACTCACCATCAACACACTATCACACTACAACCACACAAACACTTACCACCACAGCACCACTCATAACCACCACAGCATGACTCAGCAGACAAAGGTCATACAATAAAAACTTGAACGCTTTTAACAGTCACACACAACAACAGCTATCAATGGGAACTTTCACCAGGCATACACACATAACAGTCATCAGTACTGCTGTAGTAGGTATAAATGAGACTGTTGTTGTGTGAAAGACGGATGTGGTAGTGCAGGGTGATGCTGAGTTGTTGCTCAATGGTACTGTGGGGGTGCAGAAAGATAAAGTGGTATTGCTGCGTGTTGCATTCGTGGACATCAGTGATGGCGTTGTTGGGAGAAGTGCAACTGTTGGGGTGATGAGTTATGCTGTACTGGTAATTATTAAACACCAACACAGCACCACTCATCACTAGCACAGAAAAACACATCACAACAACAGCATTACTAAGCACCACACTAACATCACTCAGCAACACACCAACATCACTCTGCCCCACCACAACAGCATCATTCAACAACAACACACTATCACACTACAACTACACACAAAAACACTTACCACAACAGCACCACTCATCACCACTACAGCATTACTCAGCAGACAAACTTCATACAATAAAAAATGGATTCTTTTAAGAAGCACACACACACACACATCAATGGACTCTATCACCAGGCGTATATACACAACAGTCATCAGTACTGCTGTAGTATGTATGAATGACACTGTTCGGGAGCTAAATGGGGCTGTGGTGGTGCAGAGTGATGCTGTATTGTTGCTCAATGGTACTGTGGGGGTGCAGAATGATAAAGTGGAATTGCTGCGTGTTGCATTCGTGGACATCAGTGATGCCATTGTTGGGAGAAGTGCAACTGTTGTGGTGCTGAGATATGCTGTGCTGGTAATTATTAAACACCAACACAGCACCACTCATCACTAGCACAGAACAACACATCACAACAACAGCATTACTAAGCACCACACTAACATCACTCAGCAACACACCAACATCACTCTAGACCAACAAAACAGTATCATTCAACAAAAACACACTATCACACTACAACCACACACAAACATTTAACACCAAAGCACCACTCATTACCACTACAGCATTACTCAGCAGGCAAATGTCATACAATCAAAACATGTGCTCTTTTAACAGGCACATACACCAATACATAGCAATGGGCACTTTCACCAGGCGTACACACACATCAGTCAGCAGTGCATCCTTTCACCATGCATACACGCACACAAAAAGGCATCAGTCCACGCTTTCAACAGTCACACACACCACCAGCCAAAAGTGCACGCTTTAGGACAACTTTTTTTACGTTCCACACACAATTACAGCAAAAGAAGCATGCTTTGCTGCTGTACAGTACTGCAGTACTATATCTAAATGACACTGGGGGTGTACTAAATACGGCTCTAGTGGGCAAGAGTGATAATGTGATGTTGCTCAATGGTACTGTGGGGGCGCCAAATGTTAATAATGTGCAATTGCTGCGTGCTGCAGAAATAGACTTCAGGGATCCCTTGGAAGAGAAAAATACTAAATACAAGCCAAGTGCGACCAAAAAACACGTACGGCAAAACGGAACTCAATCCATGGCAACAAATACACCAAAATAGCAGCCATTGATAAAATACAAAGAAAAATCTAATGCAAGAAGCCAGGCAGAAAGTAAATGCGAGCAAAGAGACCTAAAACTATAGTTACATTAGCTTTACAAAAAGCAAATGCATAAACAAAAGTATAAAAGTCACAAAGACAACCTTTAATATTATGAAAATTAAATTGTCATTACCTGT
This sequence comes from Lissotriton vulgaris, assembly GCF_964263255.1. Lineage (NCBI taxonomy): Eukaryota > Metazoa > Chordata > Amphibia > Caudata > Salamandridae > Lissotriton > Lissotriton vulgaris. The sequence goes on from NC_141689.1 coordinate 1,663,927,132, forward strand.
CAATCGTAGCAGCTCATTCCCTGAAATGAAGAAAATATAAAAAAGAAAACACACAAAGAGAACATACACAATGCATACATAATACTTTTCCCTACAACAATAAACAAACCAAAAAAAATGCTTCGCGGCGCAAAAACACACATACGGGTCCAAAAAACACAAGACTAAGCCAAGTCAGACAAAAAATAAACATCAGAGTGCGAACTCACTACATCACCCTCACTCACCCTCAACACCTCACCCTCATTTACCCTCATACCCGAACCCTCAACAGCTCACCCTCACTAACTTCACCCTCAACACCTCACCCACAATTCCACACCCTCACTCACCCTCACCATCACTCACCCTCACTCAACATCAAGCCCTCACCCTCAGTCACACACACTCACCCTCAACATCTAACCCGCAATCACGCTCAACTTCAGAACACATCACAACAACAGCATTACTAAGCACCACACTAACATCACTCAGCAACACACCAAGATCACTCTACACCAACAAAAAAGTATCATTCAACAAGAACACACTATCACACTACAACCACACACAAACATTTACCACCACAGCACCACTCAATACCACTACAGCATTACTCAGCAGGCAAATGTCATACAATCAAAAAATGTGCTCTTTTAACACGCACATACACCAATAGATAGCAATGGCCACTTTCACCAGGCGTACACACACATCAGTCAGCAGTGCATCCTTTCAACATGCATACACGCACACAAACAGGCATCAGTCCACGCTTTCAACAGTCACACACACCACCAGCCAGAAGTGCACGCTTTAGGACAACTTTTTTTACCTTCCACACACAATTACAGCAAAAGAAGCATGCTTTGCAGCTGTACAGTACTGCAGTACTATATCTAAATGACACTGGGGGTGTACTAAATACGGCTCTAGTGGGCAAAAGTGATAATGTGATGTTGCTCAATGGTACTGTGGGGGTGCCGAATGTTAATAATGTGCGATTGCTGTGTGCTGCATAAATGGACTTCAGGGATCCCTTGGAAGAGAAAAATACTAAATACAAGCCAAGTGCGACCAAAAAACACGTACGGCAAAACGGAACTCAATCCATGGCAACAAATACACCGAAATAGCAGCCATTGAGAAAATGCACAAAAATACTCTAATGCAAGAAGCCAGGCAGAAAGTAAATGCGAGCACAAAGACCTAAAACTATAATTACATTAGCTTTACAATAAGCAAATGCATAAACACAAGTATCAAAGTCACAAAGACACTCTTTCATAATTTGAAAATTAAATTGTCATTACCTGTCGATCGTAGCAGCTCATTCCCTGAAATGAAAAAAATATAAAAAAGAAAACACACAAAGAGAACATAAACAGTGCATACATAAAAATTTTCACTACAACAAGACACACACACAAAAAAATGCATCACGGCGAAAAAAGTCACATACGGTTCAAAAAAACACAAAACTAAGCCAAGTCAGACTAAAAATAAACATCATAGTGCGAACTCACTACATCACCCTCACTCACCCTCAACACCTCACCCTCATTCACCCTCATACCCTCACCCTCAACACCTCACCCTCACTAACTTCACCCTCAACACCTCACCCACAATTCCACACCCTCACTCACCCTCACCATCACTCACCCTCACTCAACATCAAGCCCTCACCCTCAGTCACACACACTCACCCTCAACATCTCACCCGCAATCACGCTCAACTTCAATCAACCTCAACAACTCACCCTCAATAACCCTCAACACCTCACCTCACTCACCCACAACACCTTACCCTCACCCTCACTCACCCTCAACACTTCACACTCATCTACACTCACTATCACCCTCAAATTCACTCACGCTCAATCACCCTCAACACCTCACCCTCTTTCACACTCACCCACCCTCACCCACACTCACCTTCATGACCACTAAAAAACACCTGCACATGCTCCAACACTCACACACCCCCACCCTCACACACACACGGCCTCACAAACAATTACACTTCCGCACACACCCACACACATTCTCAAAAAGTCTCACAAACTCACACTCGCCCACCATCATTCACCCTCACCATCACACCATCATCCCGTAACAATAACTCACCCTCAACATCACTCACCATCAACACCTCATCCTCAACTACTCATTCAACCCTCATCCTCAATCACCCTCAACTCCTCACCCATCTGCATCATTCACCCACTCTGCAGCATTCACCCACTCTGCAGCATTCACCCACTCTGCAATTTTACGAATGTTAGCCCATTTTCTTACACATAAAGAAATTTCAGAACGGAAAACAAGGGGGTCGACCGAGTACTGCAGCAGATACGTTAGACACAAAAAAAAACTTAACATAATTGACCTAAAAGGATGCAAGGATGTTAATCAGTCTTCGGGCCGAAAAGTAAATCTAATTCGTACGATATTACAACAATAATACACAAAGGAAACAATTATAAATATGTGTCAGTAAGCGAGGACGAGGATGTACAAAGACACAAGTGAAACAGGCAACTTTTTCGCCGGGCAATAAACAAGCACTATTCATCCGGAGAATGGGACGGATTAAAGACAATAGTCAACAGTTACACAAAAAACCGGACGCATACAACAATAGCACTTCTTCACACGGAATTCCATGTAATATAAATAAAATATGACGAAAAAAAAAATATTCGGAAACAGTCAAATTTTTCGGAGGGAAACAAACAAGAACGATTCATCCGGAAAATGGGACGCATTGAATACAATAGTCTACAGTTACACAAAAAGAGATACGCATAACACAATAGCATTTATCCAGACAGAATTTGTTCGAATAGAAAAAACATATTACGAACATAGAACTATTTAGTCACAAAAAGCAAACGAATAACACATTACTTCACTGTACATGTCGTTCATACATTGCTAAAAATACTACAGTCAGCAAATACACAAACTTTCATTTCATACTTCAAGTACGTCAATAACAAATTATCCGACTACTTCAGCATCACATAAATAGATAATGCAAACACAACTTACATCAATATATTAAAACACATTTAGCACTTCGAAATTAAACAAACACCTTTTGTACGTCGAATTACCAAAAAAAGCAAAATAATACATTCCATTACAGTTTAACAAAACATATCAAATAGATAATGCAAACACAACTTACATCAATATATTATAAAACACATTTAGCACGTGAAAATTAAACAAACACCTTTTGTACGTCGAATTACCAAAAATAACAAAATAATACATTACATTACAGTTTAACAATACATATGCTTTACATATCGCCAATAAAAAACAAAACTTTACGTTACATTACAAACATTTTCAAATATTACGAGCTAAATAAATACATTTCGCAAGTAATAAACTTTAACATAGTATATATACTACAGTACATTACATTAAAAGAAACTTAGGATTACATTCTTACCTGTCAAACGACGCAGCAACACCACAGGAACAAGAACACGCCTTCCGCGCACCAACATTCTCGATCTATGGGGAATTCCACAGTTGACGTATGCAAATCGGAACGCTACGTCAAAAACGTCGCGCTCCGATTGGCTAAAAAAAAACGTAAACAAAAAACACACACAACTCAAAAATAAACTAGACCGCTAAACATAGCAGACGTCGACGTGACGCAATACGTCGGCCATTTTAACATAAAAATAAAAAAGGGACTCCACATACACGTTAACAAAAAATAACACACTTAGTACAAAACATACACACGTACATTACATACTAATATACACATTAGACAGAAGTAATACAAAGGGGACATGTGACACCTTTTATTAAAAACAACACATTACTTAATTAATATTAACATAGACACACACTCATAACATCACCCTCACACAACAAAACTATCACACTCTTTCACACCCGCTCAATAACGCTAACACAACATCTCTCTCATACACCATCACACACCTTCAGCCTCACACACACTTACTCACCCTCACACTCACACACTCACACACTCACACCCCCTCACCCTCACACCCCATCACCCTCACACCCCCACTCACTCCCAATGACTCAAATTCACACTCACACAACCTCACCCTCACACACCGTCAAACACCTTCAGACACACTCTAAAAAACAACTCCTCACACACCCTCAATGACCCTCACACACACACACCCCCTCAGCCTCAAACAACGTACCCTCACACAAACACGCTCCCCTAAAAATCATCACAACACTCTCACACTCACAACACTTCACACACTCTCTAACGCAAACAACTTCACTCATCCTCACCCCCTCACACCCCCTAACACTCACCCCCTCACACTCATCCCCTCTACATCACCCCTCACACACTCACACTCACTCCCTCAACACCCCACCCTCACCCCCCTCACACCCCCTCATTCACCCTCATTCACCCTAACACACACTCACATTCTCACACACCCTCTCACACACCCCTCACACACCCCATCACTCACGCTCTCACACAACACCTCACACACTCCCTCACTCACACTCTCAAACACTCCCTCACTCACCCGCTCACACCCGCTCAGTCTCACCCTCACTCTCCCTTACACTCCCTTACCCCCTCAACATCACTCACTATGCCTACCCTCCCATCACACTCACCCTCACCCCCTCACCCTCAAATCCCTCATACTAACACCCCTCATACACAACACCCTTAACACTCACACCACTCACCCACACACTCTCACACACCCCCCTCACCCACCCTCAACATCTCACCCTCACTAAGACTCAAACACTCACCCTCACTCACCCTCACTCACCCTCAAACTCTCACCCTCACCCTCACTCATCCTCACACTTACTCACCATCACTCACCCTCACCCTCACTCACCCTCACTCACCCTCGACACATCACCCTCACTCACCCTCACCCTCACTCACCCTCAACGCCTCGCCCTCAACCCCTCACCTTCAACACCTCACCCTCAACACCTCACTCACACTCACTCTCAATCATCCGCACTCAACAACTATCAACAACACTCACCCTCAACAGCTCACCCTCAACACCTCACCCTCAACACCTCACCGTCAACACCTCACCCTCACTCACTCACGCTCAATGCCTCACACTCAAAAACTCAACCTCACTCACCCACCCTCAACGCCTCACCATCACTCACTCACCCTCAACACCTTACCCTCACTCACTCACCCTCACTCACCTTCAACGCCTCCCCTTCAACTGCACACCCTCACTCACCCTCAGTCACCCTCAACCCCTCACTCACACTCAACACCTCACCCTCAACACCTCATCCACCCTCACCCTCAGTTACCCTGAACATCAATCACCCTCAACTCCTCACTCACCCTCAACACCTCACTCACCCTCAACACCTGACTCACCATCACTCACACTCATCCTCACTCACACTCAACACCTCACCCTCACTGACACTCACTCACACTCAATCACTCTCACCCTCACTCACCCGCAACGCCTCACCCTCAAATCCTCACTCACCCTCACTCTCACTCATCCTCACTCAGCCTCAACACCACACACTCACTCACCCTCACTCACCCTCAACACCTCACCCTCACTCACTCACCCTCAACACCTCACCCGCAACTCCTCACTCACCCTCACTCTCACTCATCCTCACTCAACCACCCTCAACTTCACTCACCCTCAACGCCTCACCCAACACCTCACCTTCAATCACCATCAACATCTCACCCTCACTCACCCACAAAACATCAGCCTCAACCCCTCACCCTCAATCACTCACCCTCAAACATTCACCCACACTCACCCTCCCTCACCCTCAATTCCTCACCCACACCCTCAACACTTCACCCTAAACACCTCACTCATCCTCAACGCCTCCCCCTCCCCCTCACTCACCCTCACCCTCACTCACCCTCAACACCTCACCATCACTAACACTCAACACCTCACCCTCACTAACTCTCAATCCCACAATCACCCTTCCCCTCACTCACCCTCAATACCTCACCCTCACTAACACTAAAACACTCAATCACCCTCACTCTTACTCTCACTCACACTCTACACCTCAGCCTCACGCTCAATGACACACCCTCAACACCTCACCCTCACCCCCTCAACACCTCACCCCCTCAACCTCACTCGCCCTCACCCTCAAACACTCACCCTCAACACCTCACACCCTCACCCTCAAATCCTCACCCTCAACACCTCAACCTCACTCACTCTCAACACCTCACCCTCACTCACTCACCCTCAACACCTCACCCTCACTCACTCACACTCAATCACCCTCAACACCTCACCCTCAACACCTCACCCTCAACACCTCACCATCAACACCTCACCCTCAACACCTCACCCTCAACACCTCACCCTCAACACCTCACCCTCAACGCCTCACCCTCAACACCTCACCCTCACTCACTCTGACTCACCCTCACCCTCACTCACCCTCACTCACCCTCACTCACAATCACTCACACTCAGTCACCCTCACTCACCCTCACTCACCCTCACTCACCCTCGACCCCTCACTCACCCTCACTCATCCTCACTCATCCTCAACACCTCACCCTCACCCTCATCCACCCTCAACCCCTCACCCTAACTCACAATAACACTCTCTCACCCTCACCCTCACTCACTCTCACTCACACTCACCCTCAACACCTCACTCACCCTCAACACCTCACTCACACTCAACTCCTCACTCACCCCCACCCTCACTCACCCTCAACACCTCACCCTCACACAGTGCAATAGGTCTCGCAGGATTTTTAGTTAAAGCTTTTACATTTGCTTATTGCTTTTTTGATTTGTAATTCTTTTGCATTGCCTACAAAAAAATAAAATGCAAAAGATTTACAACAAAAAACCTATAAACAATTCTAAAAGCACTAACTCTAATGCTGCGAGACCTATTGCATTTCTAATGCTTGTTTATTATTGGGCTGCAATGCTGCAGGGAATGGGTTTATTGTTATGTGGCGACAAAGCAACTATACCAATATGTAATTCTCCCACTATATATGAGATAGGGTTAGGCTCAGCTGCAAAAGGTATATTACTTGAAGTATTGGAGCCTAGTTACTTTAAGAGGACCCGATTTAAGGTTTTGTTAGCAGCATATTCCGTCTGGCGGAAGATTAGGCAGAAACTAAACATTCCAAATGTGAATGTATACACATCTTTTAGTGCCACACGAATATTTCCTAGTATATTTCAGGATAATGTTATGTACCGATGGCAAAATAAGGGTATTTCTGTGCTCGGCGATATTACAGAGAACGGCTTTGTTCTATCATATAGGGAAATAAGGGATACATTTTCAGTTATCGCCACACGATTTTTTTAAGTATCTCTAAATTCAAAGCTTTGTTCAAAAACTCTTAGGACAAGTACATGTATTTTGGAGGAAGTGCCCATAATTGAGCTTATGAGAAAGAGATCTAGAATTGGTATTTTACATCATTATGTTCTATCAACATTCCTTGATGATTTAATTGCTCAAAATGCTAAGTGGGAAGTGAAATTGGGTATAACAGGTATTGACTTAAGTTTGGTGATAGAACTTGCCAATCAGGCTATAGTGTCCGGTTCTTTAAAAACTCAGAGTTATATGGCAATGTTAGACTTATATTATACGCCGGCTAAGATAGCAAAATGGGGGGCCACAAGAGGTAATACATGCCCGTGATGTGGGCTTTATGCAGCTGATCCAGTTCATATGTTCTACTCTTGCTTATCGCTCCGGTCCTTTCTAGATGACATTGAGCAGTTTATTAATGTCCCGCTTAAGATTCAGTGTGTAATAACATCTGCTTTGGTGATGTTTGGTGTAGATGTGGGAAATATCTCATCAAGCGGAAACACTTACAACGAATTAGCCCTAATATTTATTGCTATGTCGCAGGTCCGGTTATGTATTACCTCACAGTGGCTATCCCCGGATGCACCGACATTTGTACAGTGGCGGGCAAGATTACTTGCCATACATAGTCTAGAATTTTCAGCATTTTCCTGCAGAGGGGGGAGACGCAGGCAACTGGCAACTCAAGTGTGGGCACCTATCGCCGAATGGATTGGTTAAATTGCTCTGGATAGCAGGATAATATGTTTGTAGGTTTATTCTATTCATATGCTCCTGAAAAGTGCCTTTTTTGGTTGTATACTTTTGTTGTATTATCCCTCTCATTTGGCGATTTAATGGTTGATGTATGTATATGCTTTTTTACTTTTACTGTCTTGTTTAAGAATTTTGTATAGCCGATTCAGTAGTTTATTTGCTGTTCTGTATTGTTTAATATCTGGTCTCTTTAAAAATAATAATAAAAAAAAAAAAGGAATTAATCTCTACCCAGAGCTATCAACTCGCTCCCCGCCCTCTGGCATTTAAACCCATCAGTCTTCACCACTTCAGAGTCTTTTGCAGAGGCTCCTATTAAAGGACGACATTCTATGGGAAATACCATCTCTTTTTGCCCCCCAATTTGCTCCCCAGACAGATCTATGCCCCCATAAATCAGGGCCCCCATACCCCTTTCTTGGATGACAACAGAACAAGTAGCTACATTTGAACTGTATCCCTCCCTTTTAACTGAGCTCACCTCCTTATTTTGCCCAATTCTGGAAGTATCTCCTGCAACCATTCTTCCACCCTAGTATCAGTGATGGAAGCCAATACATTTCCAGATTTATTGACCACAAGTTGATTCTTTCATTTTTTAGCAGGTAAAAAAATCACGAGATTGTTTTTTTGATGTGAACCAGCAGCCCGAGTTTGCTCAAGGGCCGCAACACCTTCTCCAATAGATGTTACTCCATCTGTTACTCCAACTCGCTGTCTTTAAAATCTGCTGTGGTGCTCGCCTTGGCTCCTCTGGAGTTATTTGGTGGCATTGCGGCTGAGCGAAGAGCCGAGCCACGTCCAGCCTCAGCGGAGAGCGAGTGGAGACCACGGGGGAGACACCGGGTGAGTCGAACAAGCAGGACTACCCACCATTGGAAGAGATAAAGATCCCAGATCATACCTCTTTAATACTACAAAGAAATGTTCAGAGAACAGGCTGGTTTAACTGTACATCACTGCAAAAGTACTCCGTAGAGCTTGGTGGGAGTTCGAGCGGACGTGAGTGCTCACTTGTCCAACTGCACGGCCGCCATCTTGCCGGTTAGCATACTTCAGTGCTCTCTCAGAATCCAAAAATCTGCAGCATCGGTCCAACACTTTGGGTATGATCATGCAAAAAGAGGCATTTTCTTACAGTCCTCCTCCCACTGATGGTTCTCACTAAGATTCTATCTTCTGTAGTCCAATTGATATTGTCCTTTCAACATGTTATTCCATGATCCTTTATTCATTAAGGATGTTTCGGCTCTGTAACTAACAATACCTGCATACATACAATATTAAAACACAACAAAGCGCAACATTAAACTGGGGCCACCTTCACAGGAGGGCATGTATAGTATGACACACGGCTGAAAAACTGCATAAACAGCAGGCAAGTCTCAGGCTATTGGAAATGTTGTGATCTTTGATTCTTGAACCTGGTTTAGTCCTGAAAAGTAGTTTTTGGATTCTAATTTTTTTTTGATTCTAAATTAAAAAAACATTTTTGGGAGTAGACACTTCAGACTTCAACCAATGTGATTTCATAAGCCAAACATCCTAGGCTTTCGGTTACATTCAACTGCAAAATAAGAACATTGTTCAGATAAAGTAACTGGAGAGCCAGAATGAGATGTCAAAGTTGACAGCACTACTGAGTATTCTTTGTTTCTAGTGTGAAACAGCAGCACAGATTTGAGTGGTTTAGGATAAATGAAGCAGACATGTTCAGCCATATAAGTTATTACGAACAAGACATTAGAAACAAACATGTGTGTGTGTAATTGGAAAGGCAGTTCCCATTCAGCAAAAGACTCAGCTCAAGCTGTTAGGAGCAGAAATATGATCAGACCAAATGCTTCCACCCAACACTGTAAGAAAGCTGGGGTACACACCCACTTAATTACTAGCTTACAGCTCTCTGGTAGGAGGTAACCCTACCCACGCACCACAATCAATCTTAGCAGTATTAAAATGATAAAGTTACCTTTTCTTCTTAAGAGCTTTCCCAGGGCTGGGAAAGTTTAGCACTTGGTGAAAATTATCTAAACAATGAGCACAAATCATTTTTCTCTATTTTCTAAGCTTCCTTTTTGGCATGACCGACAGCAATTTCAGCTCTATGTTTCAGGTTGAGTTGTGGCAGTGATATAACACATTTCAAGTCAATAATAACAGACATGGATAGCTCTTGGCAACTTGCAAAATACTTTTGTTGAGCATTCCAACCCTCCAGAAACGCAGAAGTAATCAAAAGGCTCTAACATGACAGTCTTGTAGCAGGCTGCAAGATGGAGTTTAGATTTCCTTTCTGCTACCTGAGAAGCAGCATGTTTTAACAAATGTTTCTGGCCTCAATGCTGGATTTGAGGATAAATCTGGATATTAGATTAATCCTGATACTATACACGCATTCACAGGAATCCATTCACACCTTGTTATACGGCCAAAATACCTCAAATTGTGGGTGGATATGGAGAACCTTTTAGGTGCGGATGATGATAAGACTGTTTTCTGTAAATCAACCATACAATTTCTGGGCCCCCAAGGGTGAAACTCAGCGATCTAACATATGGTAGAAAGGAGAGTTGATAACAGTGGCATAACAAGCATTGGACAATTCCAGTTCTCTCAGAATTAATCAACTGGTCTGGGAAAGCCGGACCTTTAATGCCCGTGCCATTAAGTACAATTAAAGTATGTTCTACCTTGATTTTATTTTATCAACACTTTCAGTGAGTCTTTTGTGCATAGAAATGGAAAAAGTTAAAAACAAACATTTCAGCAAAGGGTGATGTATACATTTGGATAGATTGCAGCTCAATGAACCAGTGAGAAAACTATGCTGGATTAAAGGTGAGAGGCAACCAAAACATCACAGCTTAACATCACTGGGCCCAGGGACTGGTCTAACTGTATATATTGTTGAAAAAATGACATGGGAATCCTGGAGTGCTTCTCAAATTAAATTGTGTGGTACATCAGGCACCGTATTTCATAAAGTGCACTGGATGAGCAATAAATGTATGCACCTTCTTTCTGTGCCCCCGGAGTGCTTTGGTATTACAGAAGGGGCGCAGACACTGCATTGAGAGTTCATATTTTAGATACTGAGTTGGCATTTATTGGCACAGAGACAGGTCCATCTTTTGCTGTAGCAGCCCCAGATCTTATGGCCAGTCTAAAGTAGCATGTAAATTCACCTAGCAGAAATAATGCTAGCTGTTATCTTGTTAACTTAGACATACAAATCACATGTGATACATATGGTTCCGACAGAATTTTTGTTTGGCTGCTGTTATATAATTTCATACTCCTTAGGCGCACCAAGCTGCAAAATGTATGATGTGAGGTGATTTTTAATTTCAGGGTGGCGGATAAGTCTTCCAGTAGATTTTCTTGACAGATGTAAAACCATTGCTTTTAAATTGCATGGTTATAGCCTAAGGGATTTAGTAGGCCACACTTTAGATGCTACCTTTACATCTAAGAAGGAAAGCAGATATTATAATATCCTGGACCAATCACTATTATTTAGCTTTTACATATAAAATGAAGATTCAACACCATCCAACACTCTCATGCATATACATTAAAGGGTTTTCTCGAAAGTAACTAGTTCCAACCTCGAGGCTGTTCTCACTGTTACTGCTATCCCTGATACATTAGATGTAGACAATAGAGATACATGCTTTAACCAATGAATTTCTCATGGACCCAATCAAGTTGCACCAATGAAAATTATAACTGGCCTCATGGTGAACCGAATGAGCCTTGATCTTCTGAAGCTTTTGTACCTCTCATGTAGTCTTGTAAAGTGGCAGTAATACATTGAAGGGGTGTTTTGGAAGAAACAATAAAGCCATTTTTCAAAAAGTGCAAATAACAATATAAAGTCGCCATTAGGAAAACTCATTCAAACTTTTACGTAAACTAGATCACAAAAACATTTTTCTGACCAAAGAAATATATGGCATCATTAAAAGGTAATCTATTTTTCTTATGGTGAGTTTACCATTCTTCCAATAGAAGCTCTCTATTATAGTTATCTCTTTATTTTTAAGAGAAACTTGAATCTGGTTTCAGGAAACACAGTTCAGATACCATTTTTTCTGATATTGTTTCTCTAGTTCCCCATATTATGGGCCTGATTAGGATGGCGGACGGACCAGCGTCCGTCCGCCACCCCCGAGGTGGAGGGACCGTCCGCAGGGGCTGCGGCATTCCCTCCCTCGGAATTAGGATGTGACCGCCACCCTGGCTGTCACATCCCCTATATTTAACATTGCGGCGGAAGCTGCTTCAAGCAGCACCCGCCGCAAGGTTAAATGTGCATGCAAAGGCAGGATCCTAATATGGCTGGCGGTGTCTGATAGACACCGCCACCATATTAGAGCTTTTCCGCCGCAGTCGAAAGGCGAACGCGGTGGAAAAGCGGCAGACGGAAAAATGACCCCCCCCGCCATCCTAATGTGGCGGGGGGTCTTTTCTGTGTCCGCCGCGGTGAATCTACATCGTCCGGGCCGGCGGTGGCTTCCGCCGGCCCAGTGGATGCGGATTCACCGCGATCCTAATCGGGCCCTATGTTTGGAGAATTTCCAAGGAATTGAATCAAATGCCCTTTTTGGATCCCTGTAAATTTATTACTGCTATACTTACAAATGTCTACAACTTGTCTTTAACCACAGGCCAAGTTCCTAAGATTTAGAAAGCAGCCATGCGGACAATGCTACTATAGAAGTCTTAGGCTGACCCTATGGCCAGTGCCAATTTAAAGATGATACCCCTATTACCCTTTACCACCAAAGTAATAGAATGGGCAGTTAAAAAGAAGGGTTCATATTAGTTAGCACTAACAACAGCTTACATTCAGCACATGCTGAATTCAGACTCCTACAAGGCAGAGAGTCAGTTTCAGCAACATCTTTCAATGACCTTAATGTTGTTTGGCACATGGGAAAATCATCAACACAGTCTTTTTGAGCCTCGGTTTTGCCTTTGACTTGCCTAATGGTCATACTATGTCTGACCGAACCCAAACACTGTTACAAGTACCATATGAATAATATCCTAAGCAACTACCATGGAGTTACACAGGATTTATGACTCAGCCTGGTGTTTTTTTATCTGTATGTAGGGTCACTGGCCTGGCAAATTGGTTATTTCATTTTGAATTTTTTTGCACATGACGAAGACCTTCATCTGATTTTCTCCCTGGAAGACAAAGCTGAGGTGATTTAGTAGTGCATTCAGTCTTGCATGTTAGTAGAGACTGACTTGATGAGGAAAAACTAGCTTCAGTTTAATACTGGTTAGTCGGAAGAGATAGTGCTTGGAGTGTCCCCCTTGCAAGTAATCTGACTTATGGTGGCCAGTTGCAATTGAGTCTACCCCCCATCCCCCCTACAACACTGGAATCCATTAGATATCTCAGGTTTATTTTACTGTAGTTTAACGAAACAGCCACATATTCATAAACTTTTCTCTTAATGGTTTTTCACATTGAAAACCTTGAAACAAATTCTGCCTCTGGTACTTGTGAACAGCTGAAGAATAAAACTCCAGCCATCCATTAGATGATAGTGATGTGAGAAATAAAGGTTAACTGGTAAATTAATATTTCATAACCAAGACTACTAAACGAAGCAGTAGACAAACAAACAAGGAAACACAACGTCAAATGCTGATTCTAATGTCTATGTTTTGGCACTTTCTTCAAGATTGTGAGGGAACTTCAATAGGACTGTAGAGCATCTTGTGAAATACAAAGACTACAGAAGCACTTACTTGTGAATGAATCATCAGGAGGGAGTCATTCAGTGAACTGGTGAAAAAATCACCCTTGAATATTACTTAAAATCATCCAGGAAATACATAACGAGTCAAGGAAAACCATACAGTCACTGTTTGATTGTGTAGTAATTATACCTTGCAATATTGCTACATGAGGTTCACAGTAGCAAACACCCAAGTGGGTGCATAAGAAGAAACGAGGGAGAAATTCATCCAATTATACAATGGAAGCTGTTCCCTAATTAAGGCTCTCAGTTTTCCATTTTACTGATTTAACATATGGATAGGAAAGAATATGTTTCTCTTTTTGCTTTTTTTTTAACTGGAAAAACAGCAACGAGGTCTGCTTTTTGGTTTATCTCCATGTTGCCAGTCATACCTACCAGGCTAATAGCCAGGAGTGGCTCCTCCATTAAGGTGGAGGAGCATCATCCCACTGCTCTCAGAGCAGTAGAAAAAAGAAAAATACAATGATAATAACATTGTAATTGCCATTTTATTTTTCGTAGCTATGGGGCTTGGTTAGGGCAGGGCTGGTGTCACAGGGAGGAGGAGAGTTTAGTGCACAATAAGTGTGCATGAAGGTTTGGCCGGCGTCTTGGACTGGCCAAACAGTCACACGCACTTAGCATGTTCTCCACCAGGCTGTAATACACAGTGGCAGCTGGCACAGATCAGGGGTGGCAAACCGGGGGAGAAAAAAATAATAATTACACTTACCTTTTCCTTGAATCCCACCTCGGTCGTCTCTCAGCGTCTCTTCCAGCTTGGATCAAGCAGGAAACACACAGACTCCCTAAAGCCCTGCAATGCATGTAAATACAGCCTGGGTGGAGAACTTGCAAAGGGTGCGTGACTTTTTTAGCCGGCTCAAGACGGTCGCCCAAAAAAGTCATGCACGCTTACAAAGTGCTCACCACTCCTCCCCCTGCCTTGTGAAAAAAATGATAATAAGAGCAACTTATTATCATTTTAATTTTCCTTATTTACACTGCTAAAAAGCAGTAGGGCGACGCTGCTCTGCCTTAGTGGGGAAGCCGCCACTGGTAATACACAACCTTGGTGGAGAACATGCACAGGCTCCCACTGCCTGTCTGAGTACTGAAACACGGCGCTCAGACCAATCACACCGCTGCATTGCAGCATTATGACTGGCTTAGGGGAGACTGTGTGCTTCCTTCTTCTGGGACTCGTCAGGAAGGGAAGCAATGTTGGAGGTGAGACGGAGGCCGTGAAAAGTTAAGTGTTTTTTTTACTTTATTTTTTAACCACCACCCCACCGCCTCTTTTCCATGCCAGCCGCCACTGCTAATAGCTGTCCACATTGTTACTATAAAGAGTGATAATATTTCTACAAAGTTATCATTTTCATGTGAGTCTATTGATTATTGTACATGGCTACTTATTGAACTAATATTCTACAGGTGTCAATGAGCAACTGTACATTTATCCATTAAATAAACGTGACACTATAGTAGTTGCAACTTCATTTGTTCACAGACAAAAATATTGTGGATAAATAGCAATACAATGTATTTCAATACAAATAATTAAAAACAGTAATGTAAAAAAAGCTGAAAAGCAGAAAAATGTGTGCTTAATATATATGTTAAACAGCACCACATCAAAGTACCGGTTGACAAAAAAAATGGCGTATCCCTTTGAAAATATGTGAGAGAAGTGGAGTTCTGGACTTTTTGGTTCCGTCCAGAGGTGTCAGGGTACAACACCCGAAGACCCCGGAGTTCCACCTGCCTTGGTGCACAAATGAACAGAAACACGGGCTTCTCGATGGTGGCGTCAAAGACCAAAGGTTTATTACTGCAGGGACACAGAAGTCACAGAATCTACACACGGGCAGAGACTAGGAGCCTGTTCGATTTGTACAAAGTGGGTTGCTCCTTATATACTAAAAATTGTGCTCTAGGCAAATATTTCACATGTCGGTACATTCCCAAACCTTTTGTGTCTCTAAACAATAAATATTTGGCGTTACACAGGAACTGTCGATAATATCTGATACCAAACATCACGAAGAGGGGTTCCCACCAGTCCATCACAATCCCTTGTCAATATTGTATTCAAGAGCCGGACCGCCTCATCGTAAAGTTCGTTACCTCCCCCTAATAAAGGCCCAGAAGGAAAGGAGTAGAGCCAGGTGCAGGAGATAGAAAAGCGGGATAAGAGATGTTTGTGGGTTGTAAATGGGCAAGGCTACCGGCTTCGGCCGCCTAATCATGATCAGGTACAATGGACACGAAGACCAGTTTGGCAGGACTGGCCTCGGGCAGAGGAGGCAGCCTTTGTCGAGTCATGCAGCTACAGCGTGATCTGGTTTAAGGTGCACGTGTCACGTAAGAGGTGAATCTCCGGCTAAGGCTACGTGTCCTTAATCAAAGTGGAGTGAATGAAGTGATCAGAGGCTATTGCATATGTGAGGGCAAGGAAACACAAAATGGCGGCCACGATCTAAGATGGATGCCGTGTGTATATCAGAAATGTGTCAGTGGAAGGAGTGCTCTTGCTCGTAGCGTAGCGAAAACACTAGGATATACTAAATGGATCATTTGCGGTTCACTGATACCATTTTTATGTATTTCCGACAAACTTAAAAACACGGGTTCAAGTCGTCACGGAACCGTCACGGAACCTCAGACCCTCCTTTTGCCCTTACATAGGCAATTACTCAATCTATGTCAGAATCTAGTTCTATGCTCATCAGGTCAGTGACATGTTGTTGTATCATCATCCTTTCTCGTGTCTTTTCTCCAAACGCAGGTGGTTTTCTGAGACAAGTCGCAGCACAAAGACTACACAGAGCAGGACCACACTGGATAATCAGACAACATGAGAATAGGAATACTAGGATGACACCAATGACCATTAGAACCTTCCATCCCCACGCTGAGATCAGAGTCCAAACCCACTCCATGAAGGACCAGTTTCCCTTGTCTACATGTATGGAGTCTGAAATCTTGTGCAACTTAGAGATCGCCTCATAGACTGTTGGAGCATTATTAGGAATAAAGACACAGCAGCTCGATTGGATCATTCTGCATACCCCACCTCGATCTGCAAGTATAACGTCTAGAACCATACGGTTCTGTAATGTCATGAGCCTATCCGCCTGAAGCTCAGCTGTCAGATTGCTAAGGGCACCAGCAGTTTCGGTAATAGTAGATTCAACTACCCGTGTTAGCTGACGTATGTTTCTACTATTGGCCATAGGTCCCCAGAACGGAAGGAAGCCTTTGAAGAAGTCTCCGGCTTCCTGACCAGCGGTATCTTCCTTGCTGAAGACACCTCTCGCTACTCTTGTTCTGTGGTAATCAGGTGAAGCAGTGTATGTCGGAGGCAACAATCGAGCAATGTAACATGATCCTGAGAAGTCGGCAGGCAACCATGTATAAGCTCTGTCTCGACAAATGAAGTAGGTACCCCTAGCAGTGAGGAAGGCAGGGGAGGAGTTAGCCGGAAACACATAAGTCTCTACGCACTCACTTCTCCCTAGCTGAGCTCTCGGATTTCTCCCATTACCTTGCAGACAGACCTGACCTCGGTGAGGTACGACCCAGATTGGAGTTGAGCTTTTACGCTTGCTTTCTCCTAAACTAAGGCGATACTCTGAAGTATTCCAACTTAAATATACTCGCAATTCGTCTCTAGGGTATGATGGAGTATTATTGACGTCCTTGACCATGTCAATAATTCCCTGGACTAAAGCTTTGTTAGCAGAGTTATATTTAGTGGAACGTGGCGGACGTGGAGGATAGGTTTCAAGGGCATAAGCAAAGATGGTTTGGAAGGCCTGAAATGATCCATTATAGCTGTAAGGCAAAACCAAATAGGGAATACCTTTATCCATAGTGTGAGGTATCAAGCCACACACCCAGCAGTCTGTAGTGTTAACTACCAGTTGGTGTTGGTGCAAGAGCTGTACAAAAGTGTTGTTGGTGAATTCTGAGCGTCTGGCTTGCTCATGTTCCGGAAACGAGTGAAAAGAGTGTATAGAAGAAACAGTAGAAATAGCTGGATCAAGGGGAGGCACTGTAGAAACTGGCACAAAAATCAAACTTATGCTAAAGACGATTCCACCCACCAATGTTGCTAAAACAATCAAAAATGTAACGGCACATTGCATCAAGAAACATTTGCTGTGAAGAATTCTATTAAGTCTGTTTCTGCGAACGTAAATCACATTCTTTCGTTGCAGCGCAGGAAGCTCCATCTTCTACAATCCGCTCGCGACCACTGATGATGTGTACGTAGATGAAAATGCCTCTATCAGCCCTGGGAGTTCCCAGAACCAACAGAAAGATCGACCTTGTGTCAGACCCCTGCAAATTCAAACTAGGCACACAGCCACGACCCTACGGCTACCCAGACGGCAAGGCAATTTTAAAAACAATAAACAATAGCAAACTTCCTGGCTGAAAAGCAAAAGTTCAATATATATATATATATATGTCAAAATCACAATATGCAGTTGCCTGCTTTATTAGTTCGTTTTATGGCTTCTAAGGTTGTATCTCTTCTTTGCTGGTACTGTCTGATCGGAAAATAGTGTATCACTAGCAGTTGTTGTAGAGTTTAAGTTCGCAGATAGCAAAGTTTCTTCTGATGCTGGAGACAAATGTTCAATGTTCAAAGCAGTCTTTTCAGGAGGAGAGTCACGTTTCAAAGTGTCAATAATCAAATCGGCATCGCTGAAAGGGACAAATTTCGGAGTTATTTCAGATTCGGAGGCACCAATTCCCTTCTTCACCCAGTCGTCGTAAGGCAGCGGCAACGGAGCACGCTTTACGTGAGAAGCGTGAATCCAGTGTTTTCGGCCAGCGACACGTACGGCTGTCCTCGTTGCCAGCAGGACCTGGAAGGGGCCGATGTAGCGAGGCTGAAGATTCTTTGTCCTCGCGAAGTTTCTGACCACCACGTGGTCGCCGGGTTTCAGCTGATGCCCTGGACTCTCCGGAGGTTTTGGCAAAGCATCAAAGACCTGTTGATGAATAAGACTTAATTTAGCAGTCAAGTCGTAAAGGTAGTCTATCAACATAGGATATTCAATGGAGCAAAATTGTTTAGGCCTTGGCACACCCCAGATATTTGCCGGGCGGCCAAACACAATCTCATATGGAGAAAGCCCTATTCTAGAATGCACTGTTGCTCTCGTTGATAACAAGGCCAAAGGAAGTGCGTCTGGCCAGGCTAAACCTGTGGATGCTTGTATTTTGGCTATCTTAAGCTTCAGAGTGCCATTGTAACCCTCGACTAAACCAGCAGATTGGGGATGGTTTGCACTATGGAATTTTTGTTTCAATCCTAGGCCAGCACACACACTCTGCATAACTTTCCCTATAAACTCACTTCCGTTATCTGACCATACAATCCGTGGCATTCCATACCTAGGGAAAAATTCCTTGAGAAGAATTTTGGCAGTTGATAGGGCAGTGTTGTCTTTTAGTGGGTATGCTTCTATCCACCTGGAAAAAGCACAAACTACCACCAGGACGTATTTTAAATTGTTGCAGCGTTCCATGTGAATGAAGTCTAACTGAATCACTTCAAAGGGGCAGGAAGGAGGAGCGAAATGACCAGCTGGAGTTGGAATTCCCTTGCCAGGATTATGCATCAAGCACACCATACAATTTTTCACCACTTTCTCTGCACACTTACTGATTCCCTCATTCTTCCAAACCGGAGCCAACATCTTACATATCCCTTTAGAACTTATATGCGCTACTCCATGCGCCATCGTCACTACTGCAAGCACATATGCATCAGGCAACATCCAACGCTGCTGTTCTGTCAAATCAATCCAGCATCCATTCGAGTCCAACTTGCCCGTACTTTCTCTCCATACACGTTTCTCTTCCTCAGTCGCTTCTTTCTGAATCTCTTTCACACTTTCCATAGTGTCCTCACACATCCCAGACTCAGCAATCCATCTTGCAGACGTAGCAACGTACATTCTACTCATCGTGTCTCTAGCTGTCTGTTTAGCAGTTTCATCAGCAAAGGCATTCCCACGACCAACATCATCCGTGATTGCTTTATGAGCACTGCACTTCACAATCGCAACTTCAGTCGGTAAGGTTAGAGATTCCAACAAGTCGTTAACTAGCTGACCATGTTGGATCTTAGTCCCATGGGACGTAATGAAACCTCTTTCTCTCCACAACCGGCCAAAACTATGGGCCACGCCAAATGCGTACTGACTATCTGTAAACACATTCACTCTCTTTCCCTTAGCTAAAACACACGCTCTCGTTAGAGCTATTAATTCTGCAGCTTGGGCAGAATTCTGACTCACTCTTGCAGTCTCCACAATCGTCTTCAAAGTCGTTACCGCGTAGGCAGCAGTCACATCACCATTCTCCAATTTAAAACATGACCCGTCCACATATAGCGTACCATCTGGGTCGGACAGGGGAGTATCTTTCAAATCGATACGTCCTTTTGTCTCTTCCTCCGTTTTGAAATAACAGTCATGTGGCTCAGAATCACTCGACTCTTGATCAGTCGGCAACAATGTTGCTGGATTCAATACATTGCATCTTTTGATCTGAATATGATTTGCTAATAACGTCAGCTCGTAACCAGATAATCTCGCACTAGTAAGGTGTTGTGTCTTCGTTCGGTTCATGAGTGTATCCACTGCATGAGGAACCATGACCACTAGCATATTGTTCATCACCAAACCAGCAGATTGTCGAATGGAAGCTGCAGCTGCCGCTGTAGCCCTCAAACAACTAGGTAACGCTCTAGCTACCGGATCTAATGTTGATGAAAAATACGCACAAGGGCGTTGTTTATCACCAAACTTCTGTGTCAGAACACTCAACGCGCAACCTTCTCTTTCGTGAACGTAGAGCGTGAATGGCTTGCTATAATCAGGTGTACCTAATACAGGAGCTGAACACAATGCTTTTCGTAATTCAGTAAAACTCTCTTGACATTCATCAGACCATGGCACCGGACTCGAAACATTTTTCCCAGTCAAAGCTACCAATGGTTTTGCTAAAAGAGAAAAATTTGGGATCCACTGCCTACAGTAAGAGGTAATACCTAGAAAGGCACGTACTTCCCTCTGTGTGCGTGGAACACTCATCTGCGTAATTGCTTTTATTCTTTCTGGGGTCAACTTCCTTCCCTCCTTTGACAAGAGATGACCTAGGTAGGTCACTTCTTGGCAGCAGTATTGCATCTTGGAAGGAGACACCTTATGATTCAAATTAGACAAATGATGCAATAGGGAAATTGTAGCTGCTTTGCAAGTTTCCTTGTCATCGGCAGCCACTAAAAGATCGTCTACGTACTGTACTAGGGCAGAACCTGGAGGAAGGACAAAGGAATCTAGCTGACTTTTTAAAGCTTGACTATAAATGGATGGACTTTCACAATAGCCTTGTGGAGCGCGTTTAAATCTGAAACTTCGACCTCCTAAACAGAAGCCGAAAATATCCCTACTTTCTTCGGCTATCGGAATGCTAAAGAAGGCATTCTTTAGGTCAATAACTGAGAACCATGTAGCTGTAGCAGGAATCAATGTTAACAAGGCAGTAATGTCTGGTACTACAGGAAACTGCGGAATTACAATCTTATTAACTTCTCTAAGGTCTATGACAAACCTATAAACTGGAGGTTTTGTAGGGTCAGTTCGCTTCAGAATCGGTAAGACAGGACTGTTACAGACATTTCCTCGCGTTTCTTCAACCACATCTTTCTTAATCAAATCTTGCACAATCAATAAAAGTGCACGCTCACCTTCACTCGATATTTTATATTGAGGAATTCTTGGAAATTTTACATTCGCTTTCAAAGTTACTACATACGGTGGAATTTCTAGGAGACCTACATCATTAGGACCAGTCGCCCAAAGAGAATCAGGGAGTGAACGTAGCTCCGGCGGGAGTGCGTCCATTGACAAGTACATCGGAGAGGTGATATTTTTACCCAATGTAAGCTGTACTCCTTCCGGAGAACAGTACAATGTCGCATATAGTCGTTTTAACAAATCTAAACCAAGCAGATTTTCATTACAACCTGTCGTCAAAATCAGGGGTGCTTTCAATTGGCACGGTCCAACAGAAATAGACAAAGGACCAGATATCGGGTTGTACACAGGGGCGCCTGAAAAACCTACGGAAACATTTGTTGAGCCAGACAAAGGTGCGCCAGGGAGTTTCGCATGCATGATAGAACTTTTCGCGGCACCAGTATCCAACAGAAACGGTTCGACTACACCTGATGTTGCTACTGCGACATAAGGCCCACTCTGATCCACTGGAACTGATACTACTCCCTCTCTCTGTCCATGGCTGTCCTAGTACCCATTTTGTTGAAAACCCTCTTCTACTTCACAATAATCTTCAACAAGATATTGCTGAGATCTATTTTGTTGAGCTGACTGTACATTTCGTTGATCAAAGTGATTGGAGGGACGATCATTTGTTTGTGGAGGCATAGCACCTCGTCCTCGTCCTCTAGAATTCTGCACAAAACCACCACGACCTCTCTGAGCTGCTGCCGCATTATTTTGCGCTAAGATCGGACATTCATTTTTATAGTGACCCTCTTTCTTGCAGTACGCGCACTGATTCCATTGATATTGAGGTCTTGATGTACTATAATCTGTCCTTTGGTATGAGTTTTGCTGCGTATTAGTCTGATTCGCGCGAGGCGGATACGCCTGCTGCAAAAGAACTTTAGTTTTTAAATCTTTCGTTTTCTTTTCTGATTTTTCCTTTTCCTCTTTATCTCTATTTTCGTAGTACTGTGCAGTCGCAAGTATTTGCGCTGTCGTAGATACAGCCCACGCACTTTCTGAGTCTTTTAATTTATTGCATAATTCAGGTAACAAATTATGCACAAATTTATCTACAAACAGTCTTTGCCCTCCTTCTGTACTCATGTCCTGACCACTATGATCCACAAAAGTCTCTTCGAACCTCGTGAAGAAGTCCGAGACACTTTCGTCTTTCTTTTGCCTACATGCTGACAACTTGTCCCAATTAACACGCAATGCTGGCATCAGAGTCTTCATTAGATCAATTATTCTACCTGGCAGATTAGCGATCAAAGGTTCAGGTTTCGCACCACCTATTTGTTGATTATCTGCTGCAGTGATAGCTGCCCAATCACCACCTAAAGCAGCCTGATGATCCTCTCTACGAATTTTAGCCCACACTGGTTGCGGAACTACATTACCAAACAACATATCAATGTCGGCTAAGTTCATTATACAAGCCTCAACTGTCTGTGTTAATTCCTTGTAATATCCGGCTGGATTCTTACGTGGATCTGGCAAGGCCTGTTTCACTGCTAACACTTCTGCTCGCTTCCATGGAATATGTATCCACACTCGTTGGAACTGTGCTGGAGCAGCTACAACACCATTCGGTGCGTCAGCTTGCACAGCTTCGCGCCAAATTGGAGGAACCTCCCTCATAGGATATTGGCGACTTAGCTTCATTTTACCTTTCTCTAAATCTCTCGGTGAACGAAGAGATGGATCATTCCTAAAACTCAAAATGAGTTCCATCGCTTCCTGTATTTTATCACCCACTATCATTCCTGCCGCAAACTCCTTTTGAACTTTAATTAAATCTTCCAAATCTGATTCGACATCGTCTTCTTCTATCTCTTCACGTAACAACGAGCACATCTCATCAAAGACGTATCGTTGCGTTGGTTCTCCCCATTGCATAAATGTCTCTAACACATCTCTCGTACTATATCTTCTAACTTTCGTAATCCATCTGAGAGCCGTGGAATCTAAAACTCCCCGTTCCTCAGTACTTGGAAGCTGACTCCGTCTCTGAACAGAGTCAGGAGTAGGAGTCTTAATCAAAGTTTTATATATAGGAGACAGCATATTAGTAACCGAATCAGTGATTCTTCGACGAACAGAAAGTGGAGTTAGTACACTCGCAGACATAGAGAATGCAGTGGAGGTAGGAATAGATGAGGAAGCAGTAGGAGTATCGAGGAAAATAGTTTCTGGAGCAGTAGGTACAGGGGTAGGTATAGGGGTTGGCAGTGTAGGAAGAGGAGGAGCTGTAGGAACATTTACATTCACCACTGGAAGTACAGGAACTTGATTCTGAGGGATAGGAGCAGGAGCACCAGGTTGTCCAGCAACCGGCAATTGAACATTCGGGACGAGTGGAGTCGTAGCACCTTGTGCATACGGTGGAGGTGACCGTAACAGATAAGATAGCAGAGGATCGTTTTCGGAGTCCTCCAGTATCTTAGCCATTTTTGATGGCAAGGCAGGATAGCACTTGTCAATCGCTAAGTTATGCTCTCTAATGGCTACATCTATGACCTTCTCACACTCGTTAGCCTGCAACTGTTTAGTCGCTTGTTCTAGAGTTAACTCTTCTTGTTCTTTCTGCTCTTTCTTCAACCTTCTCATTTCTCTCTGTTTGGATTCTTTCCGCCAATAACGGAAGGAATCAAACATTGCCGGCCGGGCTTTCTTTTTGAACAATTTCTCTTCTAAATTGTCGAGAATCTCTTGTTCAAAACTACCATGCAGTGGCCAACTAAGGACACCATCCTTCTTACAATAGCGGACCCATATCTCATTATAAGTTATAGGACCCACGCCATATTTGCAATATAAATCATATAGGGGAGTCCCAATTGGAGGAACCAGACAAGAGTCCTCCAATCGTGAGTCACGGTTGCAACCAAAACAAGACAACATTTTCCGACTTACCATTTTCAATCCGGAACACAAAACAAACAAAACACGGAACAAATATGTGCACTCGAACCAAGAACTTAGGCCTACCAAAACAAACTGATGTATCGATACCCAAAACTAAACCAAATAGATTATCGTAACTAGAACAACCAGTGATAATCTGACAAAACCAAACCAAACCAAGAACCGATCAAGGATTTTTAACAATCCTCACAAAAGTAACCAGCTAGCTATCACTAAATACTTAACTGAGTCACTGAAGACGTCACCAAGGAGAAACCCGTCACGTTTCGCCGTACTAAGGACTGCACCACTTCGGGTCCAAGACAGGGCGACGGTCAAGGCAACGGCCCACTGCAGCCGTCCTGAACGGGAAACCCTCGTGGAAGAGAACTTCGGGCCACTTTTGCGATATGCCGGGATCGATGAAGTGGGGCGCCTCCCTCAGGAATCTTCACACGAAGCTTCTCGAACTCTTCAGGCTTTTGGACCGGTACCGAATGACGTCGCCCCACGTTGGG
The DNA here is from genome assembly GCF_964263255.1 of Lissotriton vulgaris. Classification (NCBI taxonomy): domain Eukaryota; kingdom Metazoa; phylum Chordata; class Amphibia; order Caudata; family Salamandridae; genus Lissotriton; species Lissotriton vulgaris. The sequence goes on from NC_141689.1 coordinate 1,663,952,272, forward strand.
CGCCAATTGGAGTTCTGGACTTTTTGGTTCCGTCCAGAGGTGTCAGGGTACAACACCCGAAGACCCCGGAGTTCCACCTGCCTTGGTGCACAAATGAACAGAAACACGGGCTTCTCGATGGTGGCGTCAAAGACCAAAGGTTTATTACTGCAGGGACACAGAAGTCACAGAATCTACACACGGGCAGAGACTAGGAGCCTGTTCGATTTGTACAAAGTGGGTTGCTCCTTATATACTAAAAATTGTGCTCTAGGCAAATATTTCACATGTCGGTACATTCCCAAACCTTTTGTGTCTCTAAACAATAAATATTTGGCGTTACACAGGAACTGTCGATAATATCTGATACCAAACATCACGAAGAGGGGTTCCCACCAGTCCATCACAATCCCTTGTCAATATTGTATTCAAGAGCCGGACCGCCTCATCGTAAAGTTCGTTACCTCCCCCTAATAAAGGCCCAGAAGGAAAGGAGTAGAGCCAGGTGCAGGAGATAGAAAAGCGGGATAAGAGATGTTTGTGGGTTGTAAATGGGCAAGGCTACCGGCTTCGGCCGCCTAATCATGATCAGGTACAATGGACACGAAGACCAGTTTGGCAGGACTGGCCTCGGGCAGAGGAGGCAGCCTTTGTCGAGTCATGCAGCTACAGCGTGATCTGGTTTAAGGTGCACGTGTCACGTAAGAGGTGAATCTCCGGCTAAGGCTACGTGTCCTTAATCAAAGTGGAGTGAATGAAGTGATCAGAGGCTATTGCATATGTGAGGGCAAGGAAACACAAAATGGCGGCCACGATCTAAGATGGATGCCGTGTGTATATCAGAAATGTGTCAGTGGAAGGAGTGCTCTTGCTCGTAGCGTAGCGAAAACACTAGGATATACTAAATGGATCATTTGCGGTTCACTGATACCATTTTTATGTATTTCCGACAAACTTAAAAACACGGGTTCAAGTCGTCACGGAACCGTCACGGAACCTCAGAAGCGATCATTAAGAGGATGCATTATGGAAGAGTAAAGCTGCTGCATAGAGCTGCCAAAACAAAGGATGATGGTTCTCCACTCAGAAGTCGTACACAGGGTAATGAACAAATATGTGAAGCAGTAAGAAGAATGTGTCATTTTAACATAATATCTGTACTTCAAAAGACATGTATCAGTGAATTCTGAAAGAGGTTTGACTTAAGTACAGAGGCCCACAGAGGAGGAATTCACTAGACGGTGTATCAGTAATGAAATGAAAGTGATGAGAGACATTATTTATGCTTGTTAAAGAAATGGAATTGAGGGATAAAGAACTCTGCTGTGTGCTAAGAAACATTATTAGACTGGCACTTAACCAAACAGCAGGCCTCAAGAAACTCCCCATCACACCAACTGCAACGTTGTAGGATGTCAAATTTGGTGTGACCGACCACAATGCAGGTCTGACTGTAATGCTGCTGAGGTACCAGAGGTTCAAGTCAAAAGATAGTCTGTCAGCCTTTTAAAATCAAAGTCATCAGATGAAACAGCCAAGATGTCAGAATAAGATTAAAAGAATATTCCACAATGAATTTTACTTCACAGCTAGTTAACAGCGCTCAATAAACTAAGGGCCATATGTAAAAGGAAGTGACGGAGTGAGGCCTCACTCCACCAATTCAGAAAAGCAAGGCTGCATCATATTTACAAGAGTGTGTAGCAGCCTTGCGTCTTCCCCTGCACTGGCGCACATAGCAGTGTAGTGCCAACTCAGGCACCCTTGCACCATAGTACAAGGGTGTCTGCATGCAGGGGAGGATTGTTTATGTGTAGGAAGGAGTCCCTTCCTGCACATAAACAATCCTGAAATGCAATTTTGTCACTTCTATGTGTGCTGCTTAATGCAACACACATGGAAGTTACAAAATGTAATTTCCTTTTAAGGATTGTTTATGTGCTGGAAGGGACACCTTCCTACACATAAACAATCCACGGCATTTTGCTTACTCCATGTATGCTGCACAAGGCAGCACACATGAAAAATGCAAAAACAAGGAGAAATAAATCATTTCTCCTCGTCTAGCCAAGTTAAGACCAGGGTTTCCCTGGTCTTAATTTGGCACTGCCTCATTTACGCTGCAATTGTAAATGGGGCGCAGTGTCAAAAACAATGCGTGTTGTGGTGGAAGCCCACTGCCCACCACTTTCATGCTAAGCATAGCGTGAAAGGGGGCCCTAATAACAAGGCAGCGTTAAGCCATGTCAAGTGGCTTAACACTGCCTTGTAAATAAGGCAATGCCCCTATCGCTACCACAAAGTCACTGAAAGTGATGGTGTGATTACGATAGGAATATTTACAACAAGGGGTGGTGAGGGACAGAGTCTCTGAATTAAGCAGAAAGCTCTCACCCAGTCAAGAGATCAGGGCTAGATCCAACACCGTTTTTTAGCTCACTGCACCATCCCAGTTTCAGAACCTGGCTGTATGCAAATTAGTCTGTTCCTGTCCCAGTGCATGATGGGAACAGGGCAAACCAAACTACAAAAGCCAATTCTTACACTGGGAAGGAAACAAGCTCCCGGGGACCGGTTTCTGGCATTACAGCCGTCTTCGGCCCGGTTTGGTTGAATCCTGATGGTGCAATGAGCAAGGGTCTCACATCTGAAAATACCCTTCCACGCTTAGGGTGGACAAAAATATTTACAACAAGGGGTGGTGAGGGACAGAGTCTCTGAATTAAGCAGAAAGCTCTCACCCAGTCAAGAGATCAGGGCTAGATCCAACACCGTTTTTTAGCTCACTGCACCATCCCAGTTTCAGAACCTGGCTGTATGCAAATTAGTCTGTTCCTGTCCCAGTGCATGATGGGAACAGGGCAAACCAAACTACAAAAGCCAATTCTTACACTGGGAAGGAGACAAGCTCCCGGGGACCGGTTTCTGGCATTACAGCCGTCTTCGGCCCGGTTTGCTTGAATCCTGATGGTGCAATGAGCAAGGGTCTCACATCTGAGAATACCCTTCCACGCTTAGGGTGGACAAAAATATTTACAACAAGGGGTGGTGAGGGACAGAGTCTATGAATTAAGCAGAAAGCTCTCACCCAGTCAAGAGATCAGGGCTAGATCAAACACCGTTTTTTAGCTCACTGCACCATCCCAGTTTCAGAACCTGGCTGTATGCAAATTAGTCTGTTCCTGTCCCAGTGCATGATGGGAACAGGGCAAACCAAACTACAAAAGCCAATTCTTACACTGGGAAGGAAACAAGCTCCCGGGGACCGGTTTCTGGCATTACAGCCGTCTTCGGCCCGGTTTGCTTGAATCCTGATGGTGCAATGAGCAAGGGTCTCACATCTGAGAATACCCTTCCACGCTTAGGGTGGCCAAAAATATTTACAACAAGGGGTGGTGAGGGACAGAGTCTCTGAATTAAGCAGAAAGCACTCACCCAGTCAAGAGATCAGGGCTAGATCCAACACCGTTTTTTAGCTCACTGCACCATCCCAGTTTCAGAACCTGGCTGTATGCAAATTAGTCTGTTCCTGTCCCAGTGCATGATGGGAACAGGGCAAACCAAACTACAAAAGCCAATTCTTACACTGGGAAGGAAACAAGCTCCCGGGGACCGGTTTCTGGCATTACAGCCGTCTTCGGCCCGGTTTGGTTGAATCCTGATGGTGCAATGAGCAAGGGTCTCACATCTGAAAATACCCTTCCACGCTTAGGGTGGACAAAAATATTTACAACAAGGGGTGGTGAGGGACAGAGTCTCTGAATTAAGCAGAAAGCTCTCACCCAGTCAAGAGATCAGGGCTAGATCCAACACCGTTTTTTAGCTCACTGCACCATCCCAGTTTCAGAACCTGGCTGTATGCAAATTAGTCTGTTCCTGTCCCAGTGCATGATGGGAACAGGGCAAACCAAACTACAAAAGCCAATTCTTACACTGGGAAGGAGACAAGCTCCCGGGGACCGGTTTCTGGCATTACAGCCGTCTTCGGCCCGGTTTGCTTGAATCCTGATGGTGCAATGAGCAAGGGTCTCACATCTGAGAATACCCTTCCACGCTTAGGGTGGACAAAAATATTTACAACAAGGGGTGGTGAGGGACAGAGTCTATGAATTAAGCAGAAAGCTCTCACCCAGTCAAGAGATCAGGGCTAGATCAAACACCGTTTTTTAGCTCACTGCACCATCCCAGTTTCAGAACCTGGCTGTATGCAAATTAGTCTGTTCCTGTCCCAGTGCATGATGGGAACAGGGCAAACCAAACTACAAAAGCCAATTCTTACACTGGGAAGGAAACAAGCTCCCGGGGACCGGTTTCTGGCATTACAGCCGTCTTCGGCCCGGTTTGCTTGAATCCTGATGGTGCAATGAGCAAGGGTCTCACATCTGAGAATACCCTTCCACGCTTAGGGTGGCCAAAAATATTTACAACAAGGGGTGGTGAGGGACAGAGTCTCTGAATTAAGCAGAAAGCACTCACCCAGTCAAGAGATCAGGGCTAGATCCAACACCGTTTTTTAGCTCACTGCACCATCCCAGTTTCAGAACCTGGCTGTATGCAAATTAGTCTGTTCCTGTCCCAGTGCATGATGGGAACAGGGCAAACCAAACTACAAAAGCCAATTCTTACACTGGGAAGGAAACAAGCTCCCGGGGACCGGTTTCTGGCATTACAGCCGTCTTCGGCCCGGTTTGCTTGAATCCTGATGGTGCAATGAGCAAGGGTCTCACATCTGAGAATACCCTTCCACGCTTAGGGTGGACAAAAATATTTACAACAAGGGGTGGTGAGGGACAGAGTTTCTGAATTAAGCAGAAAGCTCTCACCCAGTCAAGAGATCAGGGCTAGATCCAACACCGTTTTTTAGCTCACTGCACCATCCCAGTTTCAGAACCTGGCTGTATGCAAATTAGTCTGTTCCTGTCCCAGTGCATGATGGGAACAGGGCAAACCAAACTACAAAAGCCAATTCTTACACTGGGAAGGAAACAAGCTCCCAGGGACCGGTTTCTGGCATTACAGCCGTCTTCGGCCCGGTGTGCTTGAATCCTGATGGTGCAATGAGCAAGGGTCTCACATCTGAGAATACCCTTCCACGCTTAGGGTGGACAAAAATATTTACAACAAGGGGTGGTGAGGGACAGAGTCTCTGAATTAAGCAGAAAGCTCTCACCCAGTCAAGAGATCAGGGCTAGATTCAACACCGTTTTTTAGCTCACTGCACCATCCCAGTTTCAGAACCTGGCTGTATGCAAATTAGTCTGTTCCTGTCCCAGTGCACGATGGGAACAGGGCAAACCAAACTACAAAAGCCAATTCTTACACTGGGAAGGAAACAAGCTCCCGGGGACTGGTTTCTGGCATTACAGCCGTCTTCGGCCCGGTTTGCTTGAATCCTGATGGTGCAATGAGCAAGGGTCTCACATCTGAGAATACCCTTCCACGCTTAGGGTGGACAAAAATATTTACAACAAGGGGTGGTGAGGGACAGAGTCTCTGAATTAAGGGGCGTGTACATATGCCCCTATGATTTGTTTTCCTGCACTGGCTGCAAAAGATGTGTGATTATTTTCAGGACTGTACCTTGAGTTGAGCCTGAAATGGCTCTTCAACCCCTTGATGTGTAAAAGCATTTATGACCCTATTTCCACCTTTAGTTTAAGACAACGGTATTTTCTTAACATCTTATGGTTGTACCTCAGCGGCTGAGGTTGATTGCAGTCATTCCAGAGCCTGAGGCGGCTCCTCCCCTAAGGTGGAGGAGTGTCCCCTCACTGCTCTGAGAGCAATTATCATTTATTTTATTTTGATATGGTCTGGGTTAGGGCAGGACGAGGCTAGGGTCGGAACCTCAAAGCCTCGAAGCCTGCGAGCAGTGCTGAGTGCACACTCTCATAGTATGCATGACTGGTTGGCTGGCCATCTTGGCCCAGGCAAAGCATCATGGGCTCTTAGCAAGTTTCCCACCAGGATGCATTACACAGCCTGGTGGAGACCATGCCCAGGCCCCAAGCCCCATCTGCGTGCCGAACATCTGCGTGCTGAACCTCAGACAGCGCTCAAGCCAATCACAATGCTGCAGTGCAGTGTTGTAATTTGCTTAGGGGAACCAATAATAAAGCTACATTCCAGCGTTGCAATTGGATTAGGAGGGCGCGGGTGCTTCCTGGTTCTGGACTTGCCAGGAAGAGAAGAAACCACATAGAAATGGCTCCAGAGGAAAAGGGTAAGTAGTTTTATTTTGTTGCTTTTCTTTCAATAACCCGCCACCCCTTCCCTGCCGGTCGCCACTGTCTAGAGCCATATGAAACCTCTCTGGAGCAATCATTGTGGTTCCAGTTATAGTGGTGCCAATAAGTGATTGAATTCACACCCTAAATTCCATTTACCCATTCGCTAGTGAGGAAATGTTTAGTGCAGTGGGGCTCTCAGGTGATATGGATGCCTACACTACTGAAATTCCCAACCACAACTTGTTTTTTAAGACATTAGCCCATGAAGTTTTAAAATCCTGTGGCAGTTGGAGATTACTTGTGATGCCACAGATAGTACTTATCTTTTAAAACATTACCTGAAGAGCCCACTAAGGAAAGTAGTGTATCTCGCCTGAACTGTGTCCAGTGACCTTGACACTGACCACCCTAATTCTTTCTAGCAGATTTCTAGGCCATTGGCACCCTACTTCATTACTTTGATTGTGGTATTAATCCCAGTACACTTTAGATAGTTGTGTTTTTGATTCCCTTGACATTTAGAACATCCTTGATGGATTCTTACCAGCATAGATTATAATATGGTGAGTAAACTCATGCACCCAATACCGCTGAGGACCCAGGACAAAGAAAAGCCCTACCATGTCTTCCTTCATACATTGTAGCATTCTTTCTGGCCCCTTTTCTGCATTAACTAGGGATGGTAAACACAGCCATAGTAAAGGACTTAAGATCAATTTGTTCATAAAAGTTACCAAAGATTGACAATCAACCATTCATAGGCTAATACTGTCTTTAGGCCCCAAATGTATGTTGGCCTGAATCACATAATCTAACAGCAGTATAAAAGTGTTCAAAGCTTTATAGCCAGCCCAGAAGTTGCCCAGACCTTCTGATTTCTTAAACGTTGTTCTTTTATGATAGCAGTACAATCCTCAGGCATCTCCAGACTAGAACATGTCTGAGCCACCGTAAAGGACTTTCAAAGTTAAGACCGGCACCACTCAAGGTGACCCTCAATGCAGAAGCGAGATTGATAACAAGTATGAAATGCTATGACCACATTACCCCTTCTCTAAAGTCTCTCAAATGACTCTGATTCAAAGCTAGAACCCAGCTGAAAATAGCTTGTCTAACACACTAAGGGCCTGATTCTGATGCGGTTAGGAAAGCATTCCCATCAAGGGCCTGATTCTTATGCGGTAAGGAAGGCCTCCTAATGGCATTTGCTCCTTCCAAATCGTATCGGGAACGTGTCTTCCCGACCCAGGGCCCAATTATGATGCGGTTAGGAACATATGCTTCCATTGAAGTCAATGGGAGTCCAACCAAATTGTGTCTGGAAGCTTCCGGGTGCATCGTACTCCATCGGTCGGACTCTCCCGATCCGAGTGGGTTGGTAACCATTTCCAAATCGATTCAATTGGGAAGCTTTCCAACCCGCATCAGAATCAGGCCTTAAGCATTGCACTATAGTGAACCCAGGTACTTAGCAGAAAATATCCAAATATCAGGGGCCGACCTTTCCTCAGGAGTACAAACTCCCTCTGGCTAGCACCTCCCAGATTTACAAAACAAAAGATCTACGCACGCTCTTTCTCATGATCTGCCCTCAGGATATGGAACTCCCTCCCATTCATTAATTTGGTTAAACTCATCAACCTCCATTTCCAAGAGAGAGATGAAAAAGTTTTCTAATAGGCATACCATAATAATAGGACCCGTGTAGAGTGACTCCAGGGGCAATTCTCTTGACTACACTCAGACTATTTGACTGGTGAGAGCACCATCCAACCAGTAGAATGACCATTAACAATGATCATCTGGTTGTCTTCCACCGGATCACCACTGGCCCCCAGAAGAACATTTATTAAAGAACTGCATAATGATTTGTGACTGAGATACAGTTGATTGGAGAATATTTGCAATATAACTGGTTTTATTTCTATTTCTGTTTTGGTATATATATATACAGTGTTCTGATACTCTAGGGCCATGTTCATGCTTTCTAAAACTCTTTAAATAAAATAAATAAATACATTTGAAGTGTTGTGATATTTAATATTAACACAAAGTGGTGCATTAGACAATGTTGTAAGTCTAGGGGTTTGCGAAATTTGAGTGATTTGCTTTCGCGCAATTCTGTGAAATTTCTGGAAAGTTATGGATATTATACGAGCTGTGTGAAATGCAAATTCACTATGTAGTGCTATATTTTAGAGTGAAATGCATCCTTGTGTCAATTTTTGAAATAAAGACGCATCTCGCACCTAAATAAATAGCATAAAAAACAAAATTGCAGAAAACAACAGCTGCCTGCATTTGGGTTTGTAAAGTTGTTCTTGAGTTATAATTATGCCACAAAAAAAATTACACAAATTGGCATAATTGCGTAATTTTGGGAATTTTGAGTAACAGACGTAACACAAAATTTCTTACGTTACACCACTTACGTCAGTGTCATTTACATTTCACTAGGTCTCAGTCAGTACTGAAGCCAAGTTAAGAGTGTTCACACCACTCAATTTTCATACACCTTTTATTAAATTTAAACCGCAAAAACATTAAAGAGTATACAGGTATCTTAGGCCCACACATAACTCACCTCTTAAGTCACACCCTAAACAAGCCAACATCACACCTCTGTACAAAATGTCAATCATATTCTAATCATAAAAAAAGCTAAATGACGAGGACCCATCACTGGCCTATCCATCACATTTAAGATCCTGAAGTAAATAATATTATGGTTCTGCTTCCGATTCAACTTGGCAGTTTTGGCTTCATTTATCCATCCATAGAATGCTAAAGAAAAAAGCTTTTGCAAATCTTGGAAGAACCTGTGAAAGAGTAGATTAAGTTGAAATATGCCCACCAGTACTTCTGTAACTAAATACTGAGTTTTCAACACCATACGCTATGAAATCCTGATGTGTTTTAGATAGCAAGAGTTTTGCCCTACTTCCTTTGCTGGTCTGCTTTCTTGCTCTGCCATTGAACTCTACTCACACTTGACCCTTTTCTATGAATTCCCAGCAGTTCCACATGATTTCCAAAGAGTTTGTTCAAACTCAGTGGCTGCACGATTGATCTACTGTATAACAACACCAAGCACACAACAACCCTACAGTTCACCCAAAAGGTTTCACTAGTAATTGAAGGTTCATCTTTTACCACCAGCAGCAAGGTCAACGCTATATGAGGCTTATTTCACTCAAGTACCATGTGACATCTTGAGTGGCTCTATGTTCAGCAAAATCCCTCGCTACCTCTGTCAGCCAACATGCTCTTTTTTATTTATTCTTTCAACATTCTGAATGTGAGGGATGAGGTTCTAAGGGATTTAGCTAGGCCTCACACTCTGGCCCCTATTTATCGGGATTTGGCATAGGGTAGCACAGCAAGTCATCTTGCTGCGCTCCCCAAGCCAAAGTGAAAGTGCAGGAATGCACCTTAGTTATGCAATACGGTGCATTTCTATCCTTTCTCATTGCACCGGTGCCATTTTGCCAGCCTAGCACCAATCTAGGCACCCTTGCACCACAGGGTAAAGGTGCCTCCATTGCAAGCAGGATTGTTTTTGAGCAGTTAGGGCCACCTTCTTGGTGAGAAACAATCCTAAGAGATGTTTTCCTCTTTCTAAGTGTGCTGCAGAATGCAGCACACATAGAAAGAGGAAAAATCGAGAAGAAATTAAGTTATTTCTCCATGTTACGCCTCACCTCTGGAGGCATAATGATTTGGCGCTTCCCCAGGTTTACAAAATTGTATAAATCTGGGACAGCATCAAAATCCATGTCTGTTGCATGGGAAAACCCACCGCAACGCCCATGAAATGCCTCCCGGGCACAGAGTAAGGCAACTTAGCGATTCGCGCTGTGTTGCCTTACGCAAGATTTATGAGGCCACTCAAAGCCATGCAGGGTGGCTTTGCCAGGCTTAATAAATCTAATCAGAGCCTTGAGCCATGCATGTACTACTTTATGTGGTGCAAAAGTGAAGCAGAGCTCTCGAAACTTATCTCCCCTGGGTTACATCATAGTGATATTGCGGTGGTGCAAATAAAACAATACAAACTGTGTAATAAGAACTGGAGCAAACAGGATTCACACCTGGCCAAACAAGGAAAAGCGTTTTTTACGTTATTGTCTACACTTTTCAAATATTAAAGATGAGACCATTTTAAAGAAAACTTATTTCGTTCTGTTCCTATTACATAAGTAGAAAATGATGTGCAAAATTAATTTGTTCCATTTTTAAAGGTTTCTTTACAAGAACCTGGTGCATGAACTTTTCTTTAATTTGGACTAAGGCAACAATTGTGTACTGCAGACCCTATTGTTTAAGCAGCAAATCAGGGCAAAATGATTTTCAATTTATTTGCATCAAATGAGATTTTGCAGCACGGTCCCATGTTACCCATCTAAGACATGAAGTAAAAAACTTAAAATATTGTCTGTAAGGAAATACAAAAGTTCTCAGAAATTTAAATTCTAAGCATTTTCAGCGTCATTTTGACAGTGTCCTAGGACTTCTTAAAACACTTCTATGTATGTAATAACGATTTTAGCCAAATTGCACTTGGAACTTGCTTGTAGACGCGTACATGTGCTTGGTTCACAACTACATAAAAAAACTTTGAACCTATTTAGATCAGCGGTTCTTAAACTTTTAACTTGTGCGGACCCTCACTGATGCACATTTGGAAGCCTTGAACCCCGGCCTAACACATTTCTGTTATTCTTACCCTAGAAGAATAATCAAAGTTACAGAAACAATTATACATTAAACAAATACCCAGTTTATGTAATTTCAATTTAATTCAGTAGCAAAATTTATACAAACATTGACCTTGTAATTGAGGGGTTGTTTACATGGAGAACACGGGAGAATATGTGATTTGCCAAGAATCACAGGATGTTGAGCTGATGCCAGGACTTAAACCTGATTCTGCAATTCCAAGTTGGCAGCTCTGGAGGAGGAAGTTGTGGGGGGGAGGGGTGGCTTGTCAGCTAAGGAAGATGGCGGCGTCCAATTGATTCTCCTCAGGACCGCGCGGTATGAAGTCGACGCGCTGATAGTTTACTCACCGAGAGGACAGCATTTTAATGCTTTAACTTCGTAGTAGACACCAGGTAACATTTGACAGCTGATTACAGCTTCAGAATCCAACGCGGTTAAATAGTAGGCTGGAGGCGTGGTTCTCCTCAAGGTAACACCCACCATTTTGGGATGGCGAACAGCTGAGGAAACGAGGCAGCACATCTGCAGGTTTGCACCCATGTTTTTCTCTGTTTTCATCAACGCATACTGTTTGGGGCCAACCAGTGCAGCAGTAGTTCTGCTATTCCATGGATAGACTGCGCATTGCTTTTTAGAATGCTTTGCCATTAAATAGGTTTACATTAATATGTGAATTTCAGTGCTCTGTTGAAGCTGTAGTGTTTTCCAGACCTTTAGTCTTGCGACGGTTTTTCATTTAGGAGAGAGTACCAAGATTGTTTTATTACATCTATTGCTATTCAGGTGGCGCTCCCTGACTTTGTGTTCTTGCTCATTTGCACCAACATGTAAGGCATTTGTTTATCCTTTTGAAGAGCTGTGCCTGCTTTCTTTCTCTTTTGTTGCGCCACAGGGAAAGAACATGTATCAAGCCTGCTACTACTGACACAACTCATTCCATTACAGAGCCAGCCACTTAGCGTCCTGATTTTGCAGACATAAATACCCTATTTATGAGTCTATGCCTGCAATATTTGCTGTCTTTGTTGAATATGTGACTTTTAATGCTACACTCTGACCCACCCCGCTAAAGCTCTATCTTCATTTAGTGCATTTCCACTAAAGCTTTTTTGCTACAATGCATGAAATACACTAGTATTTGGGACTATATCACCTGTCATTGCTCCTACTTTTGACAATGTTCTGAAAATGAAAGAAATGTTATAACAGAGAGAATTTGCCTGAGATCTTCCACGTTAGCCATAGACATAAGCAGAGACTTCCACTGTCCTTATATTTTATCTTATCTATGGTAAGACTAAAAAGATAATTCCTCTGGCGTGCTTAACATACACATTTGTCTCAAACTCCACCATTTTTTCTTAGTTCTCAAAGACTGAGGACTCTATGGTTTCTCCTCTGGAGGCAACTCCTCCTAAAGCTCTACTACAGCTTCTTTGCTCCCAATCACTGGGAAAGCATTTACCAAACGTTTGTAAAAAAGACCAGCCTTCTCCTGCAATATCTCTTCCTAATGTGTCCATGGAACTTCTATTGGAGGAGATCTGTGCCTTGTGTCCTTATATAGGAGACCAGTGCAAAACTAGAACACCTCACTGATAGATGGTCTCAGATGGAGGAAAGACTTACAACGGCCGAGCAGCACATTACATTCTTCGGAATAACCAACCTTAAAGTAATTGAACTTCAGACTCAGGTTTCCTCACTCCAGAAACAAATTGAAGACCTTGAGAATAGGAGGAACAATTTGCACATTTATTGCCTACCTGAGGGAACTGAGGGTACTGACCTCTCATTTTTTGAAAATACTTTCTTCCTAAATATTGAACATGCCAGCAGGAACTTCACTTAACATCCAACATGCTCGTAGGTTTCGCCGTCTATTTGCTGTTGCTACCTCCGCAAGATGAACATGAAGAGTTATTTTGTATTTTCTGGAGTATATTGACCTTCTCAATGTTCTTGCAGCAGCCAGGTCAATGAAACGTGTTTCATGGTCCGGTAAAGCTCTAGATCTCTCTGAAGAATATGTCAAGAGTACTGCTGACAGAAACAGAGACTTCCTTAATATCAGGCCAGCCCTTAGTTCCCTAGGGCCCGATTTGGTCTATTCCATCCTTATTTGTTTAAGGTTACTTATAAAAATATGACAACCTCCTATGAAGACTGTGCCAAATTAAAGTGTTTTATTGACACCTGCAGGATAGAGAATATGGATACATCTAGAGCATCTAGGGGCATATTATCAAGGGAGTTTATCTCCGCTTTTTTGGCTTTAAAAGCCAAGAAAGCGGAGATAAAATGATCTCCCTATTACCTAGCTGTCGCTAACACCAGTTAGCGACAGCTAGTAGGAGATAGCGACCATCTTGGGCCCCGCTTTGCATGTCAGGGAAATTTATCACTAATGACATGCAAAGTGGGCGTGCCAAGATGTTAGCGACTGGAAACAGTCGCTAACATCGCTATCTCCTATTACCAACTTTTGGAGATATTCGCGCTAAGCGCGAATATCTCCAAAAGCTAACACCTGCCCCTGAGCAGTTCTTAGCCATGTTATCCAATGGTAGGTGGATAACATGGCTAAGAGCATTAGCTCGGTAATGCATGAATATCGCGGACTTTTCAGCAATATTCATGCATTTAGGCCGATTTTTATCGCTTAGGAGATAAACCTTGATAATAGCAAGGTTCCTAAGCGATAAAAATCGCCGCAGCTCGGCGATAAAAATATTGCCGCTAAGCCAACATAGCAATAATTATCGCTAGTTGTTGGTAATATGCCCCTAAGTTCTAAAACTTATACTTTTTTCAAATGTATGTACTCTATTTGTTGATCTTGATCAATTAATTTGAGTCTTACATGTCAATTTGTTGATACTTAGTTATGAGATTTTATGCATTTTAAAGGTGGTATTATAAATATTGCTGTACTATTTTTCTTTCCTACAGGTATTGTTTTCTTATTTGTACCTGTCCATATGGTCTCACCCTCCCCCCTGTCGTTTCCAGAATATTTCAGTATGTTTTATTCTTCACTATTTCCTTTCTGTTGTTCATCTTATCTTCTTCTACATCTCACTTCCTTTCTTATCATCTTATACCTTTCTCTTTTCATTGTCTTTTCTTAATTAATTATTCTTCTGTACTCTTTAATTTTCTTCAATTGTATTTTAAAGTCTTCTTGAATACATTGGTTGCTATACGGGTAATATTTTGTTTATTATATGGAAATGTCTAGCTTGACCCTTTTCTTTGAAATGTTTACATTTACATATCTTTGAAAATTATCTTCTAGAATGCCAGAGGTTTTTGTATCCCCCCAATAAGAGGCAATGTCTTTTGACACATTTGTTAAAGCTTGGGGCCAATACAGACTAATTTAACAATCGCACTTTGCAGAAAATCTATCTTTTTTTTTTAAAAAAAAGAGGTTGGGTGAGTGAAGTTTTCTTTTTACCAGGGAATAGTAAGAGAAATTGAATCATAACTCTTCGTAATGAGTCACTTTGTACTCAGTTGATATCCCAAGAGTCTGATGATAAGGTAGATGGCTCTTCACCAAGATTTTAATTGGATGAGTTCCAATATCATTATTTAACATATACAGCCATACCACTGTTGATCGATCATTTTGGTCCATGCCCCTGTTTTTACACAATTAGATATCCTTCCTAAATTGCAGCAATTCACTTCTTTTAGATCACTTTAATTAAACTGACAATTTACCTTTTCACATAATCTGGTACACATTCAAAGCTGCTGCATGTGACTTCATTATTGGATATATTTCTAGAAAAAGAAAAAATCATGCACTTCCACTATGGAACTTCTGGCAAACATTAAAATGTTTGAACATTCCAATTATACTTCTAAATGGAAAGTGTTTTTAACAGAACTAATCAATACTAAACTTCAATCTAATAATGCATCTACAAATGCATTAAAACCAGTGCTGAATTTTATGGTGGTCGAAAAAAAAGTCAGGCAAGCTGTTAACAAATTTTCTTAAAATCAAAAGTAATGAACACAAAATTGACTCAACCATAGATACACAGCAGATTCCAAAACATAAGGCCTTTGAGATCTTAGATGAGTTTGTCCAATTTTATAAATCATTGTATATGCCAGATGATTTACCTTCTGATCTTGCCATCATTTAATGTCTCGGCCATCCAAAAACCTTCTGAAACTCAACTTGATTTTAAGATATTAGAGTCTCATATGACACAAACATAACTTCACGCTGTACTGAACATACTTAAAAAAGATAAAGCCCCAGGTCCGGATGGATTCACAGCGGAACTTTTTACATAATTTTCCCAGTTATCTCTCCCAAAATTAAATTCTCTAATAACCTATTTTATATATTCTTGCAAATCTTTTGGATCTTTTCTGGATGCTTTGATTTGCCTTATTCCCAAGGAAGAAAAGGATCCTACTGTAAGAATTATAGACCTATTTCATTAGTCAATATTGATTATAAGATTTTTTCTAAAGCTTTTGGTTACAATTGGAATCACACCTCTCTAAATTACTTGGTAAGGAACAATCATGCTTTGTTGAAGGAAAATACATTTCGGATAATACCCACCTATTTTTGACATCCTAATAAAATCTGCTCATTTGTCTGAACCCCTTTCAGTTATTGCCCTAGATGCATAGAAAGTGTTTGATCAAGTTTATTAACCTTTTATTTTTTTTACGCTTAAATTGTGTGAATTTGGAGCAAACATGATATCTCTTATTTCCCTCCTTTATTTTATATAGCGTGAACTTGACCCGAAGTTATCGGGTATCAGAGTGCTTTACATAGCACCTGTTGCGTTACATGAGGACATTCATTTTTGTTAGGCACAGGGAGATGAAGTGATTTGTCCAGAATCATAGGATGTTCGGCGTCATTGCTGAGACACGAATCTGGTTCCCCAGATTTGAGATCGACCTCCTTAGCCATTAGGACAACTCCTCTCCCCAAGCAGCCATTTTTGCAAATGACCTTACCTCATTATATTTTACTTTATGCAGATTCATGCGCCAGGAATGTCCTCTGTTACATTTTCTTATTAATTTAGCATTAGAACCTTTTATATCTAAAATACGTCAAAATCAAGATATTCATGGATTCGCTTTTAACAGTCATCAGATTAAATTAGCAAAAGATGCTGATGATGTTTTATAATTTCTTTTGTAGCCTCATTGTTAAATTCCAGCTTTTTTATGTGAAGTGGCATCGTATAGGTTGGTATCCACTTCTAAGCTGAACAATGATAATTGTGAGATACTAGCCCTGACTAAATATACTTTTTTTAATGATGTTTTAGCCTCCAATTTTATGTGGACTCCTCAATGTATAAAATACCTTGGTTGATGGTTTACTCAACCAATTATAACTTCAGCATCCTTGAACATAGAAAAATATGTTCATAAGTTAACTACAATAGCTAGTAGATTGCACCCCTTGTACCTTACTTGGTGGGGCACCTTGATATTATTAAATTATGCTATGTCCCAATATATTATAAACCATCTCTAATATCCCATTACCTATACCTTGTAAATCATTCAAAAAGATGAATTCCATGCTTTCCTTGTTTCTTTGGAGTAATAAAAAACCTTGTATGACGCTGTTAAAACTAGCGCGTCCAAAATCGGAAGGCAATGCAAATTTTGCTGATTTTTATAAATACCATAAGGCTTTTTTAGTATACTGAGCTTACTATTGGATTTCAGATTTTTAAATGGAGTGCCCACTATGGTTTGACATTGAGAAATATTTTCTTTCTCCTTTCTCTTTTCATGAATACTTGTCTTTTAATCGCAAACCACAAACTCTTTCCCCCCATTTTCTTAAATACTCATGTAAGTTGTTGGGATCTATATCTTCCTATGCTCCGACACATCTCAAAACTTTTCTTAATTCCGCAGTTTGGCATAAGGAATCCATACTAATCAATAATAAACCCACGTATTGGAAATCCTGGAGGAAAAGGGGCTTAATCTGGGTTAATCAGCTTTTTGATCATAATGTTTCCATACTGCTTTAACGAGCTGGTCTTCATTTTGACCTTTCCTTTTCAACATAAGTTTGAACTCTTATAGGCATGCTCTTTCCACTGCTTACACTTAATTTCAATCTTCACCTCTCTCTGTTTCACCCCCTACTAATGAACTTTGCACCCTTTCTGCTCACAAATCCCAAAGCATCTACTATCTATTCTTTTCTGCATTCTTTCATTACAGAGAGAAATAAATGTAGTGCAGAAATGTCTTGGGGGAAAATAACTTAGGAATAGAGTAGTGGATTCCTTTCAGGGAGAAAATTTGGACCAAATTAGGAAGTCCTCCAGAGCGGCAAATACTAGACAAACACTTAAAATATATATATAATAGACTTCTCCTTTCCCCTATGGCCTTGCATAAGATGACTCCAGACTTTCCTGATACCTCCTGGACATGCTCCTCAGGACATGCTGATATAAAACATTTACTTTTCACCTGTGCCTTTGTTTATGACTTTTGGATGCAAGATTGGTCTCAGATTATTTCAATATTTCATACCACCGCAGCTTTTTCTATTATTAACATCTTCTTAGGTAGTTTATCTGATGATTGGATTGCCCATTTATTCAATATAAGAATACTGGACTTATTATTAGCAGTTGCATTTCAGCTGATTACCGAAAATTGGAAAGACCTAACCAGTTAAACTTTTCAAGCATAGTGGTATACTATTTGCCATAACCATAGATTGGACACAGCAGAGGCATATCCTGTATCGCTTGCTGGGAAAAGTTTTCTTTTATGGTCTCCTGTAGCCAAGTTCTTTGATAACCATGCAAAGCTATCTTTTGCAAGTACACCTGCTCAACAAGAAGTTCTTCAACCTCCCTGACTTTCCCCTCATTGATAATAGAATGTCTTATCAGGTTTATTATTATTATTTATTGCTATTATTATTATTATTATCATATATTGTATTGACTTCTTTATGTATATACCAGATTCTTCATATCTTCAGCCCTGTGTAACCCCTTCTCTCTTCAACAAATGTATTCAGTCTCATAATTTCAAATGTGTGAGAAGTTGGCCTGGTATATGCTGTCCTCTATTCTAGTGGGCAGCTTGCACCAGTCCAAATGACCCATATTGATGGTACGTTTAAAGACAACCTATGTAGAACGCTATCCTAGTGGTAGCTGTGGAGAGCAGCCTTCAGGCTTAGTCTTGAAGGAATGTAAAGCAGCTTGTTTTACCAGTCTATAATCTCGTGAATGACCAAATGAACGGAGAACCACACCAGGTAAAGATATAAAATATATGTATTTATTCTAAAGACATCCCTTTAGTCTCTTAGTGAGGCTAGAGGCAAAAGTACATTCAGTAAACTTAATTAACACACAGTAAATTAGCACAATATACATTGAGCCCTAGGGGCATACCAAACCATATATTAAGAAAGTGGTATAAGAACCACGACTGACATAGATACAAGTCCTAGAGCCTTTAGAACCGCTGGGGCCACCAGGAACCACCCAAGGTAGTGACACAGGGGCCCCATGGGGGACGCGTGCAGTGTCTAAACACAACAGCGAATCACCATTAACTTCTATGGGGAAAGACGCAGTTGGAAAATTACAGATTAAGGACACTTAGAAGGGGACTTGGAGCAAACCCCTTCAGAACTAGGAGTTTCTAAAGTCAACACCCATGGAAGCACCAAAGTACTCGAATTACCTCACCCAGGGAAGCCGGGTACATAGGTGTCTTTTCGTGTCGGGTTTCGTCGTTGATTTCAATGGCAAGCTGCTGAAAAATGCTGCAGGCGACCAAGTGCGAAGTGTCCGGGTGAATCCAAGGGTGGAGCGGAGATGAGAAGATCCTGAAAGCAGAGGGGACAGAGTCTGGGTCACTTGCCAGTGACCAGGAAGGCGACGAGAAGATGCCAACTGATGTCGGGTGATTTCAGGTGAAGAAGGTGAAGCTTGACTCTTCAGCCACAAGGACCAGGAGGTGTAGAGGATGACCAGGAGCTGGATACAAGGTGCCTCACAAAGGATGTCGAGTGCTGTGGTGTCGGTTTCCGTATTGGACCTAACAAGCCTTGGCAACAGCAACCCATGCAGAAAGCAGAGATTGGCTTTGGTGCAGACCAGCAAGGTCTGAGGGACTCACCCTTTAGGGGGGTGTCAGGGTACGTCTGGAGCAACCAGGAAAGCCCAAGGAAAAGAAGAGGTACCTTCATGGGGACCCACCAGTCTACGGACCATGGATCACAAAGGGGCCTCAAGCATAAATGCTTAAAGTGAGCTCACGGACACTCATGGAGTGTAGGCCCAAAATCTTCAGTGCAAAAGGTTCTTGGGGTTTGGGCTACAAGTAGCCCAATGCACAACTTCGAGAAACCTCAGGAAGTAGATGCACTAGCAAATGTGCATGGTGTCCATGAGTTCCGGTCCCACATCACTCGTGAGGGCTGCGGGTCTCAGTTTTGCTGGGATCTCGTGTCGGCCTCTGAAATATTTGGAAGTTGATGTTCTGAGTTGCAAATACTTTGGAGTCTGGTGGGAGCCTCGGAAATGCAGACCAGCAAGATGCTTCTTAGGTGCCTGTTTGAACAGGGGAGTCACTCCTTGACCCCAAGGGAGATTCTTCTGTCTTCTAGTCAATATAGAATGTCAAAGTTCCAGGATATATGTTGCAGAGTTTGGTCCAGGTGTAATATAAATTCCTAAGGAGGTCCCATACTTATACTAAGAAAGGGGGTTGGACATACTCTGGGGACCCACCAATGGGAGGGTCTGAGAAGAGGGGTGGTTACACCCATTCTCTTTGTCCAGTTTTGTGCCAGAGCAGGGGCTGAGTACCCCTGCAACCGGTTTGAACTGGGGTATGCACAGGGACACCAGGTGTGCCCCCAGCACTGTCTGAAAAGCATTCTATGAATGCACCCACCCAGCCTCGATACACTAAAGCCTGTCTGGGAGGTGGTTACACCTCCCTGTGACAGGAAACCTATTGTCTAGGCTTCCCCTGCCAGAGATTCATCCAGCAGCTGGAGGTCAGACTCGTGTCTGTGGCTGCAGCATCCATTTTGTGATGCTGGGGTACTTTTAAACTATTACCGGTTAGGTCAGTATGTACATGTCTCTCCCTCTAGAAGGGTGAAACTCTACCCCCGCCGCCAGGACTGGGGGGTGGGGGGGGGGGGTAGGATTGCAAAGTGTTTGCCACCAAACACAACATGTTTCCATGCAGCCATTCCAAAGTTAGCATTTACCGCGAGGTTATAATGCACTGAAGAGTACATGGTCTGGCTGCATCACAGAACAGCTACAGAGAATAGATTCCGAAAGCTGCACAGGGGTCCTGCTCATGCATGGGCACCCTCTCACACAAAACCAAGCACTCTGCCTTCAGGATTGATAAGGCCTGCCATTGGAGTGACTTATAGGTTTATATGGGTCAGTGATTAAAAGGTAGATATAGGTAACCTATATCTTAGTAAGGGGTGCTTACACCACCTTACCCAGGCTGCAGTAGCAGACCTGTGTTGCCATTTTGGAAGGCTTCCCAGGGGTGGCGTAATATCTGCTTCAACCCCTAGGAGGCCTCTGGAGTACCTATGCCCTCAGTACCTAAGGTACCATATACTAGGGACTCACAAGGGTAACCCAGTAACCAATCTGGAGTGTACCTAATGTGCATACAAGTATTTTAGAGAGGAAGCCGCTAGGCTGGGGTCCTGGTTAGCAGGGCCCCAGACAGACTAAAGTCAGAAACGGGGAAACCAGCAAAACGTGGGGGTAACCATAGTAAGCAGATCCTACTCTCCTAAACAATGCATGTTTACTTTATACTGTACTGAATTATATACTTATGTTTTAACTTACTTTTCATAAACTCACTTTTAAAACGGTAAAAAAATAGTTGTCAGCTCTGGCTGTTCGGCCACTTGGTGCTGTCACAGGCCCATCTGATGTATGTGCTAAACTATTCTCCTGCAGCTACCTCTTGGTCTTCTATACTCAGTTACTACAGAAGACAGATGATGTGCAATTCTGAGCTTCTCACATCGATACAGCTCTAGTTTTGCTCTTCTCTTCTAATAGAGAAGGCTGGTTTTGGAGTAAGTAATTGCTGGGCCTGTTTTTCCATGTGTACTCTATCATTTTAACTTGTTCCATCAGACCAGAGATCAACATCTCTTACTGGTCCAGTTCCTGGAGAAACTATACTTGTGATGTCTCACATAGCTCTCCAATTTACAGTTATTTTGTTGTGGCCATACATTATTTGCAAGTGTCCCTAGGTTAGCTCTCTTCCTTTGCTGTGTTCTTCTCTCCTCCCTTTCCTTCATGTTTCTCATTGATTTGTTCCTTTTTCCAATACAGTGAGGTGCAATCAGGTGTAGTGGTACAATCTGTCAACCATCTGCATTATGGAATGATAACATACTGAGAGCCAGGCCCGGCCCGTGCAGGGCGTTATACTGGGGCGGTGACGTCAGGCAGGGGAGGGTCTGGGTGGGGTTTGTAAAATGCGGGATATGGACCATTACAGGTAAGTACCGGAAAAAAAACACGAATTTTGTTGCCCACGCTGCATCACATTTGGCGATGCAGTGTGGGCAACGAAATTAGTTTTATTTATTTTTTTCGGTACTTACCTGTAATGGTCCATATCCCGCATTTTACAACCCCCCACCCTAACCCTCCCCTGCCTGACGTCACCGCTCCGGTATAACGCCCTGCACGGGCTGGACCTGGTGAGAGCTACATCATTAACAAGAGAGCTGCCACTGGCTTCTTGAAGATAGAGACAGGTGAAACCAGCACTAATTGCAGGTAAGGAAGCACACTATTGCAAATGCAAATGCAGCATATGATTATGTGATTCTTCAATGGGAACTAGTGCTGTATGGATTTATAATGTAATATCTAGTTGTAATCTTGCAAGAACCTTTGTCTGGAGCTTTGTGTGAGCAGATCCTAATAATCATCTGAACCCCAATATTTTATGCACCTTGCTTTTTACATTAGGCAGTTTGGCTCCAGATCTCAATCAATCAATCAATCAATCAATGACACTTATAAAGCGCGCTACATACCCGTAGGGTCTCAAGGCGCTGGGGGGGGGGTGCCGCTACTGCTCGAACAGCCAGGTCTTCATCTTCTTCCTGAAGGAGAGGTGGTCTTGGGTCAGGCGCAGGTCGGTCGGGAGGGAGTTCCAGGTCTTGGCGGCCAGGTAGGAGAAGGACCTTCCTCCTGTAGTCGCTCTTCGGATGCGGGGGACGGCGGCGAGGGCGTGGTTGGCTGATCGGAGGTGGCGTTTGGGAGCGTAGAAGTTGATCCGGCTGTTGAGGTAGCTCGGGCCTTGGTCGTGTAGGGCTTTGTGTGCGTGGGTGAGGAGGCGGAAGGTGATTCTTTTGTTGACGGGGAGCCAGTGAAGGTCTCTCAGATGTCCGGTGATGTGGCTGGTTCGTGGGATGTCGAGGATGAGTCTGGCTGAGGCGTTCTGGATCCGCTGGAGTCTCTTCTGGAGCTTGGCGGTGGTACCGGCGTAGAGGGCGTTGCCGTAGTCCAGTCGGCTGGTGACGAGGGCCTGGGTGACGGTCTTCCTGGTCTCGGTGGGGATCCACCGGAAGATCTTCCGTAGCATGCGTAGGATGTTGAAGCACGCCGAGGAGACGTTGTTGACTTGCCTGGTCATGGAGAGGGAGGAGTCCAGGATGAAGCCCAGGTTGCGTGCATGGTCTGTCGGTTTGGGTGCGGTGCCCAGGGCGGGAGGCCACCAGGAGTCGTCCCAGGCGGAGGGGGAAGAGCCCAGGATGAGGACCTCCGTCTTGTCAGAGTTCAGTTTCAGGCGGCTGGTCGTCATCCACTCGGCTACCTCTTTCATCCCTTCGTGCAGGTTGGCTCTGGCGGAGGCGGGGTCGTTGGTCAGGGAGAGGATCAGCTGGGTGTCGTCGGCGTAGGATCTAGCAGTAAGAGACTACCCTCCTCATCGAAGAAACATTCATTTAGCAAAGTAAAAGTCAGAAGAGAAACTAGGATCATTTCATAACTGAGTTCTAGATCAAAATAGATGTAGAATTGCTAATAAAAACAATACAGAGTATTGCAAAAATCTGCCATGAAGGCTCAGATACAGAATACGGAATCACAAAATCATAGTAAAATCCCTCTTTAGGCAATTAAATCTCTTTTGATTTTAAGTGTTCAGCTCATAAAGAGTACTAACAGCATTGTAAAGGAGGGAAAGAAAGTCTCAAAATAATTAGAAAGAGAATCAGTAGGAATATACGGCCAGATTCATCAAGCCGAAAACGGCTCGCAAAGGGACAGATTCTGAGAATCTGGTCCTTTGCAACGCTATTTTTGCATTTGGGATTCATCATCCCAAATGCAAATATCGCATTTTTAGAAATCGCATATTTGCGAGGAATTGCATTTAAGGAATCTCAATTACAGATTCCTTAAATGCAATTCAAGAAGCATTTAAAAATTGCGAAATCGCTATTTTTGGCCGCTATTTACCGCGAAGTCTGACCTTGTGGTAAATAGCAAAAACTGAGAAAAATACACTTTTGTGCAATTTTCTCAGTTGTATGTTACACACACACATGTCCTTTGGACATGTGTGTGCGCAACATCAGTCTACATTTTCATTTCAGGGGTGCTACAGGGTGTCCTTTGGACACCCCTGGCACCCTTGAAATCGCATCCTTATTTGCGATTAGCAAATTGCTAATCACAAATAAGGAATAACTCCCCCTTTAGGCCCATAGGAATGAATGGGGAGTTATTCCTTATTTGCGATTAGCAATTTGCTGATCGCAAATAAGGAATGTGTAGGAATCGCAATTTATTTAGCGATTCCTACATGAATCCCGTTTTGCAAGTCCTTAATAGCGATTCCTTAATAATCGCTATTAAGGACTTGCAAAACGGGACAATGATGAATCTAGCTGATAAGGAGGTGCCCCCGAATCTTTAAAACCAATGTTGTTTTCACATAATTAATGCATGACAATTAAATAAACTTCAGATTCAACATGGTATGATCATTACTATGTTGCAATGTCAAATAAAAAAAAACACCACATATTTACTAAAGCTCTTTAACACTAACAAATGTCTTGAAGTACGACAAATCATCTGCTTGCTTCCTCAGCAACTGCACTCCAGATATGTGAAACATAATATGAAACATTTCTCAAACAATAGTTCACACAGTTATGTTCTTCTGCACACCTGCATCAGAACGTCCAGATGAAATCCTTCAAACTTTTACATCAGGCACAAAATGGAAAGTTTCATTCACAATACACACTTTCCAATTCAATCACCCCCTTTGTGTCATAGCACTCTATGCTCCGCACAAATTGTGGGGAGAGGGCTTGCAGAGGATCACTGATTGTGAGTTGCAAATGGCAGACGCAAGACGAGATGCAGGCCAGAACCGGAATCAATTTTAAATAAATGGTGTCCCACACAAAGATGTGGCACTTAGACATTAGAGGAGTAGCAGTCACAGACTGTTGAATTCACCCACCACTTTTTAAATGCTTTCTGCCCTACTGAAAAAGCCCTGTACTTATAAATCTGTAATCTACTCCTTCGAGAATACTTCTTTGTTGGGAGCCTATTTCCGACATTTTATGGCTTCGCATATGACCTTAAGAGCACTCCACAACATACAAAGTAGTTGTAAATGTCCTAGAATATTGTCATACATAGTGCTAAATTTGAGCGAGGGGTTGCAAGTGGAGCCTATCGGCACTCATTTGTGGGGACCGGCACTTATTTTTCCTCAACAGACTTAGAGAGCAAACAACATTCCCACCTCCTTCCTAATAAAAATGCTCCTCAATGTACTCTAATCTTTTAAAAATGTTTTTCTGATTGAATTTCACCTCCTCCAAATCTTTCTGAACTTTACGAGCAGAAAAGACTTCTGTAGTGGAGCGGGAAGGAGACTGGCAGATTTGAGGGCTGCAAGAGACTAAGGGGCACGTGCATCAAGAGTTTTTGCATTCGCAAACGGTGCGAATTCGGCCGTTTGCGAATGCAAATCCCTTTTTTGGGATGCATTAAGGTTTTTGCTTTTTTCGCAATTTAAGAAATCGCAATTTATTTGCAATTTCTTAAATGCGATGCATGATTTTTTTTAAATTGCGAAATCGCAAATAGGAAGTGGTAAATTACCATGAAGTTAACCTTCATGGTAATTTGCAAAAACTTTCAAAAATGCCCAAAAGTGCATTTATGAAAGTTTCATTTTACACACACACATGCCCTTGGGGCATGTGTGTGTGAAAAAAGTACTTAAAGGTACATTTCAGGGGTGCAGGGGGGTCCTTTGGACCCCCCATGCACCCTTGAAATTGCATTCTCATTTTGCGATTCCTTAATTGCGAAATGAGAATGCCTTCACATTCATTCCTATGGGCCTCTAGGCCCATAGGAATCAATGGAAAGGGATTCCTTAATTGCGATTCACAAATTGTGAATCGCAATTAACCAAAATTAAGAAATCGCAAAAAAAATGCGATTTCTTAATGCATAGCCGTTTGCAAATTCTTAATTGCGATTCCTTAATTTTCGCAATTAAGAATTCGCAAACGGGAACATTGATGCATGTGGCCGTTAGAGCTTGACCGCCTGCAGTGATTGTGGCAATGGTGCTGTCTCCTCTCTACTGGCTAGATGTTGGCAGCAGGACCCACTGCTCTGCCCTCCACTTCCTCCTTTCCCTCAAGGACAGCTAGTCAGCAGAAGTCTGTTGCTATGACCTCATCTTTTGGAGGTACAGCCAAGCCGCCATAAATAACCGATGATGTGCCTCCTTATCTAGGAAGTCCTGGGCCGGACCTCCAATGGGGACAATGGGATAGTTTTAGGGAAGAAGAAAAGAAAATGAATTGCAATACCCACTACAAGCACCTGTTTGTACAGTAAGACAGCAACATGATGTTGCTGGTTCTCTAGCGCTATTGGAATTATTTTTGTTACTTTGAGTACCTAGGTATTTTTTTTAACATAATTAACATACAACTATTTGCATTGGGGGAAATAATGAATTTATGCATAATTTAAAAAAAGGTTTTACTAAAAAAGGTTAAAAGTGTTAAGTGAATAACTATATAGGGTGACAATGTCAGCAGAAAATTAATGTATGTTTACAAAAAATGACTAAATGGCACAGTTACATTGCCAAAGAAAACAATGTTGAATTAAATATTTTCTATATAATTATACTATATATTTTATGCAACAGTAACTGAGCTAACCTGGTGGTTGGCATGATTTTTGGACAATTATTGGCACACATGTTATATAGCAACAATAATAATTCCAGTGACTCTCCTTTTTTCCCACTCCAATGTTCTCTCCTTAACCACACAGCACCCTCCTTTCTAATTCATTACAGTACAAAAATATATTATTCTTGGGTTAGGAAGAGAGTGAGTGCTAGGTAAGGTCTGAAACATCAGGACTTAGGGTAGGTTTAGGTAAGGCTATGGACTGGTTGGACTCATATGTTTAACTGTAGGTAGAAGACAAATCAGTGAAGAAGAAGGTGTGAGAGAAAAGATTCTTGCTGCAGCGCTCCCTACTTTCCTGGATAGTTTATATCTTTCCAGGCCTGCCTCCTTCCACCTTCATGAGGGGCAGATGGCACTGCACTAAAAAATGTGCTTTCACCTACGCTCTGACACAAATATGGCACGGGCACCCCCCTTGAGCCTTGTTCTTATGTCGGGCATTTGGCAATGGCACAAACCTTGAGTCTGTCAAAGCAATGCGGTCAGGAAGGAACAAAAAAGGAGCAGCATAGATAGCCGGGGGGAAAAATGAAAAGTTAAAAGCACTGGGGCACTGAAAGGAGTCAAAAAGTTAAAGAAACATTGAATGAATGGGAATGATTGGCTAAATTGGGATGGAAGAGGTTGGATTAGGGAACACTTCTTGTTCAAAATGGCTGCACAAGTGTGTCATACGGATTGCAGTTTTGCATTATATTTTTGGGAGAAATGCGCCTTTGCACAATGTTTGTGTGCAAGACTTAATTTGCATAATTATGTGCAATTTATGGGAAATTTTGCTTGATTATGCTACCGTAAATGTACACATTTTGCACACCCCATATCACACAATACTGCTGGCATAAGTTATGTGCAACATGCAGTGAGGTCAAGTGGATACATTTTGGTCCTTTGAGTTGTAGTAAACAGGATCAAAGGGGCAATCAATAAGTAGCTTGCAGTAAAACATAAAGAGCTTAAATTAGCTTTTCAATATAAATTGAAAATATTTATGTTCTTAAAATAACATTACCAGTGGAGGTGAGTGATCAAGGAAGTCATTAGTGATCACAGCAGAGGGATGCATGAAAGATGAAGGAAACCAGCATAGGATGAATCCTTGCATCTTCACTGCACAAAGTTCTGCTCCTAGACAAACTCAACAAAACCTGTTTGCTCTGCTGAAGCTTTTAGCAAGGGCAATCAGTGCAATAGGACAGCAACAGCAGCCTGTGACTGATGGGATAGAGAGGATGCCATGAAGAATGGTACTTTGGAACTGGTAGAGGGGTCAACAACCCCTGGTGTGCAAAATGTCTTCAAGGACAGCATCTGCCAACCACAATGTAGACTTAGTGTAGGACCTGTCAGCCTTGGGATGGCCTTCCCCCAACCCTTTTGCCTTCTCTCCTCCTATTTTGCTGACATTTTTATTGACCTTAGGACTCAGTGTATTTTGCAACTGCTAACCAGTGTTAAAGTGCCTGTGCTCACGGTGAGTTTGCCTTACACCTGAATTGCATAAATAACTTGCTAAAAAGTCCCTAGTAAAGTGAAATGCCATATACCCGGGGCTAGTAAATTAAATGCTGCTAGAGGCCCTGCAGCACTTCTAGTGTCACCCTCTTAAGTAGCCCCTTAAAACATGTCTCAGGCTTGCCATTGCAGACTGTGTGCAGCTTTAAACTTCTAATTCGACCTAGCAAAATAAACCTTTTCTAAGTGGGAAACCAATTTTTTCAATATACATGTCACCCCTTGGGAAGGACCTAAACATTCCATGTGGCTGGCTGCATTGCATTTAAAACGTTGGATATGTACTTTTACGTTTTACATGTCCTGGTAGTGAAAAACTCACAAGTTTGTTTTTCCCTACTGTGAGACCTATCTCTCCCATAGGACATTGTTGGGTTATCGTATTACATTTAATATGTGATAACTTTTGTTTGGGTGCAGGTACAAATGCCATGTCTGGTATCTAGGAATTATAATTTAAATATCCTCTTCAATGATGAAGTCAGATTTTGTTCTGAAAATGGCACTTTCAGAAAGTTGGCATTTCCTTGTCTAAACCATTCGTTGTCCGCAGCCTGTTTCCTTGGTCACCTGACCACGTGTAGTTGGCTGCTGACCTTTGTGTATTCCTCTCAGACAGCCATACAATAAGGGGATTTGGCATTGGCAGTATGGGCCATCCTAGCAATGCTACTTGTACTTCAAAGACACAGCCTAAGCAAACACACAAAGAACTTCACACTAGCCTTTTGTCTTCTACTTCAAAGCTGGCACCAGGTATAAAACTAAGATTGTTAGTCCCACTCTTCAGTTCACATCTGAACTTGTGGTGTACTCTCAGAGGAGGATATATGATGTTACAACGCGGACTGTAACAACGCATACCGTTACAACGCATCTTTTACAACGCGAATACTGTTACAACTCATGTATTTACAACGCATTTTTTTACAACGCAGGTACCTTTACAACGCATACCATTACAACGTAAGTATTGGTAAGTATATATTAATATTAATATTATAATCGTAAATTAATTTTCAAAAATATTTTTTAATGTAATTTAATTTAATTTAATTACAATGAATTAATTTAATTTAACATTAATTTTACTTTATTTTTACCCTGTACCCCTGTACCCCAGAAACTCAAAACTGACCCTCAACCCCAAAAATAAATTAAAGTAATTTAATTTAATTTAATTCCAATTAATTAATG
The DNA here is from genome assembly GCF_964263255.1 of Lissotriton vulgaris. Classification (NCBI taxonomy): domain Eukaryota; kingdom Metazoa; phylum Chordata; class Amphibia; order Caudata; family Salamandridae; genus Lissotriton; species Lissotriton vulgaris. The sequence continues at coordinate 1,663,981,246 of NC_141689.1, forward strand.
TAATTAAATATTTTAATAATTTATTTTACTTTATTTTTACCCTGTACCCCTGTACCCCAAAAACTCAAAACTGACCCTCAACCCCAAAAATAATTTAATGTAATTTAATTTAATTTAATTACAATTAATTAATTTAATTTAAAATTAATTTTAATTTATTTTTACCCTGTACCCCTGTACCCCAAAAACTAAAAACTGACCCTAAACCCCAAAAATACCCCTTTACCCAAAAACTGAAAACTGACCCTGAACCCTAAAAATACCCCTTTACCCAAAAACTGAAAACTGACCCTGAACCCTAAAAATACCCCTCTACCCAAAAACTAAAAACTGACCCTAAACCCTAAAAATACCCCTTTACCCAAAAACTGAAAACTGACCCTGAACCCTAAAAATACCCCTTTACCCAAAAACTAAAAACTGACCCTGAACCCTAAAAATACCCCTTTACCCAAAAACTAAAAACTGACCCTAAACCCTAAAAATACCCCTTTACCCAAAAACTGAAAACTGACCCTAAACCCTAAAAATACCCCTTTACCCAAAAACTGAAAACTGACCCTGAACCCTAAAAATACCCCTTTACCCAAAAACTAAAAACTGACCCTAAACCCTAAAAACTACCCCTTTACCCAAAAACTGAAAACTGACCCTGAACCCTAAAAATACCCCTTTACCCAAAAACTAAAAACTGACCCTGAACCCTAAAAATACCCCTTTACCCAAAAACTAAAAACTGACCCTGAACCCTAAAAATACCCCTTTACCCAAAAACTGAAAACTGACCCTGAACCCTAAAAATACCCCTTTACCCAAAAACTGAAAACTGACCCTGAACCCTAAAAATACCCCTTTACCCAAAAACTGAAAACTGACCCTGAACCCTAAAAATACCCCTTTACCCAAAAACTGAAAACTGACCCTGAACCCTAAAAATACCCCTTTACCCTAAAACCCAAAACTGACCCTAAACCCTAAAAATACCCCTTTACCCCAAACATATAACATTTAAAATATAATGATATACTTACCAATACTTACGTTGTAATGGTATGCGTTGTAAAGGTACCTGCGTTGTAAAAAAATGCGTTGTAAAAACATGAGTTGTAACAGTATCTGCGTTGTAATAGATGCGTTGTAACAGTAGTGCGTTGTAAAAAATGCGTTGTAGCAGGTGTATACCCTCAGAGGACTGCCCTGTTACCTGTTCCCTCCTGTGTACTTTAGAGGACTTCTCTGCTGTACCAAAAGGAATGCACTGCTGCCCGAAGCTTGCCTTGTGCCCTCAGAGGACTGTCCTGCTGCTTGAGACTTGTTTTCTGCTTGAACCCAGGACTACCAGGGTGACTGCCAAACTACCAGAGGGTTAAGTACAGGTTAATATAATGACTTTTGGTGGTTCATTCTGACAAAGACTGTGTCTGCTGCTTAAGTAAGGACTCACGCCTCTCAATTAACAACCTCATTTCTCACACTTAGCATAAAAGTTGCAGTTCCTGATTTCTGTGATTCTATATGTAATCAGTTAAATTAGGTAGGCATAAAACGACAGGACCAGCAAACTGCAAGCCCACTATGCAACTTTATCGAACTAATTTTTACTGTAGGAAAAATATGGTGACCAACCTGTAGCTCAAAATTCTGAAAATAATTGTATAAAAATCACAAGACGGTGGATTTGCAATTGTTATGTTATGTTATGTTATGTTAAGCTAAACTTATAAAGCGCACTGACACCATGAGTTTCCAGGCTCTGAAATAATGATTGTAAGGTGGCGACAGAAAGACTAGTTGGATTTAACAAAGAGCCAGGTATCTGAATCTGCGGCCACCCAGCTTTTTAAGTTTCACCACAGGGGTGACCAGAAGTTGAAGATGGACTGAGCGAAGATTGCGGGCCGGGCAGTATGTGGCAATGAGTGACTTCAAAAAATCTGGACCCCTGCACTGACGGGCCTTGTATATTAGACAGCCAATCTTAAAAGCGGCCCTCTGTTTAATTGGCAGCCAGTGCAGTTTGAGCAATAAGGGTCTTGCTGACTGCCATTTTGGGACTTTATGAATGAGCCTTGCTGCCTGGTTCTGCACAATCTGAAGACGATGGAGTAGGGACTTGGGAAGACCTAAGTAAAGAGGGTTAGAAAAGTCAAGGCGGGAGAGAACAAGGGAGATGACAGCTTGCACTAGTGCATCATGCGAAACTAAAAGGGAGATTTTACGGATTTTTCGTAACTGGAACAAACTGGCCGAAATAACAGCTCAACATCAAAGCATGTCCCCTTCTTTTAAAAAATAATTCACCTATATATGAGATTCAAATGTTGAGTATTGAGTTCAACTTTGGTGTTGAATGCTTATCCACCTCAAGCATTAGAAAAGGACCATCTGCCCACCAACAGCGTTGCAGAATGTCACATCAACAAAGAACAAACACTTCAGCGCACATCACATAAAGTCACTTTTCTCCAATTCGTATTCTCACAGAGACACTCCTTTTCAATCCAAGAGAGTCGCAACACTTGAAGGTTTCTCTAACCCTCATACAAATTTGGGCAAAAAAATCCAGGAACAAATGTACATGCTTATTTCTGTTTTCTGGAAAGTCTTGTACAATTACGTCAAATTAAGCACATCAATAAATTAATTTTCCTATGAACTACTTGTATTAAATCAAAGTTACAGACCAACTCTGCGGTTTAAATTTGTCTTCAAGTTTGATTGGAATTGAACTGATTTTTCACAACTTGTTTAATATTCTTTCCTGCATTATGATTTTCAATGTAACATTAAGGGTTCAATTACAAATTTAGCAGTGTGGCGCGCGACCGCCCTGCCACCCCACTGGCAAACTGGGGTTGGGTGAAAAATTTTGCTCCGCCACTGGAGTGCGTGGAGTACTGCCAACTCCGAGCTCCATGCAGAGTGAGTCAAGTCAAGTCAAAAACATTTGTAACCCGCACATATCACAACCAAAGAGTCTCATGGCGCTTGCAGACGGCTCTGACGAGAGAGTAGAGAGGCTTACAGCCTGATTCATGAAGTGAAATTGCGCCCGCAATCGCTGCGAAAACGCAAATGCGGGCGCAATTTCCGTAATCGGCATTCAACAACAAAATAGCGAATTCGCTAACACATATTAGCGAATTCGCTAATATAATCGCAGAATCCCTGCCGCTGAGCATTAGCGATTCGGTAATAGCGACACACCACGGAATCTGCGAAAATAATAGCGAATTCGCAATAGAAAATCGCAATCGGCATTCAAGAAAAATCGCAATTTGCGAAAAACCCAAAAATCGCTATTTGCACGGCGCAAAATAAGGACAACTCAAAGCAGGTGGTAACCATGAAAGGCATAGAAAATATTTTTTCAAAAAACCGTTGTCCTATCACCAACAGGGCCAGGCCTGACCAATCACACATAAGGACATTCAGCAGCAGCATTAGGCTTTCCACAATGCCTGGGATGTACATGGTGGTGAGGCGGCGAAGGCTACAGCGAGCAGCACGGAGGAGACGCATGAGGCAGGCAAGGATTTACCGGCTGCGGGTCACCTTGCTGGGCCAAACCAGAGAACAGATTTATGCTAAATACAGGCTGAATGGGGAAATGATCACCTGGCTGATACAAGAACTCGACCCCATCATGCAGCACCCAACAAGGCGAAACAATTCTGTGCCCACACATGTGCAGGTATTGTGTAGCCTGCACCTCCTGGCCTCCGGAAGCTTCCAGGGGGTAGTAGCGGCCGCTGGGGGAATATCCCAGCCCACCATGTCACGCTGCCTCAACAGTTTTGTAGACGCCATGCTCACCCAGCTACACCGTCACATCAAATTCCCCGCCAGCCAACAGGAATTGGACATGACAAAGCTACAATTCTACAATGTAGCCCATTTTCCACATGTGCTCGGATGCATAGACTGTACCCACGTCGCCGTCTGCCCACCAGCTGGCATGGAGTATATGTTCCGCAACAGAAAGTGCTACCACTCCCTCAACATCCAGATGGTCTGCAATGCCAAGACATACATCACTGACATTGTCTCACGGTACCCAGGGAGTACCCATGACTCCTTCATCTTCCGGCACAGCGCACTCCACACACGGCTGGTCAGGGGAGAGTTTGGGGAAGGACACCTACTTGGTAAGTACACTTTGATTGAAATGTCACATTGCAAAGATGTAACAGCGCAGCACAGGCAATCACCATCTGCTCCTCCCATTCAGGTGACAGTGGCTACGCCCTCCGTGAATACCTCCTGACCCCATACCTCAACCCTGCTACACCCCAGCAACGGCGCTACAATATTGCTCACATACGGACAAGAAATTGCATAGAAAGGACATTTGGCCTGCTCAAGAGCAGGTTCCGCATACTGCACAAGACAGGTGGGGCCATGTATTACAGTCCTGCAAAGTGCTGCCGCATAGTGGCTGTCTGCGCAATACTACATAACATTGCAACCAAGCGCCGGATACCTGTTGACATCTCTGGCAGTGAATCTGAGGGGGACAACCAGCCACCTGCACATGCGCGCCATGCACAAGGGGAGACCCCAGCAGAAGGGCACAGACGTCGCAACCACATCACAGTGAACAGTTTCTAGTACAACCACTGCCATCACCCCACTAATCAACAATGCATGCAAAATGTAAAGAAGACACAACGCTAATGTGTGTAGGAAAAGAAATGTATTTGTTCAATTCACAAAAGTAAATGTAATGGTCCGTGTCAAAGGTCAAAATAAAAGTACCTGTTCAATTCACAAAAGTAAATGTAATGGTCCGTGCCAAAGGTCAAAATAAAAGTACCTGTTCAATTCACAAAAGTAAATGTAATGGTCCGTGCCAAATTAGTCCCACAAACAGTATTACGCCATACTGCTGTGCTTGCCAGGCTTCACCTCAGCCTGTGCCAGTGGTGATTACAGTCCTCTAGGTGTGCCTAGAGCGTGACCCTCCACAACGCCTCTGAGGGCCTTCCTCCTCCGGGGCGTCAGGCAATGGGGGGGTCCTGGTGCTGCGGGTGGGTATTGGGGCCTGTGAGGCTGATTGCGAGCTCAGGCTGGACGCCCCCTCACTCGCATCATCACCCCCCACAACAGATGGAATGGGTGGAGGGTGAAGAGCCACGACAGCCGTGGTGAGGGTCTCCAGCACCCTCGACATGTCCACACTGCACTGTATGACAGTGTGCTGCTGTGTCAGACAGCGCCTCGCCAATAGGGATGTGGCATTTGCCGACACATAGCTTGCCCTGCTGTAGGTGCCAAGCTGGGTCAACAGTTGGCGGTGGTGCCGGCGTTGGCCACCGTACATTCTATTCATGGCGCGGGTGTTAGCTTCCACGGCTGCAGCAATGCGGGCCATTCCATTGCCCACACCGGCCAGGTCGGCCCTCATGCCTTCAATCTGTGTAGCAACACATGTCACGTTGCGGCCAATGTTGCATAGTTGGAGGTGAATTGCCCCCTGCTGCCGTGCCTGGCGCTGGTGTATGTGCAGCATCCGTCGCTCGATGCTGAGCCGCGCCTGTCCATCACCATTGGCCCGCCTGGTAGCAGCTGCGGATCGCTGGCGTGACCTGCCACGCCTGCCCTGCTGGCCGGATTGTGAGGCTGGGGGCTGACTGGACAGTGGCGCAGCCCCGGATGTTGAGGTGCCAGCTGATGGGGGTGAGGCCACCGGTGTTGCAGGTGTGCTCGTCGCTGGGGGTGTGCCTGCTGGTGTGGCTGTGGCAGTCGCTGCGGGGGCCACAGGAGTGACTGACCTGGCTGCAGCTCTGGGAGGAGCAGCGGTGGCAGGGAGCACAATGGGGGCTGCGATGGCAGCAGATGAGGGCGCTGCAGCAGTTGCAGGTGGGACGCTGCTGGTGATAGTTGATGGTGGTACAGTTGCAGCGTTAGGGGCTGGTGCCTGGGTATGTGTTGGCTCCTCCAGGACGCTGTCGTCAATCACCAGCCTGTCACTGTCACTGGTATCTCCACCTGTGGGGGTAAGTGGAGGACCATTAGTTGTATGCATCTGGCAGACGTGCAGTTGCTACATGCATGCTGGGTGACATTCCCTGAATGGCAGTGGCTTTGTGTGCATTGGGACCTGACTACATCTCCCACAATGGCTGCATTGTGGTACTACTACATTGTGGCCAGACTACATCTCCCACAATGCTTCAGGACAATCCTTGATGTGCAACAATTACATGCCTATGGGACATTGGGGGGGCCTATTTGGTCATGGACATCCATAGGGGGCAGGGTCGCAGTCGCATGCCACTTACCTTGGGTGTCTTGTGTGGGGGCGGATGAGTCCAGTGCAGTGAAACCCACAACGGCCTCCATCTCGAGGGTGTTTTCCACCTGGTCCTCCAGGGCGGTGTTCGGTGGTACCGTCGGACCTCCTCCTCCTGTGCCCGAGGACTCCCCAAGGCGCGCCGCCACCTTCTCCTTGGCACGGCCTCGGAGGTCGTACCACCTCTTTTTCAGTTCTTCAAGGGACCTGGCCGCCACTCCCACCGAGTTAACTGCAGAGGCTATCCCCTGCCAAATGCGCCTCTTCTCCATTTCCGGGACCCTCCTGGAATTTGCACCGAACAGTTGGTCGTGGTTAGCCACGACTCCCTCGATGAGGTGCTCCAGCTCCTGCTCGCTGAATTTGAGCTTTCGCTTCCTCCCAGCCGAGCTGCTGGTCCCTGGTGCAGCTTCCTCTGCCATGTTATGGGTTGTGGCTCTGTGGTTCACTCTACAAGCCAAGATGTGCAGCTGCTCTTCTATCTGCTCCCTGTCTCTCTGCCTCAATGTGCAAAATGGTGCTGGGAACCGGCAGCTTCCTGGTTGTGATGTCATCACTGGGCTCGAAATGCGACTTCCCGTTTTCCCGATCTCGCGAGTTTGCGATCTCGCAAATAGCGATATCGCTATTTGCGAGATCGCAGTCCAGCCGCGGGTAGGCCGAAATAGCGATTAATCTGCGATTAATCGCAATTTCGATCGGATCGCTATCGGATTTTGCGATCGCGTGCGAATCGCTTTTCTTTATCGCAATTCTTCATGAATTCGGATTTGCGATTTCTGAATAGCGACTCGCTATTTTTCGCTATTTCAGAATCGCAAATGCCGATTTTCATGAATATGGCGGTTAGTTTGCAAAAAGCCATGTCTTCAGCTTCTTACGGAAGCAGCTGTGTTCAGATATAACTCGGGGGTTGGGGGGCATTTTGTTCCATGAGGCGGGGCGAGAAAAGAGAAGGCACGACCACCATTTCTGGAGGTTTGTATTCTAAGGGGTGTAAGCAGAGAGTTGGTGCTAGATCTGAGTTCTCTTCGAGGCTGATACCATGTTAGCTTTTGAGACCAACATTTTGGACCATTTCCGTAGATGTATTTGTGGACTAGGCATAACGTTTTGAACAGGATTCGTTTTTTTACCGGGAGCCAATGAAGGCTTTTCAAACATGGGGCCTATGGGGACCTTCACGGTAAATTTAGAACCAGCCGGGCTGCGGTGTTCTGAAGAACCTGTAGTCTATTCAGGTGTTGCTGATTTAGGGCTAGAAAAAGCAAATTTCCGTAGTCCATTCTATTTATGATTAGACCCTGAACTAGGGGTTTCCGGGCCTCAGCGGGAATCCACTTAAAAACCTTTCCTTAGGCTGCGCATAAGTCCAAAGCAGGTGCCTATGATATGATTTATTCGGTTCTTCATGGAGTTCCGAAAACTCAGCAAAGTGACACAGAGCAGAGTTTTTTTCTCAAGCGTCTCGCCAGCGGTAAGTTGGGAGTGTCCATGAAAAAAGATAACGTGCTAGAACTCCTCCTGCCAAAATTTCTCATTGCAGGCGGTGTTAGCAGTTTGCGATCGCTCGCATTGAGAAATCTGCTTTTCGCGTTGAGGAGGCTGCCGCTTGAGTAGAAAGTCCACTCGAGCAGCAGAAAATAGCAGCTCCCGCTGGCATGACGTGTAGTGCCATTTGCGCTGATTTTACAGCATGGGACAAACCTCTGGCACTAAAAATCAGTTTGAGCAGAGTGACTTAATAGACTCTGCCACTGGCTGAACTCCGCAGAGTGCAGCTGAGTTTTTATGGCACTTTGCGGTGTTCTCTGGAGTTCAGCGGCATGAAACTCCTTTAACTCTGCCCACATGCGCCTCCTGCATTAGAACTGCCTGCTGTATTATGATTTTTTTGTCACTAGCCGGTGGCTCCTTTGGTGTTTCCATGTTGGTGTCTATAAAATAGGCACCACAATGGGAACATCAAGGAAAGTTCCAGCACGACACATACTTTGAAGTCCATGCCTTGCTGGATCTGGGGTGCATGCACACAGGGAGGGCACATGTTGGCTCACCTGTGTGCATCCACATGGAGTGAGGCAAAAGGGGCCCCTCTTTCCTCAATGACACTGTTTTCATGGAGGAAAGACCTCCATGAGCTCAGTGGCAGTGATGAAAGGCCTACGATGCTTGGCTGGACCGCTGTGGTCCTGCCAAGCATATTACTGCCTTAAGTCCACCGCGCCACTGCCAGGTAACACCGGTTCCCTGATGGAGACGGTGGTCTCTGGGCAGCACGACCGCCATGGTCATAATGTGGCGGTTGGAAGACTGCCACTGCCCCCTCACCACGAGTCTGGGAGTGCAAGCACTGCCTGACTCGTTATTAGGCCCAATCGGCCATATGCATCAACCTATTTAGGAAGTGAGAGAGTGAGTGAGAAAATCTGTTTATTTAGACCATGGTCTCTAAACTTCGAGTTCATAAAAAGTATAAAACATTACAATCCAATCGATGACAATTGATACGTAATGATCTCTAAAATCACACAGTTACTTTTCTGAGCTGCTCTACTTATACATTTATAGTAAAGCCATAAGATACCATTGGCTCATATTTTTCAATATTTCCAATTTAAAAAAGATCAGTTAAAATATTAAAAACATCTGAACTTAGTAAAATAAGCATTACAATCTTTAAAAAGCCCTTTACATACATCATTATTATTTTACAAAAGTTAAAACCATTTGAACTAAACGTACATCGGTCTTTCACATTATCTCCTGCAAAAGTAGGTAAAGAATGAGTCACAATACTTTCTTGAGTTTTTCCCTGGCCAAACGATTTACACCTCTCAGATAATTCCCTAGTGCAATTGCAGTATCCAATTTTTCCATTTTTATCAGTAGAATAGCAGCTTGCCCTCGTGAATTTATGCCATATTTTATAAATAATGGCCGTAAGAACTGCTTTCTCACTCCTAAACTTGTAAGGCAATCCAACAGTGTGTGCAAGATATCACACTTCATCTCCAGTCCACACTTACATCGACCGTCAGGATATAGCATTTCTGCCTTTAATCTCCCCTCCAATAACCAAGGGTTAATTCCAAATCGGATTTTTAAAATTTCCCACCTCAATCCGTAGTTCGGCAGGGTTTCTAAGTATGGATACCATGCATCATTTTCCCATGCTTCTAACATACATTGGACCGACTTTTTCTTTCTCAAGTATTTTATGTCCTGGTTTTTTGATAGCTCCCTTCCTTGTGCTCTAAGTAGGCCCTTGGTAAATGCAATTTCTACAGGATTCTGATTGACTCTCCCCTTTAAACTACCGGATACCTCCTTTATTTTCCTTTTTGCCTCCGCTGCCCATTTTAGGTTGCTATGCCGGATTTCATTACTGCACCAAAGGGACACCTTCTGGGTTTACTCTAGTAATTGTCGTTTCCAGAACCTTGCCACTGCCATTTTGGCCTGAATGTTCCATGCTATTGTTCCTGTCTCTAATCTGATTGCCTGAATCATCGCTGACTTCGGCAAGGAAAGAAGCATTTTCAACACCTTACCTTCCTCTCGATCCCAACCCACTTTGCCGCCGAAGTGGAGAACTTCCACCCCATACAATACTTGGGGATGGATCATTGCTTCATAAGCCTTTAGCATGGGTTTATGCGACCGGTCCCCATAATCTCTATTAAATTTTTTCAACCCACAAATAGAGGATGATGCTTTTGCCATTTGAGCTTCAATATGTATGTCCCATTTTAAGGAGCTTTCAAACCATAGGCCTAGGTATTTATATTCCTTTACAGTTTCCAATTTTGTTTTGCCTAGGTACCAGCTAAAACTTTTAGACCTTTTACCAAAACACAGGATCTTTGTTTTATCCATATATACTACTAAAAGTTTAGCCTTACAGTAGTCACTAAATACATTTAATTTTCTCTGTAGCCCTAGCTCTGTTTGGTCAATTTTTACTAGGTCATCCGCGTATAGCAGGCTTGCCACCTTCCTGCCACTCATTCTTGGACTAGCACTTCTTTCGACTTCCAGTGCTGCTGGCAGATCTGCTAAGAAAATAGAAAAGAGGAGTGGGGCCAGGACACAGCCCTGTCTTAGCCCGTTTGCTATATCTATTTTCCTTGTCAGTGCCCATTGAGTGTCTTTAATTAATTGAGCCCAGTTCTCTCTGTGCAATTCTTTTAGGATTGCTAGTAGTCCCACTGGGATTTCATATTTAGTCAGGCACTCCCATAGCTTCCCGCGGTCCACCAAATCAAAGGCTGCCCGGAAGTCGACGAAACAACAGAACATGTTCCCTGTTTGTTCCGTCGACTTACAAACGGTGCAATCGCAAAATTCGGCCGTTTGCGATTCCTAAATAGGTTTTTGGAATGCATCAAGCATTTTTTGTAAAATCGCTATTTTTTAGCGATTTCCAAAAATGCGATTGCTTTGAAGGAATCGCAAATTTGCGATTCCTTAAAAGCAATGCATGATTAATTTTAAAATTGCGAATTCGCAATTAGGGGGTGCAAATTACCACGAGGTTGAACCTCGTGGTAATTTGCGAAAATGTGTTAAAATGCTCTAATTTGCATTTCAAAACACTGTCATGTTACAGACACACATGTCCTTAGGACATGTGTGTTTCAAACATGCAGTTCAAAATACATTTCAGGGGTGCAGGGGGGGGTCCTTTGGACCCCCCCTGCACCCATGGAATGCATCAACATTTTGTGAATTCTAATTTGCGAATTCGCAATTCCCATTGATTCCTATGGGCCTTTTGGTCCATAGGAATCAATAGGAATTGCGAAATCGCAAATTGGAATTCGCATAATATTTGCGATTCGGTAAAAATTGCGATTTTTACCGAATCACAAATTTAATGCACTTTCAATCATGCATCCCGTTTTGCGATTCCTTATTTGCGATTCCCTAAAAATCGCAAATAAGTAATCGCAAAACCGGACTTTTATGCATGTGGCCGTAAGTGTTCTTTAGACTATGTGCTGCACAGTTGACCAACCTTAGGGCCTGATGTACTATGACTTTTTTTTTTAAGGCAAAGCCTGTGACACTCAAAATGTGAGGCTTTGCAAAGAGCAAAATCACAAAGTACTGAATGCACATAAGGAGTCAGGAATGGTTTTCTGTCTGGCAATGTTAATTCTGCGACTTATAACAAACAGCAAAGTAAAGAGGATATGAACAGGTTTCCCCCACCTTCTTGAAGTTTTGGGAATGAGCGATTAGTGCCTCAAACACATTGCTGATGCTGTGCAAAATTAGCATCTGCAATGTGATTAGACTATGTTATATCAGTGACTGTCTTACCATAGACTTTAAAAAATAACAATGGGAGAGATAGGGAAGTTCAGGAACACTCTCTTGATCCCCAGTTATATGCCAGTAAACAAAAAAAGAGAGGTTAAAGTATTTTGTAAGCCACCTAGATGGAGCCAAACGACTCGTGGAATTCGCACCCTATTTGGGTTTGAAAAGAAAGCCCTCACACACCGACCTAGTCAGTGTCATGCTTCATCATTGGGCCCCACCGAAGAGACCTAATGCCTCTTCGGTGTGCTGCGACGCCAGGAGACTGCGGAGCTGGTTGTGTGAAATGGGTGTGTTGTGAGATTAATTTAAAATAAAAAGTGTCTAAAGGGTATCTAAAAAAAAGTTTATTAATGATCCCTAGGACACGAGTAAAAGGTTCTATGTGTCTGAATTTTAGTGCCAAAGGTAATGGATGGTTAATTCAGATTTAAGTCAGTCAACATGTTTCAGCCTTAGGGGTGGTTTCAATTTACCTAGGCATTCGTCAGGACAATGATAAACCCCGGCGGTATGGAGTCTCTAATCGTCCACCCTGACCTGGGGGCGTGAAAGTGAAAAATTAATGAAAAAATGATAAAGTGCATAAAAAATGGAAGAGCGGAGTGCTCATTCCAAAAAGTAGACTCCTAATTATGGAGTATATCGGCACTTTAGAGTATGGCGCTACCTGCACCGACGGGGTCCGGTTAGAGGAAGTACTAGGTGTACAAGCGGGCTGCGAGTGCTGAGGGCGATGTGCCAGGGACACTCCAACCCCCCTCCTGAGACCCATGGTGCAGGTAGCGCCATACTCTAAAGTGCCGATATACTCCATAATTAGGAGTCTACTTTTTGGAATGAGCACTCCGCTCTTCCATTTTTTATGCACTTTATCATTTTTTCATTAATTTTTCACTTTCACGCCCCCAGGTCAGGGTGGACGATTAGAGAGTCCATACCGCCGGGGTTTATCATTGTCCTGACGAATGCCTAGGTAAATTGAAACCACCCCTAAGGCTGAAACATGTTGACTGACTTAAATCTGAATTAACCATCCATTACCTTTGGCACTAAAATTCAGACACATAGAACCTTTTACTCGTGTCCTAGGGATCATTAATAAACTTTTTTTAGATACCCTTTAGACACTTTTTATTTTAAATTAATCTCACAACACACCCATTTCACACAACCAGCTCCGCGGTCTCCTGGCGTCGCAGCACACCGAAGAGGCATTAGGTCTCTTCGGTGGGGCCCGATGATGAAGCATGACACTGACTAGGTCGGTGTGTGAGGGCTTTCTTTTCAAACCCAAATAGGGTGCGAATTCCACAAGTCTTTTGGCTCCATCTAGGTGGCTTACAAAATACTTTAACCTCTCTTTTTTTGTTTATTACCATAGACTTTGCCTGTGCAGCGAAGAGCCCAGTGCCTGTTTTATGCACCGGCAGTGCGTGAAGTGAATTAATTTAACCCAATGTTGCTCAGAGTTATTGCTTTACTTTAAGACAACCCAGCTTTGAAACAGAAAGAGTCAAACTTTACTCAGTGCTTAGGAGCTGTACTATCTGTATCTTAACACTAACTCATAGAAATATAGGGTTAAATGAATTCACTTAACGCAGTGCAGGCGCATAACATAGGCGCTGGCTGTACTCAGGGCTGTGCTCCAGCAGAGCCCAGCATGATGCGACCGTGGTCCCAAGTGCAGCAAGTGTACACGTTCAGGAAGATGCTCACCTTGTTGTCAACAAAAAGTTCAAGAGAAATGGAACACGAAAGTCCTGTCTCCAAAAGAGAAAATGCATTTTTGCAATGTGTAAGTTTTAGCATGAAGATTGTATATGGAACCAAAGGGTGCATAAGAAGGATGTTTGGAGTTGCATAGCTGGAAACGTCCAACAGTCAAGTTGCCCTTCCACACTCATAGTGGCATTGGGACGTTCATGACACTATTTAAAGTTCATCTTTTAATTATATTCTGAGAGCACATAAAAACTGTAAACTCAGGCTGACTAAGGGGCATATTATCAAGAAAGGCGTTAAAATGATGGCCGCTTTAGCGGCAGGAAACTGCAGCTAAAGCGGCGATAATGGGCTTGATAATATGCCCTTGTGAATTGCCATAGAAGCTCAGGTTCTGGTGTGAACATTGACTTCTATTGGAATTCACAAGGGCATATTATCAAGCCCATTATTGCCGCTTTAGCAGCAGTTTCCTACTGCTAAGGCGGTGATAATTTTAACCCCGTTCTTGATAATATGGACCTTAGCCCTCTCATTGTTTCAAATTCAGGCATTTTTTACTGTTGTTCACACCATGCGACAACTTTAGTCAAAGGCGCCAACGCTCTCTTGGGTTTAACAGCGCCACGTTCTAAACTAACAAATAATAGATAAGGGGCATATTATCAAGGCGCCGCTAATTTTAACGCCATTCTTGATAATATGCCCCCCAGGGGCATATTATCAAGGCGCCGCAATAAAATTATCGCCACTTAAGCATCCGTTTTTGGGCGAAAAGCGGCGATAATTTTATCGCATGATCAGCAAGGTTACGCTATTGCGTGAATCCATGCCTCTGCGCCTGTTTCCTTAACGCCCAGCATCTCAACTCTAATGAGATGCATAGTAGGCGTTCCTCACTAAAATAACGTGAGATGTCGCTAACACAATTTACTCATATCAGTAATGTGGCCGCAAACCCGCGTAGAGACGATAATGATAGCGCTAACCGCGCTTATCGCTGCTTTGTTTACGCCTGCTTTTAATCTGATTTACCCATTATATCCAATGGGAGGTGGATTGTAGGGATGAGTTCGCCCCGCCCTATCAACAAGTATTTGACTATCGCTGTGCTGTTATCGCTGGTTTTCCAGCGATAATCGCACACTTTCGCCGCTATCTGCGGATTTCCTATCGCATTGGGGATAAACATTGCTGATAGCGCGCTATCTCTGTGATAAAATCCAGCGATAGCCGGTGTTAAGTTAAAACGCGCTAAGCGCGCTTAGCGATGGTAATCGCTTCTTGTTGCTGATATGCCCCCAAGTGTCGTCTTTCAACTTAGATTTGCTGTACAAGGGTTTAAAAAAAAACACCAGATGAAAATCAATGAACAAGGTATGTCAAGTTTGATAAGAGGAAGCGGGGTTTAATAAGTGCTCATAAATTCATTAATATTTTGACTTGAATTATTTTTTAGAAGCAGGTACTCCGAAATATTTTTAAAACCCGTCTTTGCGCGAAAATAGAAACGTGATTGTCTGGCGGATAATGTTAATGTCCGCCATGTTTATTTACCTGAAATTGCAACAATTTTCAGACCTCATGGCTCACCCTCCTCACGATCGATCAAGTGAGGATATATTTGCAAATGATTTACCGGGCGCATTTCTTTTATGCCACTTCGCTCGGGGTATTATTTGAATGTGGAGGGGCAGAATTCACAAACCTCGGCTTCTCTTTTGTACTTTAAATGTAAATTAGGCCTCATTTGTTTGGTGTCCAGCTTGTAAAAGATCGTTTGTTAGTTTAGAGGTATGCTATTAAGTGCGAAAAAGTGAGTGGGCGAGAAGGTGGTGAGAGAGAAAGAGATTATTTTTAAGAATCACGTGAGCTCTCTCTTTCAATGTTTGTTCAGCGCTAATCCGAAAAATCTACTGACAGAAATCAAACAAAGGGCAAATTACATGGCTGTCGAGTAGTTTATTTTTCCAGATGGTCGACCCATAGCTATAGTTCACTGGACAATAAAAGAGGACTTATGCTGTGAAAACAAGACATTCAATGTCATTCAAGTAAGTTTAATAACAAGCACAATGTGGGCGCTGCTTCTAAAGCACACAATTGGAAAGTTTGTTAAGTGCTGCTGCGCGGAGCGCAGGAACAGGGCGCTCTGACTAAGGCGCGTCTCTCTTGACACTCGGGAACAGATGTCGGAAAAGGAAAATCTTGAGGCGGCTCACACAACCGTCTTCTGTTCTTCATAATATCTGATTTATGTTTTTTTTTTTTTAATGATCAAAGGTGATGTGCTTGAATCCTGAACATTTGAAACATGGTATAACCGTCGGCGTAGTCTGTGTTATGGGCCCCAGTTCGATGACAGTAGTGTCTCCTTGGCCGCTGTTTGAACTCCGAAATGCGGCAACAATCAGGGTCCAGTGGGTTCTGTAGGCTTCTGGACCCGGTGCCACTGCACCTGCTGCATCAACGAACGCTGTACGCTTTAAAAAACTAAAAACGTCTTATGCTCACAACATGATATTTTTTTTTAAGCTCAAATTCTTCATGCCTAAACTCCAACCAATATACCCATTTTTAATTGATCTACGTGTGGGCCTGACAATGAACAGCCCCTTGGAAAGTATTCTACAGGGCCTGATGTTCTAAGGGGACAGAGGAAAAGGTGCCCTTGGTGTTGTATTGTATTTTTTAAATCCATTTACATACACTTACATTTTTATTTAGAACGCAAGCCAGCATCGAAGAATATATAACTACTCCGAGCAGCAGGTAAAGCTGTAGTTCTTTTAGCTGCTATGTGCCTCAGATATTGCACATATAATTCGCAAACATTTTTCCATAATTATGCCCGACATATTCCTGCAAAATGCGGAACATGTCAAATGCAAAACCCTATACATATTCAAAAAGAAACAACTGCCATATATTCGTGCACCAAAATGTCAGTAGTGTGCACATGCAGGCCACATCGACCCACAGCCCTAAAATGATTGATGCCACCAAGAGAAAAAGCATTGTGCTATTCAAAGCAGTCAGAAAATATGCCCACCCTTTCCCTCTGTCATAATTCTTCACTTGCTCAAGAATGTTTTGAAAATCAGCAACTTGTTCGCCCAGAGATTTAAGCCACATGCAATACATTTCATATTCCCAACTGTCCTAATAACCAGTCCTCAATTTTCGACCCGCTAACATGGAACAATTTTTCTCAGAGAATTGTGTAACCATTTACCATCAGCGACCTAAATAATATGCTCCATTCCCTCAAAACAACTGCAAATGAAAATGACATACCCTTCTCATCCATCAGTATATCACTTTATCATTCGCCCCACCCCCCCAGAATATTGCCAGCAACTCTCTATGCCCTGGAACTTCCCATCAGCCCTGTGATACAGTCAAATTGTTCTTCTACTAAAAAAAAACCAACCTAGAGCACATTGACCAAATAAATTACTGGTCTATTCACCCATCTTCCTTTCTTTAACAAGGGTTTACAATAAAGCAATTCCATTGCAACTTCAAGGCCACCTAGACCATCCCAATCTTCTTCAATCATATAATTTCTTGAGGCATGGCCATGTTGGTGACACAATAGGATACATCCTTATGGACCTCACTGCCTGTGTCTGCCATGAGGTTCGTTAATGAAATCCCTAATGACTGCCCAAGCCACCACTAGAGACCTTTCAATGTCGCAGCGAAACTAGACAGGAACTGTGCCCACAGAGGGTCAGCGCAGGTGACGGAAAAAACACCCTTCATTTCTGAGGAATTACACAAGCTGTGCAGTGTAGCTCCCAAGATAACACCCATGGCTCAGATTCATTAAGGAGACAGGCCCCAAATGGCAGCCAGTGATGGAGACTTGAACGCAAAAAATACAAGGTGGGCAGTGGTGCCAGATGAGGAGGTGAAAATCTAGCACCTATAGAGGGAAACAGCCATTACAACAAAACTTTCACAACGCATGCTATTACATAGCATGCCATTACAAAGCAGGTGCCATTACAACGTACTACTATCACAACACATACCATTACAACGCATATGCTTTTACCACACATGCCTTTAAAACAAATTTAGTTGCAAAGGCATGAATGGTAAAGGCATAAATGTTTTACATGTAAGTATAAGGTAAGTATGTATATTTATATATATATATGGTAATTTAAGGTTTTAGGGTGGGTTTGGGTTTTGGGGTGCGAAGGGTAATTTTACGGATTAGGGTGGGTATGGGTTTTGGGGGTGGGAAGGGTAATTTTAGGTTCTAAGGTGGGTTTGGGGTTTTGGGTGGAAAGGGTAATTTAGGTGTTTAAGGTGGATTTGGGGTTTTGGGTGGGAAGGGTAATTTCAGGGTTTAGGGTGGGTTAGGGTTTTTGGGTGGGAGGGGTAATTTTAGGGTTAAGGGTGGGTTTTGATTTTTGGGTGGGAAGGGTCATTTTAAGGTATAGGGTGAATTTGGGTTTTTGGGTGGGATGGGGGTTAAAAAATATGTATCTTAAATAAATATATGTATATATGAGAGAGATAATTACCTACCTTCACCACTTTTACCAAGTATATGCCCTTACCACGCATGCCTTTGCATTGTAATGGCATGTTTGGAAAAGACACATACATGGTAAAAGTTTGCGTTGTAATGTTAGTTTGTTGCAATGGCATTGGCGTAGTAATACCTGCGTTATAATGTTACACATGGTATTAGTACGCATTGCAATGTCATATATTCCCTAAGGACGCTACAGGAGACTACCAGGCTGGAGAAAGCGGGCTTCTTATGCCTGTATTAAAGAAGAGCATTTGGCCTGTCTCGAAGGTAGACCCGAATGGTGAGAGCGCAGAGGAGTGTAAGTTAGCTGCCCACACCCATTGCTACAATGAGGCGCCAATCGCTACCTGCTAAATATCAGCAAAGTGCTAGCCAGTGAGACAGTTGCTGCTTGGTTGAAGGGTCCTTGGGTCTTATGAGTGAGTGTTCAGGGCTCATTGAAATAACAGAGGGGAATAAATCGATTCAAAATCAGAAAAGTGTTGCTGAGAGGCTTACTTCACTGCTTAGAGACAATCACTCCTCATCGGGAAGCACGAGGGGAGAGTTTAACCCTTTAATTGCTGCCGACGGCCAACGGTCGTCACGAGCGCTACCTCCCCAGTGCTGCGCACAACCGTTGGCCGTCGGGTCAGCATCCGTTCTCCGAACGTTCAGCACTGGGCGCTGAACGTTCGACGCTGGGAACGGGTTAATACATAAAGAGAAAGAGAAGCCCCCTTCATTGTTTGTAGTGGTAATGGCCCTCAAAAAGGCAGAGCTTTTAGACTCACTGAGTAAATTTAAACAAGAGTTCCGTAAAGAGCTTAAGAGCAATATGGACAGGAACATGCAGGATCTCTGCACTAATATTAGGGGTGAGGAGGGCAGAAAATCAGAGAACTACATTAAAATGTGGATTCTGTGAGTAGCCACATTGTTGACTTGTAAATTAAAGTATATACCCTCAAAATGAAGCACAAAGACACTGAAAACCAACTGTAGCAACTAGGATAGGAATTAGAATGGCACTTATTCAGTTTAAAGACCTCAACAACAGAGCAAGATGGAAAAATCTGGGATTGAGAGACCCTTAAGAAAGTGCAAAGGGTGCAGGCATGGTTGCATTTGTTGTGGGTCTCGGCTGCATGCTACTAGATGACAGCCAGCCTGAAGTTGGAATTGAGAGTGGGTATCTATAGGGTCTGAACCGGCAGCAACATGACCACAGACCTTGGGACATGGTGGTAAAATATCACTGTTTCTCATAGAAGGATAGTCTTTGTGCCTCAAAAAAACGAAATGAAATGTTTTTCCAGGATGGACATGCAAAACGTTTCAAAACATTGCACAGGCTACAATGCAAAAAAAGATTCGAATTTAAACTCAAGACTGAAAAACTGAGGGGAGATCATATAAAATACAGATGGACCAACTAGAGTGAACATTTTGTTCAAATTATATCGCATTCGCAAGCCACTCTTTGTTGTGAGTAAGGAAGAAGCAAGGAAACCACTGGTTATGGAACTTGAGCAAAGATGCAAAGATGCTACACCCCTGACAAAGAGGACATCTGATATCACAGAACCTGTGTTTTTGTTCAACGTAAAGCATCACTCCAGGCTGCAGGGAAGATATCATCCTGGAGGGAAAAACTCTAAGAGAAATGTGACCGGTAAAGACTAATTTCAGCTTTCTTTGTGATGAGAAGTGCTGGAACTTCAAAACAGAAGATTAAGGAGAATTTGATAAATCAGACTGAGGTATTGAAGTATTGACAACGCAGGCTAAACAGATCAAATTGCCTCCGGTTGACCTTAAGAAAAGAGAGGGGTTTGGGTTTACAAATGAGGCAGGTTTGAATTAGACAAGCAAAAACAATGTGAAACCTCAAGTGGCTTTATGGGGCAAAATGGGCCTCAGGAAATTAGAAGAGATTGCGGTGGGGGGCGGGGGGGGGGGGTGTAAAGGAGCAAAGCTGGGATGAGTCAACCCAAAAGTCCACTACATCAAGTGTCTGATAGGATGTGTCATAGCGTAGTATACTGACAGTGGGCAAAAAGAGAGGGGAGTCCCTAAAGTTGATTCACTCAACTCAAAGAGTAGTAGCTAAGTGCCTGATTTAGATCTTGTTGGATCTAGTCCTGCCATCGCTTTTCCGATGGTTACTTGCTCGTTGACCGCGGTCTGCTCGCTGTGTTTAGATGTTGGCGGGTCCTTGAAGGGAAGACCGTGGGAGTCCCACTGTCTCAGTCAGAATGTTCCTCCTGCATCAACAGTGTCATAGGCAGAAGTGGCTTTCGGAGGGAGTCCCGCCAAGTCTACAGCTGGGCCGATTACAATGTACCTTTCCGTCAAGGCAACTGTGGTGTAGAAACCTCCATACTTGGATTGGCAGACATGGAGAAAAAGAGGTGAAACATACCTTTTGCCAGGTTCTCTTCCGTTTCCATCAAGAACCCCATTGTCCAGGTCCTTCTTGTGCTGTCGATACTTGAGCACAATGCTTAGCATCACCATTGTTACCAGAATCTAAGGAAGGCTTCTGATTCACTTGCCTCACTATCAATCGTGTCTTAACATTAGCCTTCGCCTCCTGTATTTTTACATTGCTCTCACATGCATTTTATTAATGTGTTATGCATAGGTGTTCATCTTACGACTTATCCTGGTAAAATGTACATACCTTTATTGGTACATAAAAAATATTTATTTGGTGGTGGTGGTTGTGGGTGTTGTGCTTGTGGTGACTGTGGTTCTACATACAATAGTTTATGTATGTTGTTGGTGTGCAATGCTGTATGTAACATAAATAGCATTAGACATTACCTACTTATACATAATGACAGACTACAACATATAAGTGTGGTCAGATCATGATAAGTACTACTTGCCCATTTTAACACCACCATGGCTCCGCTGCCAGGACATTTCC
Organism: Lissotriton vulgaris; assembly: GCF_964263255.1. Taxonomy (NCBI): domain Eukaryota; kingdom Metazoa; phylum Chordata; class Amphibia; order Caudata; family Salamandridae; genus Lissotriton; species Lissotriton vulgaris. Next base: position 1,664,002,066 of record NC_141689.1, read on the forward strand.
AGCACAAAGGGGACATCTGATTTGGCCTGACGCAAACCTGACAGCCTGATGGTGACAGAGTACTGTTATCTAGCTGAGAAGACCGCAGTTGTTGCAGAAACCAGTCTGTTGATGACACATTTAAAAACAGTGGACAGACTGCCGTCAGCTTGATGGTGTACTTGGAACCACCGCCTCGGCGGGACGACTTTTTTACCACCAAGATCTAACTCAGTCCCTAAGACTGGTAATATGTTTGGTGTTTGTAGTATGAAGGGGAGATAATACCTTAGTAAAATATAAATCAACTGCTCTCACATACACCAAACTATGGCACAATCATGCTCTCTAAGACCAGGTTAATGTTTTGAGGTGGTTTATAGTTAGTGAGCACTGATATGAAGAGAATGAGAGAACCACCTATGTGACAAACAGTAACATTAACTTCATTTAATGTTAAGGAGATAAACTCTTCAGTGAAAAGAACCTTGGTATGGAGCAAGGTAAAAGCTCACCTACCAGACATCTATTTAAAAAGCCCCCACAACCAGACATCATACACCTTCAGGAAACAGAGGTAACAAGAGCTGGTCAACATAGGATGTGACATAGAACATACCCAAATGCATACTATGCCTCTTCTGGCACCAGACACTATGCAGTTGCAATTTTTGGTAATTAAAAGAGATCTCCTATTTGTATATAAGTATAGAAAAATTGATAAGGGGATTTGGCACTTGGTATTTTAAGGCTCACCGCCCTGCAAGGCAGTAACAGTAGCTAGCATTTATGGAGAAGGATGCTTTCTTGAGGATTTTTTAGAAGTTCTAGGGCTGCTTACAAGATGCACAATTATTAGTATAGGAGATTTCTACCCAGTTCAGCATCTGCAGCAAGACAAGTCAAACAAAGGAACGAGAGTGGGAGGGGCTTTCTCTAAACAGAACAAGAGAGCCTTAAAGGAGCTAGGGATGATAGATATAAGGACAGAATTACACTTGGATTATATTGAGTATGGTTCACTGATGGAATATCGATGTAACAAAAGTCAATGTTCTAAATATCGAAGAAAAAATATAGAATGCAAACATATCTACTCCCTATACTTAAAGAGGCGAGTACAAAAATATTGAGGAAAAAATATCGAAGTAAAAAATAAAGATGTAAAAAATATTGAATTAAAAATATATGTTAATGAAATAAAATATATTAAATATAATACATAATACTATCATTTTTACCAAACTAAATGACATTTAATAAACATTTTAACTAAATATTAGAAATAAACTTAAATTAAAGAATATAAACACAGTAACATAATATTTCATACATATATATATTTAAATATTATCTTTATTTAATTTGTAAACTTTAAAATGATATAAAAATATAATATATATCAATATTTTAAAATTAAAAAAACATTCTGTAATAATTTAAAACATTGAAAAAAATTAAAATATCAAATAAATGCAACAGTAGGGAAAATGTTGGCTAGCGAAGGGGTAAAAATTACTATTACCACTCCAGTGAGTGCAACAGTAGGGTAAGTGATGGACAGCGGGGGGGGGGGTAAAAATGACTTTTCCCACTTCAATAAGTTTAACAGTAAGAAAAGTGCTGGATAGCAGAGGAGTAAAAATTACTATTACCTCTCCAGTGAGTGCAACAGTAGGGAAAGTGCTGGATAGCAGAGGGGCGGAGAGGAAAAAATTACTATTCCCAATCCAATGAGTGCAACAGTAGGTAAAGTGCTGGATAGCGGATGGGTAACAATTATTATTCCCACTCCAATGAGTGCAACAGTACGTTAAGTGCTTGGTAGCGGAGGGGTAAAAATTACTATTCACACTCCAGTTAGTGCAACAGTAAGGACAGTGCTGGATAGTGGAGGGGGAACAATTACTATTCCCACTCCAGTAAGAGAAACAGTAGAGAAAAGTTGGATAGCGGAGAGGAAAACATTAGTATTCCCACTCCAATGAGTGCAATAATAGGGAAAGTAATGGATAGCGGAGGGGTTAAAAATTACTATTCCCACTCCAGTGAGTGCAACAGTAGGAAAAGTGCTGGATATAAGAAGGGTAAAAATTACTATTCCCACTCCAGTAAAAGAAACAGTAGGAAAAGTGTTGAATAGTGGAGAGGAAAAAAATTACTATTCCCACTCCAATGAGTGTAACAGTAGGGAAAGTGCTGGATAGCAGAGGGGTAAAAATTACTATTTCCACTCCAGTTAGTGCAACAGTAGGGAAAGAGCTGGATAGGGGAGGGGGAAAAATAACCATGCCCACTCCAGTGAGTGCAACAGTAGGGAAAGGTCTGGATAGCGGAGGGGGGAAAACTGTACTATGCCCACTCCAAAGAGTGCAACAGTAGGGACAGTGCTGGAAAGCGGAAGGGTAAAAATGACTATTCCCACTCCAGTGAGTGCAACCGTAGGGAAAATGTTGGTTAGCGGAGATGTAAACATTACTATTGCCACTCCAAAGAGTGCAACAGTTGGGAAAGTGCTGGATTGCAGAGAAACTAACATTACTAATAACAATTAAACAATAGAAACATTTTTTTAAATCACAAACATAAATAAATAATATTTAAAAATATACATTTAAATATATTAAACATATAAAATAAACACATTTCATAATATAAATTACATATAACAAAAAGCTCCAAATATTATACAAAACAAAATGTATAAATAGATTTAAAAACAATAATTATTTAAAAAGAGCAAATATTAACAGAATTATGTAAAACTTAAATGTATTTAGTTTGTTTCCTATCTTAGAACACCACACCAATAAAAACACACTTAACACGTTTTATTTAAATTTATTTCCATAATTAACATAATTAATAACCAATTAAAAAATATTATTAATAAAAAAAATAATAAACAATCATTAAATACACATGATTTAACACTATAATATCCCCAACACACACCTAAAACTAATTACCCACTTGCCATATTTAATTTTTAATTAAGTTATTTAAATGAATTAACTAATTCTTTAATTTATCAATTAAAAATAAATTGCTTCCTACCCTTCCCATTTTTACGCCTATAAACACCACAACACACACCTAAAACTATTTTCAAAATGAACATAATTAATTACTAATGAATTATTTAAAATTAATTACCAACTAAGGCCCCCATTAGGATGATGCGCGGATCCTACCGGTGAACGGGACCACCCGCCATGAGGGCGGGGGTCCCGTTGTGCACATTAGGATGCGCCCGCCACAGTGGCGGGAGCTTCCCACATTTTTAGCATTGCGCACCGCCCGTCGCAATGCTAAAATTGCACATTGTGCATTTCAATGCACAGCATGACAGGCCCGGCGAGGCGCCTGCCATGTTGTGCACCGAAATGCAGGGGGTACCATAGGTACCCCCCATGTGCACCCCCCACCCCCTGGAGTCCCTGGGGGCCTGCAACAGGCCCCCGCAGGGGGACTCCGCATGCCTTTCTGCCGCTACGGAAAGGCATTCACAAATGCCAATCCTAATATGGCTGGCGGTGTCTATTAGACACCGCCACCATAAAAACCCTTTTCCGCCCCGGCCGCAAGGTGACCGGGGCGGAAAAGCGGCGGACGGTCTTTCCGTCCGCCACGGTACCCCCGCCATGCTAATAAGGCGGGGGTCCTTCAGGGCAGGATGGCGGGCGGATCACCCCTGCCAGGCCGGCGGTGGCTACCGCCAGCCTGGCAGGGGCAGTCCGCCCGCCATCCTAATGGGCCCCTAAGTATTAAATCATCAATTAAAAATAATTAAACTTCCCGACCTTCCCACCATTTACACCTATACACACCAGAACACACACCTAAAATAATTACACAATTACCATCATTAATTGGCAATTCATTCATTAAAAATATTACCACAAATTAATAATGAATTTGTCCAAAACTTACTTTCCACATTTAACACTATAACATCTAAATTAAACAAATATTAATGAATAAAAAAATATTCAATACATTAAATATAAGTAAATTACTTCCCACCCTATTCCCTATAAACCCACAACCCGCTACGGTACTAAAAACGCAAAATTCAAATAAAAAATTAATAACTACTTAAAATAATCAACAAATTTATTATAATTCAATTACTTCCCACCCTATTCCCCTATAAACCAACAACCCGCTACGGTACTAAAAACTCAAAATTCAAATTAAAAAAAATTAATAACTACACACATTTCTTATACAAAAAAAATCACATACATATAAAATATATACTAAAATACATAACATTAATAAAAAATCGATACTTTTCACAAATATGTTTTTGCAAACTATATTAAACACTCCGATATTTTAAACAACTATATTTTTGCAAACAATATTAAACACTTATATATTTTAAACATAGATTTTACTTACCTAACAATCGATGTTCTTTTTTTTTTTTTAATATTTTTATTGAGCAACATTCAATCAAAAGATACAGTAATACATAATTGTCAAATATATTTATGTACTTCAAACATATTAAAACTTCAAAAAGAATAGTCAAGCATATTAATAACTAAATCACCCATAAAAAGAAAATGATAGCATAGCAAGAAAGGAAAAACAAAATTGAATATTTCCTATATCATACATTTCAGTAAATTAAGCAGTGTGATCCTATCAGGTCAGGATGAGAGTATAAGGGCAGGAGGCCTCAAATTAGAGTACCAGTTAGAAATTGGGGCCCAAATCTGGTTTCCAAGAAGTCGAGTTTTTTTACCCCTAGTGCCATAGATTGAGATCTCCTGTTTGTAAGTGGCCAGAAATCGACCAAGCCACATCTGAAATGTAAGTGGCTCTAGGTCCTTCCAACGGGCAGCAAGAATAATACGAAAAATTGCAGTTGCTAAAAACATGGACCTTTGCTCCTCAATACTATAACCCAGAGAATCATCATGTCCCATCACATAAAGGGTTACTGAATCTCGTATATTCCGTCCAAAATCTTGGGCCCAGAATCTCATAATCATCATTTTTAATAGATCTAGTTTGGGGCATTCGGCGAACATGTGAATTAAGTTCGCTTGAGTTTGTCTACATCTTGGGCAGTTGTCATCAGCCCGTAAACCCCAGGAAAACAATTTTGCCGGTGTATAATAAAGATTATATATAACTCTATAGTATTGGGCTTTAGGTTGGAGGCAATAAACAGTTTTGATGATAGGGCCAAAGAGAAATCAATATCTATATTTGGATTACCCAACCTTAGAGCCCACGCTTGTTCCACCCGCTCCAAATCATCCTTAGTATTTTCAATCAATAATTGATATAGGCTACCTATACTAGTAGATCGTTTTCCAATAACTGAGAAAAAATGAATATTGTCTAATTCTTTTCTGGGAACACAATTACGAATACTCGTAAATACTTGGAAGTATTTAGGAAAATCAGTAGCAGGAATAGTATACTTCTGTTGAAGCCAGTCAAAGGTGGTAGTATTTTCTGGGCTTAAAAAATCTGCCACTGTCTTAATGCCGAAATGTTCCCACCTCCGAGAGGTGCTATCATTAAGGCAGTCCAGAAGGATCGAGCTATTCCACAAGGGGGTGTATTTTGTAAATGTTGGAATATCTAGTTGTTTAGATACAGATTTCCAAACCTTCCACGCATCAGTAATTACCTTTAACTTAATTTTTTTGAAGTACAATGGTTCAACCTGCCTTAAGAATAGCCCCTGGCATTTGGTCCCCAAACTAAGCTCATAAATGGAGGGGATATAAAATGCTCTAGTAGTTGGAGTAGGTATTTTACAATTTAACAGAGGACCCATGTGTTGAATCAGTGTTGCCCATAGATATAGAGTTAGGCTAGGGATAGCTAACCCCCCCCCCCCCCTATCTAGAGGTAAAGTTAGGAGTGGTAGGGCTCTTCTAATCTTTCCAAAACTCCAGATGAACTTAGACATGGAGGAGTCAAGAATCTTAATAAAACTACCTCCAGCCAATAGCGGAATTGTTCGGAACAAGTAGAGTATTCTTGGGAAGATATTCATTTTTAAGTACTTAACCCTTCCAATTATAGACAGATGTAAATTATCCACTCTCCTAAGGTCTTCTTTTATTTTATTGATCAAGGGGGTGTAGTTAAAATGGTTGATTTCATTCACATCAGAGGATATACAGACACCTAAGTATGTTGCCTGTTTCACTTTATAGGGGCTTTCAAATGTCGTATTATTTGTACATAGGACCATTGTTTTATCCCTGTTAAGGGAATAACCTGAGTGAATGCCAAAAGTATGAGTGATTAATTCAATTTCATTAATTGCCTCAGTTGGGTTTGTTGTTAATACGGCCACGTCATCGGCATAGGCCAAAATTTTTGTCGAGAAAAGGCCCACCGTGACAGGTTGAATAACAGGTGTGGAAAGTAATTTTAAAATAAGGGGATTGATATAAAGGGCAAATAATATCGGGGAGCAGGGACAACCCTGCCTTGTGCCTCTTTGTATCTCAATAAACTCAGACTCAGAACCACAGATGGAAAGTTTTGCCTTTGGACCTACATACAAGGCCTTTATGGCTTTGATAAATTTATACCCAAAATTATTAAGTTCCATGATGTTCCACAAAAATTGCCAAGAGACACGGTCGAATGCCTTCTCGGCGTCGAGAAGGATCATCGACATCCTGCCCCCCATGGCGCCCATGATGTCAAAGAGGGTAATGGCTCTACGGGTATGATCTGTGGTGCCCTTTCCCGGAATAAAGCCATGCTGCCACGGGGAGACAAGACACTCGACAACCCGACTCAGCCGATTAGCTAAGACCTAGGCATATAGTTTTGAGTCGGAGTTTATAAGAGATATGGGCCTATACGAAGATGGAAGCTGGGGGGGTTTGCCTTTTTTAGCAAAGATCGCTATATTGGTGTATTTCCAGGACTCAGGCGGTATTGCATGATATTGGACCCCTAAAAACAGATCCAATAAATAGGGAAGTATTTGTTTGCCCAGTATCTTGTAACGGTTGAAGGGGATTTTATCAGGACCTGCGGCTTTGCCGTTTGCAAGCTCAGCTAATGCAAGCTCCAGTTCCGTAATTGAGATTTCCCTTTCCAGTTCTTCTTTGACTGATTCCTCAATCAGTGAATTGGGACCTATCTCTGACAACCAGTTGTTAAGGAAGGTTTTTAGATCTCTACCAGAATATAGATCTTCACTTTGATATAGCTTTTGATAATACTTCCGGAAAGCCTCTGCAATATCCTGCGAGGACGTGTATTGCTGACCCTCGTACTCAATCATCTTTATATTATTATAGGATTGTTTTTGGCGTGTACGTAGGGCTAACTGCCTACCTACATTTTCTCCGGATTCATATAAACTGCTTTTGTTTGATTGATAAGTTTCTGCGGCTTTCCGGATTAAAGAACTATTGATTTTGGTCTTCAAGACTAGTATTTTATGAAGAGTGTCAATAGCTAGATCTCCTTGATGGATCTGGGTGGCATGATAAGCCTCGAGATTAGATAGCTCCTGCTTGAGCTCAAGGTTGTTGTTATCCTCTATCTTTTTTCTTTTGGCAACAAATGATATGGTTTCGCCCCTTAATGCTGCTTTGAAACAATCCCAGACAATCAATCTGGGTACACTATATTGATTGCAGTCAAAGAAACCCTGGGCCCAAGATGTTATATGGGTTATATATTCCAAGTTGACAAGTAACTTTCTGTCAAAGGACCATTGTGACTTAGGTCTATTAAAACTGGGTAAATCAAAAATAAGGGTAAGTGCGTTATGATCCGATATTGTTTTTGGAGACTTGATTATATCCAATAATTCCAAGTCCACCAAAGAAGTCATAATGTAATCAATTCGAACATATTTGTTATGCGGATATGAAAAAAAAGTAAAACCAGAATCGTGATGTTTCCTCAAGTCCCAAACATCCAGCAAATTGTGGCTATCCATCAATTGGCGTATGGTCCTATATACCTTAGGCTTACATCCGTTGTATTTCTGAGGTAATCGGTTATGTACAAAGGTCCCTAAGGAAATGTTAAAGTCTCCACAAAGAATGAGAGGTGAAGGCCAGGAGGCTAATTCTATGTCTAGATCACTAAACATTAAGGGATCATCTAGATTTGATCCGTATATCGTACAATAGTAGGACCTGATTCTAACGGCACTATAACCCATCTGCCATGTTTGTCAGCCAACTTACGTCTAGGATTACCAAGCGCAGGTTTTGCTAAAATTGCAACCCCCCTTGTTTTAGATGTTTGAGTAGTGGCTACGATCACATTGTAACCTGGGATCTTTAACAGTTCTTTATCAGATTCTGCAATATGGGTTTCCTGTAAGCAAAGAATATCAACAGGATCTTGTCGCAGTAGTTGATATAGTTGTGCCCTTTTATTTCTATCGTTAAGACCTGCGATATTCCAATTGCAGAGTTTTACTCTCCCCATTGAGGATGGTATATCCTAGACTTGATCATTACAACACAGTTATACATGTGGATACATATACTGGGCCGCTGGTTCTTAATCTGATTTTTCTTTTTTACTGTCATTTGATCCTGTATACAAGAAAAGAAAATTGCTTGATATTGTCTTATTTGATTGAAGTTGCTTATTTTTGCATATACAACTAACATATGCCAGATATCTAGCTGCTTCACTGTGAAATCTCTATCGTAACTCAGTCTCAAACTACTCTACGCATTCAGTTACTCTACTGATACCAAAAGATATCAAAACTCAGGTCAGACTGTCTAAGAACTCTTTTGCTTTTATCTCTAGGTAAATAATTTAACCTGGCCTTTATAAATAACCTTCAGCTTAGCAGGGTTGTTGAGATACACCTGAGCCTTTTTGTCCAAAAAGGGTTTGATCATCTGGCGAAGACGCCATCTTCTCTCCACGGTAGTGTGGCAAAAGTCAGGCCTAACAAAGTAAGAGATAGTGTTTCTGGTACGCCGAGCTTCGGGCTTTGCTTTGTCAGCAATGGCCTGGCGGAGAAGAAAGTTTCCAAAATAAACCAACACTGCACGGGGATATCTCCCCTGCGGTGAGGAGGCCTTCAGGGTAGATGGAACTCTATGGACTTGTTGCACTTCCATGTCCCAATTCCAAGAGGCAAGCTCCGGGAGAGTATCCTTAAATAATTGGATAATGAAAGTGAGTATATCCTCGCCCTCGCTTTTTTCAGGAATTCCAAGGACGCGAAGATTATTGCGTCAAAGACGGTTTTCCATGTCCTCCAATTTTCATCTAACATCCTTTAATTCCTCCTCCTGGGATTCCACTAAGATGGCGGCGGCGCACTTGACCGCTGCGAGAAGCTCCGCTGACCAGTACCCTATGGAGATGATTTGAGAGGTGCCGGTTATGAATGTCGGAGGGAAACATCAGACGACGCAGCCTAAACCAAATACAGGCTCAGAAGAACGAATAATAAAAGCTTGATACAAACCGGCTACATAGTAATGCAGTAATGCAACAACGTAAAGCCCAAACTTACTTTTTGGTTTTCCCGCGGTGGCACTGAGCCGGATGGAGGGGCTCCGTGCTGAGGATTCGCAGGGCTCGGTAGATATAGCGGCGGTCTTGGGACTGAGATCTCGCCTGACCTTTCTGTCCTCGCTAATCGGTTTCGCCGTGCTGAGACCTGCTGGACACACCCGACTTGCTGGAGACGCCGCTAATCGCCGCAGTTTGGGCGGCTCACCGGCCGGTCCTGTGGCCGTGATTGACTCTTCCTGCTTTCCCGGGGGTGATTTCGCCTATCAAACGAGCCCGCAGTGCCGCACAAACAGAATGGCCCCAAAGAATGCTGCTGCTACGGCTGCCGCTGCAGCCTTTAAAACCCGAGCGGCGAAGCAGGCTCTCCGCGATCGAGAGCTAGCGCTGAAGCGAGCTGCAGCACTGAGTTCTGAGGGGACTCCCGGCTCCGACATCACTCAAACTTCGGCTCCGGTGAAGCAATCGAAATCTTCGAAGCAACTGCCATCCACGCCCGGACCGGGCCCCTCGGTGGTTGATCTCTTTAGGAAGACGCCTGCTTCTCTTCCCCCTCACCTGTCAACGATTACAACGCCGACGGTGGCTCGAACCTTGATGGCTGGTCCCTCCCCCCCCCCCGGACTGGAGATTGTAGGTGAGACGGGGGGAGTGCTGCCAGGAGGTAGTGCTCTCGTGCCTGATCGAGAGGGGGGGGAGGTCAAGGAAGCCTAACACTGTGTCTGCAAATGGAGATTCGAACATTTTAGTGGTAAACCTGCCTAATCAACCGCAGATTACGGAGAAACAGCTCCCTGTGACCCGTGAAGGTATTGATTTACAGGCATCACCCTGTGTTCCCTCTGCTCCTATTTCTACCCCGTGGCTGCTGTTTCTATTTCTATACCTGCTCAGAGCCCGGCTCTTGAAGATCCCAATGCACTATCACCTTCAATAAACACTCTGACATTGATTAATGAGCCTGAGCCCGAACTTGAAACTGAGACTAACATTGAAATTGTAACTCAATCTTTGGCGCAAAATGCAGAAAGTATGGAACTTAGGGGGAAGATATCTAAGCCATGCAAGAACTGTACTGTATCTGACTCGTTGGACACAGATAGAGATCCGTCTGATTTCTATTCAATATCTGAGGGACTTGATGATCTTAGATGGTCACATGAATCAGACTTGGAATCAGAGGTCGACACTGGCTCTGGCTCTGATACTAGTGCAACAGAGAGTGATCACGACCCAGCCCGAGATGATTCTAGGGGAGGTAAGAGAACTGTACAGAGGAAGAAAAGGACCCATCATGGCGCATCAGGTCTACTGTGGGACTATTCGCCAACAACAGTACCAGCTCTTAATTCTCAGGAACATGCCTCTACATCTCAGCCTGAGCCATCTATCTCTTTAGATCAACAAAGTGCTACACTGACCACAGTAATGGATACAGTTCTGCAGGCAATCGCCTCCCACCGGGAACAGACCTCAAAGGATGGTCGAAGGGCACAATTAGCTTTACATAAGGTACAGGGCGTAGTCCGCAAACGTTCAAAATCTGTTGCAGCTTCTAATGTAAGGATGACGGAGATGGAAGATCGCATAGTAATCAACAAAGCAGAAGCCACAGTTACTCAGGAACAAGCGATGTTCTTGACCACAATATTTTTTCTGTCGATATTTCTCAAACACAATATTTTTACCTCGATATTGGTGCAAGTCGATATTTATACATCAATATTAGGTCTCTGCAACGTTGAGTACACCTTCTTTTCCCATGTGCATTACTGCAGCTGCCATATCGATTACATATTTGTGAGTAGCACATTGGCCTCAGAGATCATAACGGCTGATATTGGCGTGATATCAGTATCAGATCATGCATCTACAAATATAGAACTACATACATAACAGGGCACTGCATCTTTGCTAAGGAAAATGCACCCATCACTTTTGAGAAATAAGCTCTTCAGAGAAAAACAGGAGAAACACATTGATGAATATTTATGGGAACATGACATTGGCGAAGTTATGTGTAGAGTGCTCAGTTTAAGAATTCTATGGCAGGATCTAGAGGTGAGAATTATGCTGTCCTTTCTTCATTTTTATTGCACAGCAGCCATGTTAACCAGTGATCACAAATGTAAACAAAACTTAATCCCCATAGCCCCCAGGGAAGAAACTGAAGTTCATAAAAAATAGGTCCAATATCCAATCAAGGAGCATCATGCACTATAAGCTGCCCTGTCCCTTGTCTGTTGTCCTCTTTTTACACTGCTCGCAGCCGTGCTAGTTAAGTGACGGACTCCGGTCCATTTTGCTACCTGTCATGATTGTTATTTGATTTATTTCTGTCCAGAGAGGTGCTTCCACCGGATTGATAGCGGCCTTCGGAATGCCGCACTGCTCTTTTCGTGGCCGCTCTTATATGCATTTGTTTACCGTTGGGAGAGGGTTGCGGGGAAACAGGGTGCAGAAGTTCTCAAGAAGGTACCTCGCCCCAATGTGACTCTCTGTCTCAGACTGCTTCTGTGGGTCAGTTCCCCATTTCGCTGAGTGCTTCCACCCATGGCTAGCTTGTCAATTTTACGGCCCCTCCCACCTGGAGCTTGAACACCCTCCGGAGTAAAATCTCCCTGGAGTGGTTGACTCCTTTTATTGTGGCAGACTGCCCAGGTGGATAGTGACACTGGTAAAGCCTTTTTTGTTCTTTTTCAGGGCGTTTGTCTGCTTGCTGTATGCTTTGGGGCCTTGTGAGGGTCTCAGCTCTCATGGATCCTATATATACCAACAGATGTTCCCATTTATAGACTTTCTACATCTAGTGCCTGTTGGTGTCTATATTGGCATTATAAGCCCTAAGTTTCAGGCCTGACTGCAGGCAGTTGAATATCTCTATAGGTCCCCTCCCCTTCCCATTAGCTCCTCTTACCTGGTGGGTGGCCTATACGATACTCCTCAACCTACCTCTACCTACCTACCTGTACCTACCTGTAACTGCAGCAGTATGGAGGACTATGGAGAGTATTATGCGGAGGAGGAAGGCATGGAATACTTCCTGGTCACAGATGTTTTCTGCGACGCGGTGGACACCTACATAATTCAAGTGGTCTCAGACGCGATAGCCCCTCTGGAGAAGAGAATCGTAGAAATGGTGCAAAGGTGCCTGTGACCCCTCGTTCTGAGGTTAGTACTCCTTGGGCCTTCGGCCCCAGTATGTCCAGAGCAGGCTTCTGCTCCCACACTGAGAATCTGCGCAAATGCCAGCCTCATGAAGGGATTTACCTGGACGCATTTGCCAGGCTAAAGAAGGCTACTACTGCCCTTCCGCTTCCATTTTCTAATGTCCCCAATTTTGCACCGTCCCCTGGTGAGGTAGTGCCTAATTCTACCCCCATCCCTTCTCCCTCAAACGATTACCCTACTGGTTCAGAAAGTAACTCTGAGCAAGTTAGATCATGGAGACCTTCTTCCAACCCCCTTCTGGTTAAAGGTCATGTAACGAGTTTCCTACGGGTTCCCAGTCGGACCTTCTGTTCGCAGACGACCGGATGCACTCCTGGTCCTTGGAGTGGACTCTATGTGATTAAGTGGGCAAGTATGTGGCCACCAGACTATGGAAGCTTAAGGATCAGGAGGTCCATTACAGCTGTAGGGCAGAATCTCCCTGCCCGTCTTTTGATGGGAAGGTGGCCCTTACGCCTAAAATAGATGGGAGCATGGCCACCTTTCTGGCCAAATATATCAAGGACTCTAAGAAAGGCATTGACTGCTCTTGGCAGTTGTGCCAGGACAAACTCCTGGATGTCACTGGCCCACTCATGAAGATCTTTGTCATGGCTGAGGACGCCAAGGCATCCGGGGTTCTTATTCCACCCAATGTGCTTTCCAACTATGACCAACAGGCCATCATATTTTTGGGGAATGCTATCCGCCATTTCCACCAACAGGCATAGGTTTTTTATTAATTAAAATTGACCCCAAGTGCAGAGAATTTTCTACCTCTGAGGCGGACCACATGGCTCAAGGGGTGCTCTTTGGTGACCTGTTTTTCAAAGAGCTCAGAAAGTTAATTTCCACATTCAACTGTCTTGACAAGGTCCTGTGGGAGAGAATGGGGGCCAAAATTATGGCTTACGCCGATGACACCCAACTTCTCTTCACCTGGAAGGGTGAAGACCTCTAGACGGCTGAGGCCCAGCGTTGTCTATCCTCGGTTTTTGCCTGGCTGGCCCAGGCTAACCTGAAATGCAACGAGGACAAATCAGAAGTGCTCCTTTATGGTCAATTTCCGATGGAATTCAGGGAATCCCTTTGGCCCAAGGGATTTCTCTGTCCCAAGGGGGACTTTGGGGTAGCCAAGAACCTGGGGATCTGGTTAGGAGCTGATCTGAGCTTCCACAAACAGATCATGAGACTCTCAGGAGCCTGCTTTGGTACCCTGAAAGCCCTCAGGAAGTTCTTCCCCCTCCTTCCTCGTGGAGGCTGTAGCCAGGGCGCTCATACTCTCGTGCCTGGACTACGCTAATGCCCTTTTCATCGGCTCTCCTGGATTTCTCTTGGGGAAATTACAGGTTGTGCAGAACGCGGTGGTCAGGCTCCTCTTTGACATCCCGAGGAGACTAAGTGTCCGCAAGCAACTGAGTGATCTTCACTGGCTCCCGGTTGTTCAGCAAGTACGCTTTAAAGCCCTGGTCCTGGCACATAAAGCTCTCCATGAACCCTTCCCCTCCTACCTGAGTGCTAGGTTTGCTTTTTACCTCCTGACCCGTCATCTGCGCTTTGCTGCGCAAAGGCGGCTGGTAATCCCTAGATTTAGAAGAGCCCGCCTGGGCGGTCAGTCCCTGGCGGTGAGAGCATCCATCATGGGGAATGCCCTGCCGGATACGCTAAGACACACAAAAGAACTTACCACCTTTAAAAAACTTCTAAAAACATATCTGTTTAAACAAGTGGTGTAGCCACCCCAGTCTGCTCGTCACTGTTTTCCCCAACGCGCCAGGACACTCTTGAGTAGCAGTGCGCAATACAAATCCATATATAACATAACATAACATAGCAATCAACAGTCAAGCATATATTTAATGGACAAGTTTTCTCTGGGGCAGTCATGGTAGAGAGTACTCAGCTGGCCGTTCTCAATACTCTGCCTCCGGCAGCGGTCAAGCTTTCCCCCGAGGACAATAGCAGGACTCCTTTTGATTGGGAGAATTCTACCCCACCAGAGTGCAATCACGTCATATAGGTCAATGCAATGGACCCCAAAGAGGAGGGGCCAATGCAAATTCCCCCTGTGAGGTTTTCTTTTGTCTCATGTATTTACTTGGGGGGGGGGGCACCTCGCACACTTTTTGGACAATTGGCTGACGATCATGTGAGATGCCTGAGTGCTACAAACAGTACAGGGGTTTCACATAGAGTTCTATGGGTCCCCTTTTCAACCAACCCCACCTTCCATGCCTTTCTTGGGGCAAGAGGCCTCGCTTATTCAGTGGGAGGTCCAGGAGCTTCTGGTGAAAGGGGCAATTTGTCACTCCGAACTAAGCATGGGTGAATTTTGCGAATTCGCAATTCGCGAATTTGCAGATTTGCGAATTGACAATCCGCAAAATTCGCGAATTCGCGCGAATTTGCGGATTTTTTTGTTTTTGCGTGTTTGCGGGTGTTCGCGAGGCGCTTTGCGTGTTCGCGGGTGTTCGCGAGGCGCTTTGCAATTTCGCGAGTTTTTTTTTTGCCTGCTTAATCACTGCCACCCTCTCGTTTTTTTATGCCCATCTGCCCTCTGTACCACTCGTTTCTGTGCCCTTCTGCCCTCTGCCCCACTCATTTTTTTTCCCCTTCTGCCCTCAGCCCCACTTAGAATGGCGCCGGCAAGCTGCCAACGCCATTCTAAAATAGCTAGAAATAGCTTCAACAGGAAGCACTAATAGATAAAGTAAAGCAGGTGCTCCAGTTGAAGGTCAAATTAAGTTACACAATCATTAATCACCCCAAGTTTGGGGTGATTAATGATTGTATAACTGAATTTGAGCAGCACCTTCTTTAGTTTATCTATTAGAGCTTCCTGTTGAAACTGACTTTTGTAATTATTTTAGAATGGCTCTGGCAGGGGTGCCATTCTAAAAGAGTTACAAAAGTCAGCTTGAACTTTTGACCCAATCCGTTCCGTTCGCGGATTTTGCGGGAAATTCACGAATCTCGTGGATTGCAAATTTACCGAAAATCCGCGAAATCCGCGAGCGGAACGGATTTTCCGCCCATGCTTACTCCGAACCCCATCCTTAAGGTTTTATAAGGAATCTGTTTTTGGTCCAGAAGCAGGATGGTGGACAGCGTCCTGTGGTTAGTCTCCAGGAATTCAACAAGTAGATGGTGTATCACCACTTCAAGATGGAGAGTATTCACCTCCTCCTTGACCTGCATCACCCCAATGACTGAATGATTCGGTTGGACCTCAAAGACGCATATCTCACATTTTTCCACCTTGCAGGCGTTTCCTCTAGTTTCCAAACTTTCGAGTTCACCTCTCTACCTTTCGGCCTGTCATCTGCCCCTTGGTGTTTCACAAAGGTGCTGAAACTGGTCATAGAGAGTATGAGGTTGTCCAATATATGCATGATAGTATACGTAGAAGATATGCTGTTGATGGACCGATGCCCGAAGGCGCTATCCCGCCACCTTCAGATCACAGTGAACCTCCTGTAGTGCCTGGGGTTTGTCTTAAACCAAGCAAAGTCCACTAGGAACACTTCACACTCCATCACCTTTCTTGGGTTTGTGATAGATTCAGTGTTGACTACCCTGAGTCTTCCCTCCAGGAAAATAGCAAATATCAGAAACAAAGGCAGGAGAGCAAAGGCGAAACAGAGGACCTCTCTCTGCCAGATAGACAGGGTGGTGGGTTGCTTGTCATCTTCAATCTAGGACATTTTTCCAGGGCCTCTCCACTTTCAGGCCTTACCACGGCTAAAAGCATCTCACCTTCACCAGTGTCTCACATACTCCCAGTTTATTCCCCTGTTGGAGAAGGCCAAGGAAGCGCTTCAGTGGTGGCTATCGCATATGGAGTCGTAGAATGGGCATGCCATTTTTGGCTCCCACCCGGACCTGGTCATTGAGTCCGACACCAGCGGTTCCTGATGGGGGGATCGCTGTGGGCAATTCACAACAGGCAGAGTACGGTCCACCGAGAAACATCCTCTTCACATCAACTGCCTGAAATTGATGGGAGGTTTCTTTGCAGTCAAATGTTGGACAAGGGACCGGGTGCAGTTGTGCATCCTCCTGAAAATGGACAATGTGGTGATGGTTCGCTACATCAACCATCGTGGAGGCACTCGGTTGAGAGCTCTCTCCAACCTGGCCAAGGACTTTTGGGAGTATTGCCTTGAACACCATGTCTCGGTGACCTGCCAGGCTTAGCTGGCCAAGTAGAAGATTGTCAATCTCATAATCTCAGGGATTCTAGCCTGTGGCAACATCTTACAATGATGGTTCAGGCCCTCTCCTCTATCTGGGGTCCATTCACGATCGACTTGTTTGTATCCTGTTTCGACCACCAGCTTTCCCGTTACTTCAGCTGGAGACCACAATCCGGTGTCATTGACGACTGATGCATTCCTTCTGGACTGGTCAAAAGAGCTGGGTTATGCCATTCCCCCATTTGCCATGATCATGCACTTGACCGCCCAAGTACGCAGGCAGAAGGCGGATGTGGTGTTGATCACCCCTCTGTAGAAGAACCAAGTGTGATTGGAACTTTCTTGGGCTTCTCCAATCCATCTACACCAATCTTCTCATCTCACCCATCCATCAGGGAATCCTCACCATCTGGTGATGAACGTCAACCTGCAGCTCATGATGTCACAGATTACAGGGCAAGATGGCAAGCCCCTGGCTTATCGAGAGACACAGCAAACCTCATCTTGCGAGCTCGGGCAGATGGCACAGTCAAGAGGTACTGTTTAGCCTGATCTCAATGGGTGGGTTGGTGTCTGTAAAGGAGTCTGGATCCCATGGGAGCAGACATTACTCTCATCCTGGCGTCTTTGGTGGCAGGAGGCATGGCCTACAGATTAGTGAATACATTTAGATCCGTGTTTTCTGCAGGCCACACAACAATCGCAGATATGCCAGTGGGTGAGCACCCCTCGGTTTGCAAGTTGCTTCACTGCATCAAGCTTTCTTTGTCTCCAGAATGAAAGCACTTGGTCCTCTGGGACATGAATACGGTTTTAAATTTCTCATCCTCATGGCCTAGTAACAGATACCCCTCCCGGAAGAAGTTAGCAGCTAAATTAGCCATTCTACTTTGGCTTATCTCATTCAGTAGAGTGTCAGATGTTAGGGCCTTAGACATCACAGGAAGGTTTTTCATTCCGGAAGGGGCTACCTTCCACATCACCAGATGAACCAAATGTAATTCTCTTGTGATTTCTTATCCGTCCTTTTCAGAGGAGCAAATACTGTGCATTGTCAGATGTATCAAGGCATATGAGAGTATAACAGCAGAGCTTCATCCCCACGGGGAAAAGCAACCTCTCATTGCTGTGAGAAAGCCTTTTTGAGCAGCCTCCTCATCGACCATAGCAAGGTGGGTGTGGTGGATCATGCAGAAGGCTGGAAAGGACACCTAGATGTTTGGTGCCCACTCCGCTCGGGCAGCAATGGCCTACAAAGCTTTTGTTCTAGGAGCCCACTTGCAGGATATTTTGAATACAGCGGACTAGTCTTCGGATTTGATCTTCAAAAGGTTTTACTTCATATCATTCTCCTCCATTGTGGCCCTGGTAGTGGACAAGCTTTGAACTAGCATAAACCTCACCTCCAGGTCCTGCCATCGAATTTCAGATTTCCTAGCCATTGTAATGGAAAGTTTCAATTCTATTAGGGACTGGGAAGTGAGAATAATCACACCCTCGCATGAGTGATGGTCCACTCAGGTTCTTGACTCTGGTATGAGTGTAAGTAAAGTATTGTTAGATGTCCTTAAGAAGAATTCTGCTGTATGGTATACTTCTAACTTGATTCCTAGTCAAGTGTGCACAGTTATTGAATCCTTGGTGGATCTTCACTGTATTTTATGGTTGTCACAATTGTAGCTGAAATTTCACTTGTTGTTGACATTTGGAATTGTTTCCTGAGTTCACCAGTGCTCCCTAAATTACAGGATGGATTTTTCAAAACAGGAATGAAGAACTTCCACTGTCGGCTTGGTTGTAGGAAGAAAGAGGGCAACAGAAAAGGGACAAGAGGACTTATACTGTATGACACTTCCTGATTGGATAATGGACTGATTTTATATTAATTCAGTTTCCTTCCCTGGAGATTCTGGAAAACAAAGTTTTGTTTACTGTTGTGGTTACTGGTTAAGATGGCTGCCGTGCAATAAAAATGAAGAAAGGACAGCTTAATTCTCACCCCTGAGTCCTTAAAATAATTCAAACTTTCCATTACAATAGCTAGGAAATTTTTTATTCTGTGCTGTATTCCTCCTGGTAAACTGTGTCCGCACAGTCATGCTCCTTCCCATGGGGTTGAACTTTCATAGGAGGAAACATGCATAGATACAATGGCCAGAATCATTAATTCCAGCCACCTGGTGCCTCCACTTAACTCACAAGTGGGTCCTTACTGTTTAGTTACTACCTGTTTTCAAAATACTCCTCATATTTTAGATATTCAAATCTTGTTTAAAAAGTTGTATTTAGCCGTCATTCATTATAAGACACTACTATTTGTCTTTTAAACATGACCGTTACACCTAAAAGCTGAATTTGTATTGGCTCATGTTATAGCTGGGAAATATATTTGATGTTAAGCAAAAACACCTGGCCACACTATAAGCCATGAATATTTCTTAGTAATATATCAAGACATTTAACGTCATGGTTAGCAGAAGGTATTCTTTATAGGCATACAGGATTAATACTACACCTTTAAACCAACAACATAATTATTGGCTGCCATGTTGCTATTGTCCAGGTAAATGTTCCACAATGTAACCTATTATGCTTGCTTTGAAACCTGGGAATCTTGGGAGAAAGTCGTGCGCTGGTGTTGGGAAACAGATTTCACACACAGCCTCTGCTCCCAATCTGCTCCTATTCTCTGATTGCCTTTGTGTGGTTTCTTGGGCCCTTTGCATTCTTCGTATCATTTTGCGTGCATTCACCATCAGATTTTCTACTCGATTGAGCGCCAAAGCCTAGAGTGTGATTAATAAAAGTTTCCTCAAGGCTTACATGGTCCTAAAAGAACATGGGTGCAAGAAGGAGGACAGACACAAGGTGGTAATGAGAGCTCAGAAAAGTCCTTGTGAGGATGTTCAAATAGTATCATGCTGGGCACAAAAATGTAGTTAAAGATTGAAAGGCTGGCATAAGATGTTTTCTTTTGTTGGAGAGGTAGCACTGCAATACAGGTCTGTAGAGGGTGCAGCAAGGTGTGCAGCAGTGCTTTGTGCTGCCTCGGGGGCTTCACCAGATTTGTCTTCTATGCCTCTTTACTGTATCAATGACTTTCTTGTTTTTATTAGATCAGCGCAAAATATATGTTACGCTCATAAAATTCATGAAAATTGAAACATTTGCAATATACAAGACACTGGTTCAAGCAGGAAATGTTCTTTTCGAGCAGGCCCTTTGCCAGTGTCTCCTGTGAATTCTGAATGCAAGGTATGTCCTCAGGTTCAATTTTAACGTGAAACATTGCAAGTGACTTTCATGAAATTTTGCCAAATTTTGCGTCATTTTTGTGGAATTTTGCCCCAAAATGTTTGGGAACTTTGCAAAGGATCAATTTTAAGGTTCATGCCAAATAAGGGTTATACATGCTTTATCTGTGGTCATCCATTGATGGTTGTGCCATGACTGTGATAGGCATATAATTCAGTAGGCATCTGGACACCTAGCTTGCCACTAGCCTGTGGCCAGACTGATCCAGTGATACGGAAGCTGCCCGGGTTTTCCCACTGGGGTTTTCCTGACCCGGGTTTCCCACGCACCATTCTTCCTGCTAAAAGAAGCCCCACCCACCCCAGGACCTACTTAATGCAGGATGTAACATGACCACATCAGTAGGCACCTGGACATCTAGCTTGCCACTTGCCTGTTCCAGCTTGTTCCAGACTGATCCAGTGACAAAACTGCTTCCCGGGTTTTCCCAACTGGGGTTTCCCACTCACCGTTCTTCTTGCAAACAGAGGCACAGCCCACCCAAGGACCTACTTAATACAGACCACAACAGATCAGCCAAGCAGGCATGTTCCTGGCATACAAAAGAAAAGCCCATCTGCACCCATCTGTGCCTGGACCGTGCCCAGCGCCACAGACCCCAGTCCTCCTGTCTGTCGAAGATACACCATCACTGAGCTCTACACCCTCAACCTCGGACATCAAAGCAAACACTACCACCAAACTGACCCACTCTCCATTAGGATCCTTCACCTGCACCCACTGCCACTTCACCTGTCCCTGCACACACAACAGTCCACTGACCAGCCCCACCCCAAACACCACAGACACTATCTGAACAAAAACACTACCACAAATGTGCCCTTTTCAACACATGGTCACTATGCAAGATTTCCACGGAACTGTGGGACCTCATCGCCACACTCGCACCTGGAATCTCCTTCCTCACTGGGACCTGGATCAGCCCTACATGTGCCCCAGACATTGCCACAACGATGCCCGATGAATATATAATCACTCACTAGGACCGCACCAACAAGGTGGAAGGAGGAATATCCATCATTCACAAAGACACTATACAGTGTAACACCACAACCTCCATGAAACATCTCAACTTTAAGCTCCACTTGGAAGACAAGACAACTATCAGAGGCACACTTGCATACCGACCCCCCCCAGGCCTGGGCTCCAGCTTCTGCAACACATTTGCGGGCACATGCATCAATGGAAATTGCATTCGCAAATGGTGCGAATCGCAAAATTCGGCCGTTTGCGAATGCAATTCCCATTTTTGGGATGCATTAACATTTTCGTAATTTTTGCAATTTAAGAAATCGCAAAATTGCGATTGCTTAAATTGCGATTGCATTTAAGGAATCTCAAATTGAGATTCCTTAAATGCAATGCATCAAACTCTAAAAATTTGCGAATTCGCAAATAAGGGGAGCAAATTACCATGAAGTTGACCTTCATGGTAGTTTGCGAAAACTTTGAAAAATGCACTAAAGTGCATTTTTCAAAGTTCCATTTTACACACACTCATGCCCTTGGGGCATGTGAGTGTGCAAAATGTACTTCTAAGCAGATTTCAGGGGTGCAACAGGGTGTCCTTTGGACACCCCTGCACCCTTGAAATTGCATTCTTAATTTGCAAATTTCTAATGGTGAATTGCAAATTAAGAATGTCTTTCCATTCATTCCTATGGGCCTCTAGGCCCACAGGAATGGATTGGGAGGTATTCCTTAATTGCGATTCTCAATTAGAGATTCGCAATTAAGGAATGTTAAGAAATCGCTATTTTTATAGCGATTTCTTGATGCATTGCAGTTTGCAATTCCTTAATTGCGATTCCTTATTTTTCGCAATTAAGGAATCGCAAAATGCAATATTGATGCATGTGCCCATTGCTGACTTCATTGCATCCCTAGCCTAAAGGCCTTATTACTAGTTAGCCAGAAACTGGTCCTTGGATGCTTGATTCCGTCTAGGAAAGACATGGCTTGGTAGTTCGGGCTGGACTGTTCCCATGAGGCACAGGGTCAAGGCTGATTTGCATATAGCCAGTGTCTGACCTAGGGTGGTGTGGAGTGCAAAGAAACGATGGATTTAGGCCCAGATATTTGTACTGGGGTGAATGTAAGACATTGTTCTGCATTCTGTCCATCAACTGTGTTTTTTGCAATTTTCACCCTGAGTGGGCTGGGTATGCTCAGACGTGAGTCCCAGGCTCTCCACATCACTGGAGTCAAGCTATCTAGGCTGAAGAAGGCTGATAGCCAGAACCGGTCCTTGGATGCTTGATTCCGGTTTAGGAAAGACATGGCTTGGTAGTTCGGGCGGGACTGTTCCCATGAGGGACAGGATCAAGGCTGATTTGCATATAGCCAGTGTCTGACCTAGGGTGGTGTGGAGTGCAAAAAAACGATGGATTTAGGCCCAGATCTTTGTACTGGGGTGAATGTAAGACATTGTTCTGCAGTCTGTCCAACAACTGGATTTTTGCAATTATTACTAGTTAGGCAATCCCTTGGACCAATGTACCAGCAGTAGCGGTCTGAGCATTGAGAGCTTGGCAGGTGGACCGCTGTATTATGAGTTTGGCAAGATTAGGATAATGAAACACTGGGCAAAAAAACATATAGGCCTTATATATACCTTCCAGTTTGCATGCATCTCTTTCAGTTAATAGCTAACTGTTCTATATTAGGATTTTAATTCATAACCTGCAAGTAGCAAAAGGATCTCTCTTGCAAAAGCAGTAAACCACTGACCTGTTTACATTATATGCACTTTGTGATCTGCATGATACACGCTCTTTGCAGCAGGCATATTAACCCTTTGTGCTACCATACGATGAGTCAAAACGTCCACTAGACAAAACTCCTGTCTCTCTCCAGGAAGAACTTTAATCACTGGAGGTATCTTGGTATTTTTATTGCTGGCTGAAAATCATGGCAGCAGGTGCTTTTAAAATGATAATATACTTGTAAACATGGTGCCCACACCCCAAGTAAGTGCTTGTGCGGCGGCACCAGTAGCACCACTCTAGAGCCTGCCCTGATCTATTGTTGAGTTTGTAAATCAATTTCTGAAAGGTTGAGTTCTCATGCATATTCTACAACCATTGTTGAAACATCAGAACTAATTAATTTTCCTGTAGCATGATATGCCTATTTTGGCCATCTGTAGAGCAGTGGATAACCATCTTTTTGCATGAAAGCTGAAGGTAGGGAGGTCAATGGTGTTGTGCAGTTCCACCATTCATGCAGTCAGTTCAGTGGGTTTATGGAGTTCAGATTTCAAACAATTCCACACTTGTTGCTTGAAGCCTTGTACGTTCAGGATGTCCCATAAAATAGGTACAATGTCACTACTGTGTGCTCCACAGTTCCAACATCAGGATTCAGTACTAAGGCCTGATTATGATCTTGGTGAACAGTGTTACTCCAACACAAACGTGGCGGATATCCCGTCCGCCAAATTACAATTCTATTATAACCCATGGAACTTCGAAGATCGTAACCAGGCCCTAGGTTTGGCTCTATTGAGCTTTTCAGGTGACCGGTGTCACCTATGAATAATTTTGAAATAGCTGTATTTCCAACACAACTTATTTAGCCCTTTAATATAATCAGTGATTATAGAATCCCAATCTTCATTAGAAACATGGTATTGAGTCTTGTTTGCCGCCATTTACATAGGGTGGAGGAGGTGACCTGCAAGCAACAGTAATCAATCAATGTAGCATGCAACCCTGAGATTGCCCGGTATTCTTTCCATATATTAAGTAGTGGACAGTGGGGGTACTTTCAAAGATATCAGAAAGGCACCCTAACTTGTCATGGAACACATGAGATTGTTGCAAATATCTTCAACTTTGAGTATTTGTGAGTCCGTATACTTGGTTAACGTCAAGGAAGCTTTTCAAAGAGCCACTTTTAAGAATGTCCTCAGTGGGTGCTTGCATGGGTGGATCAGTAGAGGGATGAATCTGTTCAATTGATTTGCTAGGACTTTGGACAACATATTTACATCTACATTTATTAGCCAAATTGACCTGCAACTGCAGCATTATAGTGTATCTTTACCCAGTTTTGGGATTCTGGATAATCATGCTCTAATTAGTTTGTCTCTGAACTATGAATATGCCAAAAGATTAATTGAACACGGAGACCAATACTGGGACAATCAGTGGTTTAGAACCTTATAGAATACTATTTGGAAATCATCTTGCCCAGTGGCCTTTCTGCAGTCCATCTCATCAATTGCCCTTGTCACTTCTTCAATGATTTCACCATCCATCATACCCAATTGCTCTTTTGTGAATCTGGGCACCTATAACCCACAGACGATGTCGACTTCTATGTCTGTCCAAGATAATTTATTGGAGGCATACCGTTTTGAAATATTTCCAAAATTAATTTGTTGTATCTGTTGGTTTTGT
Source organism: Lissotriton vulgaris (assembly GCF_964263255.1). NCBI lineage: Eukaryota > Metazoa > Chordata > Amphibia > Caudata > Salamandridae > Lissotriton > Lissotriton vulgaris. The sequence continues at coordinate 1,664,026,670 of NC_141689.1, forward strand.
TAGTAAATCTGCTTTGGCATTTTGGAGGGCTGGTATCTTTATGACTGATTCGACCTGCCGAAGTTGGAATGTAAATAACTGACATAGTTTAGTTGGTGTAAGTGGAATTAAAACCTTTCCACTTCAGTCGCATAAATGTCATTTAGGCTAGTTTTAGCTTTGAATTATTTTCGCTGGGTAGCATTTTTATGGGATTTCGATTAGGCCATTGTCAATGTACTGACCTGCAATTCTAAATGAGGTGTAGTCATGTTGACTTGTCTCTTAAAATAGACAACTATCTCACCCCCCCCCCAACAAATTTGAGCAGAGGACACTGATTTCAATAAATCCAGAAATCTTGCCATAATAGTATGTCCCATGCCTTGTTTCATGGGTCTCTTGATTTCTTAATTTAGAAAAGCCCGTCTGTCGTGAGAAAACTAGATTTGCTGCCTGTAGGAGCATAGATAGATCACACAATACTGTATGTGTTATTTATGCAGAGATTTCCAAAGATATACCTACTCTCATGTCTATCCACGGATGGACACCCTTAACAGGGAGCAATATGGTTAGGCTGTCCGGTTTTAGGTTTTTTTTTTTTTTTTTTTTTTTTAAATATTTGTTTTTATTGCAGAATTAGAAACCATTGCATGCAATTGCTCAACCAGTACACTCATGGTGTCCCCCCACATCAATCGTAAGAGCTTAGATCATACACAGCCTTTCAGCCCGCATCCCGGAGGCCGGGCGGCACATCGTCCCAGATAGTAGCAAGACATCATGGTGAGCGTCCCTGAGGGACAATGGTCGAAATTGCTTTACGTATCTGCATTTTACCCCCCCAACCCCTAACCTATCCCCAACATCAGCCATCCTAGTCCAACATTCCAGTGCTACGGAGCCGCTGCAGTCCCGTTCCCCGTTCCCTACGAGGGCCTCGTCATGTCTGTCCCATGCTCCCCTGCCGCCCCCCGCTATCCACCCACTCTCCACAGACCCAGTAAGCAGTCCCAATCCAGAATCGCTGCCGTATCCAATCTGCCTCCCGGCTCCTAGCCCACCCCTCAACAACCCCTAAACAACCCCCAGTCCCACCCCGCCTGCAACCGCTAATGGTGTGTGCCATGTTCCTGACTCTTGCTTGGGTCCCGCTACAGATCCGCTGATACCTCCGTACCCGTATGCCTCGCGGTGTCCTCGAGTCCTATCCATTCAGTCCTCATCCTCCACCAATGAATCACGCAAAGCCTGCACTATCAATTCCCATGCACGCGCTGACTCTAAGGTCTTTTCATTATCAAGCTTGACAGCCTGCCTCATTCGGAGCACACTCTCGCACTCGGACCACCTCAACAAGTCATTCGTCCACCTCCTCACAGACGGTCCCTCCCTGGACTTCCAGTGCCAGGTAATCTCTCGCTGCGCCAGTATCAGCCCTAGGTCAATAAACTTACTTGTCACCTTAGTGTGTTTGGTATGTGGGAACCAGAGCAACAAGCACGCCGCCATATCAAACTCCACCTCCCTGTCGGTCACTGCATTGAGAAGTTCCCCTACCTCCGCCCAGTAAGCTTCTAATTTCGGACAGCCCCAGAGCAGGTGATCCATATCTGCCTCCAACGCTAAACACCTCGGACACCGCGCTTCCTGCACCTGGAAGTACCGTTTGATCTTCTCCGGAGTCAAGTAGGCCCTATGTAATACAAAGAAGTGCACCTGCTGGAAGCGCGCGTTCCTCGTGCCCTTCCACGTGCGCTTAAGAATATGGCTCCACACCGTGTCCGGAATGGGCCTACCTACGCTCGCCTCCCATTTCGCTTTCAGCCCCAGGAGCGGTTCCAGCCCCTCATGCAGCATCCTATTATGTAGGCAGGTCACCGCCTTAAAGGTGCCAGCGGCCATCACTACGTACTGGCATGCCATAGTCGTGTCCGGTTCAATGAGCCCCCCTTTCCAGTGCTTCTGAATGGCCGCCACTACCGCCGCATGCAAGAGGAAGCTCCCCTCCGGCAACCCAAACTGTTCCTGTAGTACCCCGAAGGGCACCAAGGTCCCGCCAACATACAGGTCCCCTACCACTTGCAGTCCCAACTCCTCCCATTCCGACAGTGGGGACCAATCGCCCCCGTGCGGCAGTGCAGTCAACATGCCTATCGGTATCTCCGGTGCATACGGTCGGGTCGCCTTCGCCCTCCTCAGACTCCTCTGCCAGCACGACCTGAGCATCCGCTCCTCCATAGTGAGGCCTCGCAGCGCCAGTTTCTGCTGCATAACGATATAGGCCAGGACATGGCGTTGTATCCCCAACTCTCGGTCGCACTCCGGCCCTCTGAACACCCTAGCCACGTGCTGTGTAAGAACCTGAAGCTGCGCCGCCAGGTAATACAACTCAAAATCAGGGACGGCCATCCCTCCCTCAATCTTGGGGCGAAGCAACGTGTTCAGTGCCACTCTACGGCGGCCATGCCCCCAGAGGAAGTCAATAACCATCGTCCGCAAGTCCCGAAAGATCCTCTGAGGAATCCAGATGGGCAGCGTTCGAAAATAATACAGGAGTCGTGGGAGCGCTACCATTTTCAACAGAGCAATCCTACCTAACACCGTCAGGGGGAGGGATGCCCAAAAGGACATACAACCTCTCAGCGCCCGTACGCACCGTCCAATATTGCCCTCGAATAGGTCCGCGGCCTCGTGGTAGATACGGACTCCCAAATAAGTAAAGCAAGATGGCTCCCAGACCACCCCCAAGTCACGTGCGTGGCAAGGTACATCCGCTCGGAGCGGAAAGACACAGGTCTTCGCCCAGTTAACCCTGAGGCCCGACAACCGGCCAAACTCAGACAGCATTTCCATCGCCCCTTCCAGAGCCCGTTCCGTGTCCTCCATATATAGCAGCAAGTCATCCGCGTACAGCGAGATGTGGTGCAGCTGCCCACCGCTTGCAATCCCTGCATACCCGTCTCCCGACCTGGCACGCACCGCCAAGGGTTCCATCGCCAGTGCGAACAAAAGAGGGGAAAGGGAGCACCCCTGTCGCGTTCCCCTACCAACTGGATAAGACGCGGACACCAAATTGCCCAGGCGTACTCGCGCTGTTGCCGAGGAATACAGCACCTTCGTCCACCTGCGGAACCCTTCACCAATATCAAACCTCACCAGCACTTCATCCAGATAGACCCATTCCAAACTATCAAAAGCCTTCTCAATGTCTACAGACAACACCGCCTGGGCACCATCCGTATCCACTGTACCATCCAGTATCCCAACCAGGCGACGAATATTTAACGCCGTGCTTCTCGTGGGGATAAACCCCGCCTGGTCCCTGTGCACCAGGCCAGTCATGTGTGGGGCCAACCTGGTGGCCAAAATCCGGCTCAATATCTTGTAGTCCACCGTCAGCATGGACAATGGCCTGTAGGACCTCACATCAGTCGCTTCCCTGCCGGGTTTTAGCAACGGCACTATCAGTGCTTCCCTCATTGACCCGGGCAGACCCCCCAACCTGTAAGCCTCCGTGTACACCACCAGCAGTCTGGGCGCCAATCTATCAACGTACTTCTGATAGAACTCTATTGGTAGGCCATCCACACCGGGCGTTTTATTTCGCGCCATGTGCTTAATGGCCGTCCTGATCTCGGCCAGCGTGATAGGCCCACCTAAGTCTTTTGCATCGTCATCGTCAAGGACCGGAAGCTGCCCTGACTCCAGATACGCCGCTATTTCGTGGGCCTCTACTCCCAGCTGACTCTCGTACAGCTCTGCATAATAGGCCCGAAAGCACTCCAGCACCGCCGATTGGGAATACACCTTTTCCCCCTGTGCATTTTTGATCCTTAGGACCGGGCAGCCTCTGAGTTCGGGATTAGCAAGCCTGGCCAGGAGCGTACCCACCTTATCCCTTTCGGCATGCGCTCTAATGGCGTATTGTCTGTAGTCATAGCTCCGGAGCCGTTCCGTCTCGGTGGCTACCACCTCCTTCGCCTCCATCAACCGGGCCTGCAATTCCGGTCGGGTCGGCCTACGCCGCTCCAGTTCCCTCAGTTTCTCCTCCGCACTGGCAAGCGCATTCAGCACCGACAATCGAGCATTCGAAAACCTACCCAAGCATACACCTCTCACCACCACTTTCATCGCATCCCATTCAGTGGACCTGCCTGTAGCTGTACCCTCATTCTCACTGAAATACTGATCAATGCCCTGTTGGACTGCGTCACTGAACACCGAGTCCTCCAGCGTGTCGGGCCGGAGCCGCCATGTTGGAATCGCAGAACGCTCCCGCTGCCATTGGACATGCACCAGCAGAGGATTGTGATCCGAGATGGTCCTGGCCAAATACTCCGTATGAGAGACCAATGGGGCTAGGGACCCGCTACACAGTACCGAATCAATTCTAACATGTAGAGCATGGAGTGCTGAGAAAAAGGAGTAGTCCCTAACTTCCCTGTGTTGTTCCCGCCACACATCCAACAGCCCCCACCTATCCTGCCAATCCTTCCTATGCATGGCTAGCTTGCGTACCGGGGAGTCAACCAGGGGAGGGTGAGATCTGTCCAAGGCCACATCCGTGATCGAATTAAAGTCCCCCCCCCAATATCACAGGGCCCGCTAGGAAGGAGGCCAAGGACCCGGATAAACCATCGAAAAAGCGGGCCTGATCAACATTTGGAGCATATACACAGCTGAGAACCACATCCCGACCATATAACCTCCCCTCCACCGCCACATATCTGCCCTCAGGATCCACCACTTGATTCAGCACCTGAAACGGTATCCCCGCCCTCACCCATATCAGTACCCCTCTAGCGAACGCTGAGTAAGTGGTGCCAAAAACCTGACCCCGCCATCTCTTCTGTAGTGCGGTGCATTCCTGTTTCGTTAAATGAGTCTCCTGCAACATGGCAACCTGAACCCCCCTCCTCACCAAATACGCATGCACTTTGCGGCGTTTGACCATAGTTCGCAGCCCTCGGACATTCCACGTCAGGCATTTCAAGTTAGGTAACGTCCCCATACCAGCATAGAGCGATCCAGTTCAAATGCAGCCAGTCAATATCCACACCATAGCAGTTGCCCCCCCAGAACAAACTATTGAAATTAAAACTCCCCGAACCCCACTCCCCAGGACAGAGCCCACAAACCCGGTGTCAGCCCCGATCCAAACCTGAAACCAAACACACATCTGACTAACCTGTGGTCGCCACCACAGAAGGCCTTAAGGGCCCTTGGGGGATGAGTTATCGCCGACCCCGGCAAGCGGTGCCCGCGCCACGCGCTCTCCATCCCGCCATGCCAACGCGGCACCCTGCCCTGCGACCCACCCAGATCCAACAGGATGCCTCCCAACCAAAAATCGTGTCCAAGTCCCAATGAAAAATCAGCCATGAAAAATCTCATCAGATGTCTGGGGGGTAACCACCGGCCCCTTCGAGCTTTCCGCCTCCGAAAGTTCCTCACCGGTCCTGCCGCCGTCGTCGCCAGAGTCCGTCGCTGCCAGTTCACTCTCCGGCTGCGATCTCGTAATGGCCGCCGTCGCTGCAAGCGCCTCTCTCTTGTCCGCAGCCATTTGGGCCTCCCGTTTCTCTCGCTGGCGCCTATTGCGGGAGCGGATCCTTTGGGACTGCCGGACCTGAGGCGGTTTAGGCCGATCTCGTCGACTTTTGTGATTCCTGTCCGTGCCAGCTCTGTATGATTCCAACCACAGCCATGCTTCATCCGGGGTCTGAAAAAAGTGCGTGGCCCCATCCAGGACTATCCGCAGCTTGGCCGGGAAGAGCAAGGAGTACTGGATGCCCTCCTCCCTCAGCTCCTTTTTCACTGCCAGAAACGATGCCCTATTCTTCTGGACCGCCTGAGTGTAGTCCGGGAAGATCGTGACCCTGCTGTTTTCCACCTCATATGGGCCCGAAGCCCGAGCTCTCTGGATTAGGAGGTCCCGGTCCTTATAATGAAGGAGCCTCACCACCATCGGTCGGGGGGCGGCCAAGCGCAGGCGGGCGAGCCGGCACCCTGTGAGCTCGTTCCAATGTAAAGAAGGAAGTAAGTCCCTCCGGTGCCACCACAGTCCGGAACCATTCCTCCATGTAGGCCACCGCATCCTCTCCCTCAATCCGTTCCGGCAGGCCCACGACCCGCACGTTGTTCCTTCTGTTGCGGCTTTCAGCATCCTCCGCCCGTCGTTCCAGCATGTCCAGCCGGGTCAGGATGTCTGTTATCTTATGTTCCGCGGTCACCACCGCCGGTTTCAGGTCCAATAAGAGCTGTTCATGGTCCTTCACCTTATCCGCCAACTTGGCGTGATCCGCTCGCAGGAGCCCCAGCCCCGTAGCGACCTGCGCAATGTCCTGCTGCAATGCCTCCTTGGTCGAGGTGATAGCATCCAGTATGGCATCCAAGCGTCGGTGTAGCCTCTGCTCCTGATCCATCATCGGCGGGGGGCCCTCGCCGACCTGGGTTAGTGCAGCCATCTCCTCCTGGCCCTGCTCCGTGGTGGTCGCTCCCCCAGCAGCCGCCATCTTAGGTTGCTCTGTCGCCTCTGCACGGGCAGAAGGCCTTGCCAAGTCCAAGTCCCAACAACCACTGTCCAGTGGGACGTGCGTCTCAGCAATGATCGCGACAGAGTGCCACCACAATGCCCGCAACTCCAGGGAGCTGGAGGACCGGCGCCGTTCACCTCACTGCCACCAGGTCCGGGGGGTGGGGGAGGGGGAGAAGGAGTAGAGACGAGCAGTCGCCCCCAGTTGCCCTGAACAAATGCTGGGCACCAAACTCCCCGCCTTCAGGACCGCATCTACAGCTCCCACAACTCCGATCTCGTAGAAGCGGGCCACCCCGCCAGTCGAAGCCAATTCTGCTCAGTTTCGGTTTCCGAGGCCATCGGTCCGCGCCGCCGCCATTTTCTTCACACTCCGGGCGACACCTTGGCCGTCGTCTTACGAGGTCTCCACGGGGCCAGCGAACCCCAAAAGTGCTTTCCGCCGCTCCCCAGTGGCTCCCCAACTCTTCGTAGGCCAGTCAGACCGACCAGGGGTCGCTCCGGGTGCTGATTTCAGGAGAATTAGCGGGACCCTGCGCGGAGCTGCAAGCTCACGCCGCCATCCCGATCGGCGTCCAAGCCACGCCCCCCCTGTCCGGTTTTAGGTTTAAACCTATAATAACTGATAAAACCCCACTGAAAGAAAAATAGCCCTCACCAGTGAAAACATATAAACACTGAAAAAACACCTGCACAACCACAAACTAAATGCCATTCAAAGAAAGGAAAAAGGGATTGAAAGAGTCAATTTGTATCTTACTGAAGGGGCCAATACAATGTAACTTTGTTATGCAAGCTAGCAGTAAGAAAGTCTGGGCTAATATTATTCTGCTTGAGTTTTGTTGTTTAGGAATGCCACTAAAATATTGTTTCTTTTTCCTTTTGTTTTTTCCAGTTCTGTGGCCTTTGGTCTAAAGATGCAGAGTTTAGAAGCATGGAATGCAGGGTCGCTGAAGAAGGATTATATGGTGTACTACAATAAGTTTCATTTTCAAAAATCTATTTGGACCTCATATACACTATACTTGCACTGTCTATATACCATGCGCTTTCAGTGCAGAAAGCAAGCAATAATAAAAGCGAAACGTTCCATAAACACCGGAAAAACACTGTTTCTGTAGTTTTTAATGGCGCAAAAATGTGTAACCACTGTTTTTAAAAGGTATTGAAATCACTTGAAAACACTGAAAAAACCCCACCAGAATTTACCAAAAATAGAAACTGATAACAGGAAAGCCTAAATATGGTATATGAATGTTGCTACTCTTCTCTTTTGGAGGTGGAACTGTCGTGTATGACAAGGCCCACCCTGTGTCTATGGAGCAGGTCTCCTTTCTCAGGCATAAGGTGCATCTCTTGGAGGAGAGCAATCTAAATTTTCTGTGACCCAAGAAGGAAAGTACTTTCATTGTATAACGTGTTAGGTCGTTGATGTTAAGAGACATCACCGTCTATGGTCTTTGAGCAGGCGATGGCATTTCCTCGCGTGACAAGTAGGGTATTTTCCCTAATGCAGTCCCTGTTTGTTGAGGTACATGTTACTGGTGTAAGTGTTACTTATGCTTAGGGAGTCACTTAATTATTTCTGGAGTTGTTGTCTCTTCAGAAGGAATAGGTAAAGCAATGGTGAGCTCTCAGCTTCTCTGATTCGAAAATTATAGAATGCATTCAGTGATAGATAAGATTCCATTTTCTGTGTGAAACTATAGTAATAGCACAATATAGGAGGGTGTGGTCAGTGGCAACAGGGACAGTAAAAAGAGGTGAAATGGAAGACTTACTGTTAGAGTCAATATGTCACTATAGTAGTCGAGCTCAGGTAATGCTATCCAACTAAGTAAGCTCTTCTTTGTTCTGAAGGTTAGGGGTGATGTCACTGCCTGCAGTGGTGGGTCCACCGGACTGTACATCTAAGAATCAGCATTCTAATAGCTGGGCAGCCTTTATCCCCTAGGATGTGAGATAAGATACTCACTCTCCAGGACTATCGATATATCAGATTGCAGAAAGGGCCCTGCTGCAGAAACATCATTAGGTCACTGTTCATGAAGGTTTTGCCACATCCCAATTGCTGCCTCCATTGCAGCATCAGTTATTTCTGGGATATAACATTAGGGTAAAAGAATCTCGAGTCACAACATTATCCACCGAATGGTCACAATTTGTAAGAAAAGGTCCCTTGATTTTCATTTTTGGGTTAAATATTATAGGGTGGTCCAAATTTATCTCTCAATTGTGTAGGTGTGTGGGTTTGTGTCCGACCTCCGAATAACCAGGGGGCATATTATCAAGGACAGGCGATACATTATCGCCGCTTTTATCGGCAGGAAACTGCCGATAAAGCGGCGATAATGGGCTTGATAATATGCTCTATGAATTCCAATCGAAGCCCATGTTAGATGTGAACACATCTAACATGGGCTTCGATTGGAATTCATAGAGCATATTATCAAGGCCATAATCGCCGCTTTATCAGCAGTTTCCTGCCGATAAAAGCGGCGATAATGTATCGCCTGTCCTTGATAATATGCCCCCAAATCTTTCTCCCAGTGATAGTCTTTCTTCCTGGTGGTTCATCCCTTCTCTGTCAGGGTGCTTAGTTGCTTTGTCGTTAGAAGCAGTTTTTTTTGCTGCCATGTCAATCTTTGTTTCATATTGGTCAGTCAGAAAGGACTCTTAAGTCCTCTGGTTCGTCATATTTCATTGTGCAACCATGGACTGTCAACATTGCTGCAGGGTAGAAAAGGCCATATTTGATGTCCTTCTTCGTCTATCTGGGCGTAAGGCCAGCAATCTTTTTCCGTTAGCTTTCGCATCTGAGGAAAAGTCCGCTTAGAAGAATATTTTGGGTTTTCATAGGGGTACAGGCCAAGTTTTTTCACCACCATGATGATTAGCCGTGTCTGTTGGTGGTTCACACAGGAGGGTAGGATATGTCAAGGATGAAATACAGCTGAGACATTGCAGGTACAAACCCGATGTGACATTTGAAATTCCACGAGGTGGTTAGATGTAAGACTCAGTACAGTAGGAAAAAAGATGCTTAAAACAAGCACAGATCATATTTTTTTAGTATTCTCTGATATGTCTGAAATCCTTACATTGTTGCTTTAGCTGCAGTCTTCCAGATTAATGTTTTTTGTATAGTCACCTGAGTTCTTGGCCCCAATATAGTTACTTGTCTAGGTGTCTTTCTATATCTGTGATCCTCTCTTCTGCCATCATGAGTTGTTTCTGTAGTAATTTTTCCCTGATAGATTGCACTTCTGTCATTGTCTCTGCGACTGCAAAGCTCACTGAGCCAATTGACACCCTGATGTCTGCCAATTCTTTCATAAGCCTAGCTAGTATCAAGCCTGATTATCATGGGGTCATCAAGGTTTTTTTGCTGTGAGGTTTGACATTTCTTTCACTGTGGGTTTCTACTGTGTGTGATTGGCCACTGCTTCTGAAAAAAAGGAGTTGATGCATGTGTTTAGCCTTTGCATGTGAGAAAATATTGAATGTCAAATATGATGTTGATGGGTTTCAGGCATTTGCAGCTCAATTGACCTTCCTAGGTGCATTCAGTTATTGACAGTGAGTAGAGTCCTAGAAGTTTTTGTTTAACTAGATTTCAGAATAATTGTCAGAAGGGGCTATGGATGTTACAGGTGCAGTACTTCAGGGAACCTTCACGTGTACTATGGCACAGTTAGGCAGTAGATCAGAATAATAAAGTCAAGAAGGACCCAATAATAAGATTCCCATTTCAAAGATTCTCAATTCAGTATTTATGTAAAACCCAGGTATTCTTATGTGAGTTCTTTATCAGGCGTACTGATTGTAGGTAGTTAGTGGTCAATTTCTTCTTTCTTTCCATGCAGGGCAGTAGTTTCCAATGACATAAAGCAACCTAAGTATGGTCTCACTGTCAAATGATGATGGGGCCAGTTTCAAGATGGCTTTCATTCACGAACAGAACAGTAATGTCCTCTTTTTATGTCAAGGGTTCTTGTTGAACCTTGCATCCTAAGTGTGGTTTCCCCTGACTTTTTTGCCTTCTGACCTACTGTTTTTCCTACTTCATTTTTGCTGACTTTGGAATTCTGGGCAGTTTACCTCTGGTAACCAGTGCTAAAGTGCATATGCTCTGTACTCAAAACATGGTAACATTGGCTTATCCACAACTGGCATATTTACTTTACTTATAAGTCCCTCGTAGAGTGCACTATATGTTCCCAGGGACTGTAAATTAACTGCTACTAATGGGCCTGCAGCACTGATTGTGCCACCCACTCAGTAGCCATGTGAACATGGCTCAGGCCTGCCACTGCAGAGCGTGTGTGTGCAGTTTTAAACTGCCATTTTGACCTGGCAGGTTAACCTACTTGTCATTCCCAAACTTTCACTTTTATTACATATATGTCTACCCTAAGGTAGGCTCTAGGCAGCCTTATGGGTGGGGTGCAATGTATTTAAAAGGTAGGACATATACTTTTGAGTTTTACATGTCATGGATACAAAAAACTGCTAAATTCATGTTTCACTGCTGCAAGGCCTATCTCTCCCATAGGTTAACATTGGAATTGTCTTAAAACATCTTTTAAGTGTAATCTACAACTGGAAAAAATTGAGTTTTGGAGTTTGATGTCTCTGGACTCACAATTTAAATCACAACTGATGGTGAGGTTGGATTTAAAATTGTAAGTCTGAAAATCCCACTTTTAGAAAGTTGCAAAAAGAACAATTGAGGAACAGAATGCAGAACAATGTCATACATTCATCCCAGTACAGAGATCTAGTCCTAAATCCATCGTTTTTTTGCTCCCCATACCATTCTAGTTTGAACTCAGACATATGCAAATCAGTCTTGGCCCTGCACCCAATGGAAACAGTCCAGCCTGAACTGCCAGGCCAGGTGCTCCCTAGACTGGAAACTAGCATCCTAGGACCGGTTTTGGAGTTTCACCCCGGTCTCATGGTCACAAAAGACTTATTGCGACTCTGCTGGAACTGCTGGACTTTGTCATCTGTGAGTCCTACTTTTGCTTTACATGCTGCCTCCCGTCCTGGGCCTCAAAAGTGGGATCTTGCAGCTTTTTCTACAGCAACATTGACGCATCTCATCTCATCTAGGAGGAGCTATGCGCCGGACAAGATGGCAGCGTAAAAACCTAGCTCCGCTGTAACTGTCTCGCAGCCTACTATCCTGCCTGTTATCCTGGCCCTGGAGCCAAGAGTTCGACTGCGGAACACGAGGGGCACTCCCAGCGGCAACTCCGGTCTCCCTGCGACATCGGAGACCGGAGATATAACCAAGGGTAATTGCTGCCCCTGCCGAGCCCAGAGCCGGGGGCTGAGGTGAATTGTGGCTGGTGCAGAGTGCATCAATACGGGAGTCCCAGGCCGGAAGTCACTGGGCTATTTGCGGCCCCTGGAATCAGCAGAGGGAGCTGTTGTGGCTTCACAGATGCAGTGGAAGGGGCGAGTGCTGGCATATTAGAGAGAGGCCCCCCCGCAACCGGCCCGAGGTACCGGGGCAAGTGCTGGAGGGAAGCTGATGCCGCAATTTGCTGTGGATTGTGGGGTGTCAGCGAGGACCGAAGTAAGACAGTCCTGGGGGTGATGGGGGGTGAGTGAGGGTTAGCTGCATAGGCCCCCTCCCCCCTCAGCAGTGCCAGAGAGGAGATATATTGCAGGCCTTGGGCAGCTATGCTACTGTGCCCCCCGCGGTGCCATAAGTGGAGAGATGAACGCAGCACTGATTGGTGGAGGATAGTTGGGACCGGAGGAGGTTGGTTCCGGTGTGGAGACCCCTTGGAGGGTGCTGCAAGGCTGTGGGGGGCTGCTGGATCAGTCAGCAAGCTGGGAGGAGCCAGCGCAGAGACAGAGATTGGGGACTGAGCCTGGGTTCTCACTGTCGGGGGGTCCGTGAAGTTGGCCTCTCCCCTGGAGCAGACCTTCACCAGAAGACTGGGACACATTGAGGGAGTCAGGTTTTGGAACACTGAAAACCTCAAATCTGTTCACTACCATACCAAACCGGAGGAAATAAAAGACCAGTGGAACCTGGGGCGATCTGAGGTGCCCAGAGGTGCGGTTTCCAGGCCGGGTGAGTCAGGTGTGACGCCAGTGAAGGATGTCATGGGTGGTAGTGCTTGGGCAGAGGATATGAAGGGTCTTCCACATTAAGGACAACGGGCATTTCATGTGAAGCCTCAATGGTGCAACAGCAGCCTGCTGCCTTGTCATCAAGCCGGTGACAGGAAGACAACGCTGTCGTTGGGCGGGTGGTGAGGTCTAGGGACTGACCGTCCCCCTGGAACACTGGTTAGCGTGATTGTTGGCTGCTACGTAGGATGGACAGGTGTGACTACAGTATCGCCCACGCAGCTGTGCTTATTGTCTAGTGCCACCGTCGCAGGATCTTGGCTGCTGCTGTGCCTGCTCTTCCCTGGCCTTCGAGATGGAGACCAAACCTGAATCGGAGAAACAACAATCTAAGACGACTAGAGGGGCCAGATACACTCAAGCTAACAAGCTGGACCGCTACACGCAACCCAGAGGGTCGCCTACCGGGTTTGGTAAATCACAAAATGGGAGTGTTGAAGCGTCGGCCGCCACAGCAGAACGTACGCTGCAGGATGTGATGACCGCGATCGACGGTCAAAAGATGGAGTCCTTAGATCATAAGCTGGACACAGTCACTATAGAAGTTAACTTAATCCGGGCGGACCTCACCAAAACTAGTGAAAAGGTAAAGTCATTAGACATCAAAACATCCAGTCTTACCGATGATGTAGCACAGCTGCAGCAGGAAATTCGGAGTCTCAAAGCCTCTAGCGAAGTCACAAGTCGCAAGTTGGTTGAATATGAAGGAAGGGCCCATAGAAACAACGTGTGCATTATTGGTGTACCTGAGAAAGCCGAAGGTCAGGCCGCGGACCTTTTTGTCTAAGACATTATACTTAATCATTTGAAACCCAGAGGCCTAGGAAACTTCTTTACAGTGGAAAGAGCGCATAGGATACCGGGAGGGAGACCGCGACCTGGAGCACGACCCCAGCCGATGATTGCGAGGGTGCTTAACTTTAGGGACAGAGACGCTATCCTGCAGGCCTCCAGGACGGATGTACGTTGTTACAACGCATTGTTTTACCACGCATGCCTTCACAACGCAGGTTTTTCAACGCAAGTCTTTACAACGACTTGCGTTGGAGGGTGCTAGATAGTGAATAGTTTAATTTACTATTCCAACTCCAGTCCCCGTGGATAGTAGGGAAGGTGTTGGATAGTAAATTAAACTATTACCTATCCTAGAGCGCCCCCCAGCGCAAGTCGTTGTAACGACTTGCGTTGAAAAACCTGCGTTGTAAAGGTACTGCGTGGTAAAAGTTGCGTCGTAAAGGATGTTTCCCTCCAGGACTGGGGGCCCTCTGAAGTACGAAAATTCCACCCTCAGTTTTTTTCCGGACTTCACGCAGGCGGTGCAGAAATGACGGGAAGCCTTCATGGGTGTCAAAAGGAAACTTCGTGATAAAGGGCTGAAATATGATGTACCCTGCCAAGTTGCGAGTGGAACATGAGGGCAAGGCGTTTTTCTTTGATAATCCCGAAATTGCCTCGGACTGGTTGGAGAGTCTTTCCTCTTGGGATAAGCAGCGACGACGGAGCGGAGATGAAGACGAGGGCGCGCAAGAGCAAGAATAATGGCTGACATTGTTGCAGGTGGGGTTGGACCGAGTTGGGGGGTGGGCCCTGGCTGAAGAGTATTCGCAGACAAGTCAGTTGTAGTAATGGCTTCAACAGGTATAATGATAATTTGGGGGTCAGACCGGGACTCGGAGGGTCGTACTCCTCCTCAGATTTACTTTTTGATAGTTAAGTAGTTAGAACATGGGGCGACAGGCACACTGCAAGATGGGGGCGGATGTACACCATGAGCAGGGGTGCAGGGAGGGGGTGGTCGGTGGGGTTTGTTTGGGGGAGGGTTTTTTTGGTGTTTTTTCGTATTGTTTGTTATTGTTTATCAAGGCATTGAATTGGAAAGTGGCATGAATATGTTGCAGTAGTTGGGGGAAGACAGCTCCTTTAGCATCTTTGATAATGGGGGTAGGGAACTAAAAGTATTGAGTTGGAATGTGAATGGAATAGGTGACAAAATCAAGCGTAGTGTGGTTCTTCAATATCTCAAACAATACGACCCCGATGTGGTTCTATTACAGGAAACTCACTTGGTTGGGAATATGTGTAAGGCGCTGCATAGAATGGGATACAGATTGGTGGCACATGCGGGCTTCACTTCGGGCTCCAGAGGGGTGGGAATCCTGGCCCGTAGGGCACTCCTTTTGGTGATCGATTCTGTTTCCGAGGGGGAAGGTATTTTGGAGTGACGGGTCGCTGGGAGGGACATGTTCTCTCCTTGTTGTCGATTTATGTACCTTTAGCCATGCAAGCTCTCACATTCGCCGATTTGGGAAAAGCTCTACTAGATCTCCCGCGTGGCTTATTGATTTTGGGGGGTGACTTTAACGCGGTGGCCTCAGGAGTTATGGACAGGCATCCTCCGCGGGATATGGTACGAGCTCAGAGATGGTTGCCTGATTTCCTTGAGGACATGGGTTTCGTTGATGGCTGGAGACTGCTTCATCCGGCCCAAAAGCAGTACACCTTTCATTCTGGGGCCCATGGTAGTCTTTCTAGATTAGATTACTGTCTTGTGCCTGCAGCTCACGCATCTTACGTAGTGGAGGCGACACACCTTGCTAGGGGCATATCTGACCATTCACCGCTCTGGTTCTGTTTCGGTGTTTCCCTGCGGTCTGAGGGTAGGGTGGCCCCCATTAATCCCTGGCATCTGCGTAATCCCAAAATTAGGGGGGACCTGATCAAGGCATTAGACCACTATTTCCTAAAAAATGAGGGGTCGGTGTCCTCTTCGATCACACTCTGGGAAGCCTTTAAGTCGGTTCTTAGGGGTCAAGCTCTTTCGTTGATAGCAGGAGCTAAGAGAGACTAAACTAAAGAAATTGTAGAGGTGGGAGCTGAGATAGTTGACCTGGAGGTGGACCTAGAGCGAGAGGTGACTCGTGCTAAGCTGCATGTCCTTAATCTCAAACAGCACCAATGTAGAATGCTGGTTACGGATAGCGCTAAAGCATTGAGTAGAGAGCAGCAGGGTCGGTTGTATGACGCCAGGGATAAAACGGGGAAACTTATCGCTTGGTTGGACAAAAAGGATAGGGTGGATTGTGTTGACCCAGAGATTGTGACAGAGAACGGAATACACCTTACAGACCCCCAGAATATAGTAGATAGTTTTGCGGATTATTTTCGCATTGTGTACACCTCGGTCTCGCATCTCCCGGAGGAGGACTCCCAATTGAAGCTGCGAGACTTGGAGCTTCCATGCTTTACCAGGGAGGACCGTGAGTTTATGGACAGTGCCTTTACCATAGACGAAGTAGCCCAGGCGGTGCGCTCTTTGAATTCGGGTAAGGCGTTGGGGCCTAATGGGATCCCAATTGAGCTGTACAAGCTTTGACCTGATAAGATTGCTCCCTAGCTGAGACGCATGTTCCTTGAAGCCCGAAAAAAGGGGATACTGCCCTACGATCAGAGAGTAGCCTCTTTAGTGGTTATTCATGAGGAGGGCAAATCAAAATCGAGTTGCGCTTCATATAGGCCTATTTCATTATTGAATGCGGAACCCAAGATCCTTGCCAAGATCCTTTCCACCAGATTGATAAAGGTGATCAGTGGATTGATACATCCCGATCTATCGGGTTTTATCCCTCATAGAAACACGGCCCTCAATTTGCTTAGGTTGCACGGAGTGATCGCCAGGACTCATACCCTGATGGAGCCCACCGTAATAGCATCGCTTGATGTAACAATGGCTTTTGATACTGTAGAATGGCCTTATCTGTGGGCTGTTCTAGCTAAATTTGGCTTTGGCTCTGATTTTATATGTTGGGTATGCTTGTTGTATACTAAACCCCTTGCCCAAGTAGTGGTGAATAACCGGGTCCCGTCACCATTTTGCCTTGGACGAGGCACTCGACAGGTGTGTCCCCTTTCTCCCCTTCTGTTCTCACTTGCTCTGGAGCCGTTGGTCGCCTGGATCCGCTGGGAGTCCTCAGTCCGAGGTCGCCGGTGGTCGCCACAATGGGAGGACTGGATTTCTCTGTATACAGATGATATTTTACTTTACTTGGCCTCACCTAGGAAATCCCTGGATGCTGTTTGCGATGTGTTGGCCTCCTTTGGTAGGAATTAGGGGTTATCTATTAATTGGGGAAAATCGCTTTTGTTCGTTCTTAGTGGGGAGGCTCCGCTTCCCCCGCGAAATTGTCAGATTCAAATAGCTACAGGCGGGTTTAAGTATTTAGGGGTATTTGTTTCATTGGACCCTATAGCCCGTTATGGGAGGAATCTCCTTTCCCCCTTAGTCAGACTACAAAGCGATGTAGCCGGCTAGAAGAAGCTCCCTCTCTTCTTGCTGGGACGTGCAACCCTCTTCAAAAATTGTGTCTTTGCCTCGTTTTCTTTATGCCCTTCAAAACACATTAGATGTAGTGTCAGCTAGCTATTTTCGAGAGGTCGAATGGTTACAACGCAGTCTGTTATGGGATGGTAGACCTCGGATCGCATTAGCCAAATTGACGCTTCCATGGTATGACGGCAGAATTGCATTCCCTGATATCAGGCGATACTTTTGGACCTTTCAGTTGGAAGCTATTAACTTCGGTACTTATGAGCCCCCTTCCGACCCTGGATATGCGATGGACAGATGGCTTCCTCCTGGAGGCAATTATAATAGGGCACTATATACTAAGACGGTGGGGAGAAGTTTGACGGGGCCGACTAAGCATGCAGTGCGAATCTGGCGTGATGCCTCTAGCTCTTTGGGGTGGAGGCACCGATTGATGGAGGCCACCCCACTATTTGACTCCGATAAGTTGGGCAAGCTTTGGAATACGAAGGGTTTTGACAAATGGGACCTGATTGGGATCTCGACTATCGGCGACGTCTGGGCTAAGGGGAGGATTAAAACGTTTCTAGAATTGCAAACTGAATACAAATTGGGGAGCACTGAGTACTTTCGCTATGCACAGGTCAGACATACGTTGACGGCTGCTCTGCCAGCGGTGGCAGACCTGCCCGAGTCGTCACCTCTTGAAGATAAAATGTTAGATGGTCATCTGCCCGAAAAAACTATTTCCCTGATTTATAAAAATTTGATTAATCATAGGGCAGATCTCCTGGTTGAATTGAGGGAAAAATGGTTGCAAGATGGTGTTGAATTAGATGATGAGGACTGGCAGGCGGCTGTGTCTTCGCCGAGGGTTGTTGCGATCCCAGTACACTTGCGGCTTGTTCAGTTGAAAATATTGCACAGAGTTTATGTCACAGGACCCCGTCTGGTTCGGATGGGGCTGTCGGATACAGATTTGTACAGACGGAGGTGTGGTCTTGTGGGTACGTTCCTCAATATCATTTGGGAGTGTCGCTCTGTAGCCGAGTTTTGGAGTGGGATACACAATGTCATGCAAGAGGTTTTGAGAGTGACTGTGTTGCTGGAAGCGAGGAGATGCCTCGTAAATATTTGGGAACCCACTGATCTTAATACAGCACAGACCAACTGGGTAACTTTAGGTGACATGATAGAGAAAAGGAATATAGCGCAGCGGTGGGGGTCTGAGAGGCTACCGACCATTGAAGAATGGAAAGAGAACATGGATTAGTGTATGCTCAGCAAAAAAACTGTTTATATGGCGAGGGGCCACCCTTGTAAGTGGGCATCTGTGTGGGGGTTGTGGAACCGATACAGGGGAGACATCAGTGTGCCACCTGTTGATTCTCCCATTGATAATCCTACCTCTCCGTGATGGTCCTATATTTGCGTATCATGTTCCCTGCTTCCCCCCCCTCATCCCCTTTTTTCTCCTGACGAGCGGATGTGCAATATGGGAGAGTGTCTCCTCCATTTGAAGTCTTTATTTTTTGATGCCTTATTTCACTAAAAAAGAAATATAAAAAAAAAACATTGACGCATCTGTGACTTTGCGCCAATTGGTGCCGACGCATCGCCCTTCAATGCCGGCGCAGCGGATGCTAGACAACAGCATTTACAGGACTGACGTGGCTCAACAACAACAGCAATACTACCATCTAAAGCTTTCACCAACGATGCTGTGCCTGCAGTTCAACAGAACTCAATGATGATGCAGGACCACTTTGCATGGCTTGACAATGATGCATCAGGCTCTTGACGTTGACGCTTGTTCCATCCAAGGTATTTCTTCAGCGGAACCTGTCTGAGTCCCATACATGGCCCACAGCCTGCCCTCCCTCACGGTCTGCCTGACGTTTGGATTTACCTTTGTCTAGCATGACCTCAAATAACTTTTAGTGCTATTGAATTCTAAGCACTGTTTTGGGATGTAACTTTTAAAAATGTATACCTTGACTTCCCACTCATTGGAGTTTTTGTTGTTTTGGTCTTATTTTACTCAGACAAATATTCTCCTTTTGTTCTAAACTGATATGGAGTATTTGGTGGTGTTTTCACTGTGTTACTGTAATTTAAGTGTTGCACAAATACTTTACATATTGTCTCGTAAGTTAAGCCTGGCTGCTCTGTACCAAGCTACCAGAAGGTGAGCACAAGTTAATTTAGGGTGTTTATCAGGCTTACCCTGACTAGGATTGTGGCTCCTGCTGGATAAGGTGTATATTCTGCCAACCAGACACCTAGATTTCCAACAGTTCTCCTATCTCCTTTGCCGGCAGTAATCGTTTTTCCACCTCTCACTGGCAATTACCGCAGTTCAAACCCTGGAGGCTCCTTCACCAAAGGCCTCCAAACATTATGGGGTAGAATAGTATTTTGTGTCAGAAGGTGTGCTCTGTCACTTTTGGCGCTACATTATTGGGGTTTCAATAGCTAAATGATCGTGTTTTGGGATTCTCAATTTTCTTGGGAGTCAGGGTGTTGGCGATGGTTCTGGGTTAGCCTCAGATGTTGCTTATGCTGCGCTCTCTCTATGTCTTGGAGGTTTCTGATGGCCGCATCAGGTTTGCCAGGCCACACAGGTCCACAGCACTTATATTCAGGCAGGCATATTGTCACCAGAACTGTGCTATATTCCCTGGGGATGTGCACCTCCAGGGACCCCAACTGGTAGCCTCCACCCAACTGAGAACTGGTGTATCTGAGCCCAGGTTCATTCACTGGAGCTTTGGAAGGGTACTGCCATTCTCATCAGCACCAAGTCCTGCCTCCTACACCATACGTTTCGATTTGCATAAGAGATCCCTCAATAAAAATGTTCGTGGAGGAGGTGGACTTAGAAGGAAAGTATGTTGATCGGTAATGGAGCACAGAGAAACAGAAACATGCCTTATAATATAATGAGGAACATGTGTTAAAAATGCCAGCTGCGTCAATTGGATTGCACAAGATAACAGGAGTAGAGAATTCAGAGGCTTTTTAGCACAGACCTACTAGCACCAGTGTCAACAAGGTATGAGGTGGGCTTTACATTAACGATATGTTATATATTCCTCTCTTTCTGATCAAAAGGGATTAAAGTATTCAAAGAGCAGTCAGCTCCTCTTGGGCAACATAAGATGTACAGTGTCAGTTTTGTAAAATTTGAGTGAATTTAAGTTGTTTGGGATGTTTTTGTGAGCCCATAGGTAGGATAGGAAGATCATGTTTCCAGTGCCCCAATTGCCCAATGTAAATACATGCTTCCTTTGCTTCATCTGAATCTCCCTCCTCCCTGTCCACTGTGGTCATTCTGCCTTCCGATTCCTCTCTGACCTCTATCGCAGGCTGTTTGTTGGAAGGATTGTATTTGCAAAGACAATAGCTTGGATTCAATTAATTTCTTCTTCCTTTCCTGTGCAGCAACACAATGTTTTGCAACAGGAACCAATTCAGAAAGACTTTTAGTCTACCTCCAGATTGCTCTTCTACCTTAGGCAGTGACTCCTGAAATAAAAACCGCACCAATAGCTTTTTAATAATTTTGAGTAGCATTATCAATGCCAGAATAGCATTCAAATACGTCTCAGGGCCTGATTATGAGGCTGGTGTTCCACGGACCACCTGGCTCAAGGTGGCACAGTGATGGCCACCCTGGCACCACCACACTGGTGTTCCAACCACCCTATTACGAATAGGGCAGTCGAACCACCATTGCACTGCAGCAGTTGTGTGGCGGGCTGAGGGCCACAATATTCCTGGTGGTGCGTTGAGACACCCCCAAGCATATTACGACATTCCTCACCACTAGCGGGCTCATGGAGGTTTTTCCACCATGAAACTACTGGTGGAAAGGAAAGAAAGGGCCCCTGTGCATGAGAGGGCATGCAGGGGGGCACATGTTGTGCCCCCCTGTATTTTTGTATCTCCTGTTCCTGAACGGGAAGGAATGCACAACAGGGTGCATTCCTTCACGTGGAGAAACGGGCACTGGCCGTCCTGCAGCTGTTCAGTTTAAGGAGACCACAAAAATACTTGCAACGTGGTGAATTTTTGGCGGTGTGGGAGTGTGGTGTGCCTCCCGCTCCCACACCGCCAAAACCCGTAATCAAGCCCTTAGAATTAATCAAGTTAATCAGCAGAAGTTTCACTTTTTTTGCAGTTATTAATCTTGCCTAGTCCAATTTGTTTTGACCGGACAGACCTCAATACCAGTTTTCTACAAAGCATCTGAGATGGGACAGCAAAAAGAGCAGCTACATAAACAGGTGCTTACGTGACCAATTGGCTTTGTCTAATAACTGATCTCTCACTTTATTTATATTAACAACATGTAGCATTTGATTATCATGAGCCCTGTTAAGTTATTTTTTATAGATCGCTTTACATAGCACCAGTTGCGTTACATGAGGACACATTCATTTTTGATAGGCGCGGGGAGATTTAGTAATTTGCCCAGAATCACAGGATGTTCAGAGTCATTGCCGAAACTCAGACCCAGTTCCGCCCTAGCCGTCAGGCCAACTGGCATTCAAATACATTTTTCAATTCATTAAACCACTGCGGGTTGTCTCCGGCACTAGGGAATTGATATTTATTCTTTACTAGGTCAGCCAGGGACAAGGAAACGTGAACAGAACATCATTTTCAGGACAGTGGCATAATGAATCTTTAGGGGATCCCCATGCAAAGTACATGGAGGGTGGCCTCCCCATGCTCAGGACCCGGTCAGGAGCTCTTAGGCATGCCAGGGCATGGTACTCGGAGGGAGCCCTCTGGACTTTGAGGGTCCCCCCGCACCACAGGGGCTGCTGGCGCTATTGTTAAGGCAATGTTTCTGGATAGGGCAAAAGAGCATCCGGTTGGACATAGACCATATCATTGAGGCCGGGAATTTCTTCCTATTAACTGAGGAGGAAAACTGTGCGGTTTTTCTAACCCTGGGGGCTTTCATAGACTCTCTTGGGTGATAGTATAGTGAGGCTGTGCGACTGACCACTCTGATTCCTTGTTTCTGACTGGTGTGGTGCTGAGTGAACTGCATTTGAGGGGGCATGTGAGTTATTGTTTTGCTACTTCTCGTCTTGTCCCTGGCTAGTCCTGCTGTTTCTTGCTTCAGTCGCCGAATTCATTACACACTTGTGATGTATCTGCTTGTACCCTGACTAGCAGCCCATTAACTGACAATGTACTATACTTAAATGTGCCTCGCGGTTCAGCCCTGCCCCAATCTCATGCTGGTTTGGGGAAGTTTGAAACATCTACCAAATCCTCCTCCTTTTCCTCTATTGTCTATGTATTCTCGCTAGAAATTAGGATGCAGATATAAGTAGGAGACCGTACAGTGGGGTGCAAAAGCCCGAACCCTACCGCTCAAATGACTAATTTGGTATTCCAATTGTTTCTGATGTGTATCTTTCAATCAGTGCACCTGAGATTCCTGCCTACATTCATAGGTTTTTTTGTACCAATTTAATAATGCTGCCTGCTACTTAGAACCTGAAACATGGGATCTTCAATTGTTGTTTAAGGTTAAGTGTTCAACTTCAAAGGGGCCTTCTACCAGAAAATAATTTCTACCCTTGCCACTAGTGCACTTAAACCATTCTTCAATATACTTGCACGTGACTTCTTAACACTGGTGGTGCATTATGTGAGCAAGAGTACCTTTTGCAGGGCTTTTCAACTTTAGATGTTCTTGCTTCCTCATCTCTCTACACTTTAATTCACAAGCAGGTTCACAATTAGATGTCTGCCAGCATTAACCCTCATTGTATCCCTTGTAGAGGTTGTGTAGAAAGGTAAGAATAGTAAGGGGAGGGTCTCACAGCTCTTCCCATATGTCCTCACGGACTACTTTCACATCTGTTGACTGCCACTTTGCTTTTGGGTACCCCATTCACAGATGTGTGGAGATCGCAGGGGTTCCAGGGCACCTTTTCCAATCACACAATCCTCCACTAGGGTCTGTGATAAATGCTG
The DNA here is from genome assembly GCF_964263255.1 of Lissotriton vulgaris. Classification (NCBI taxonomy): domain Eukaryota; kingdom Metazoa; phylum Chordata; class Amphibia; order Caudata; family Salamandridae; genus Lissotriton; species Lissotriton vulgaris. Next base: position 1,664,049,646 of record NC_141689.1, read on the forward strand.
CCCTTTGCCCTCCCTGCTCCTTAAACACCTAGAGTCTCCTGGTCTAACCATGGATTATGCATGGGTAACCAGGGTACTCCCTAAGGTACTTTCAGGTCTAGAGGAGGGAGTGGCCAAACAACAACAAGAGTAAGGGGAGCCTCTATTTTGACCTATATTTCTTTACACTTGAGCATTAAAGTCTCTTCAAAATTACATACAGGATGCTCCAAAAACATGAAATCATTCACTTAGACTTAGTATTTGTATCTTATTTCTTTCATTTATTTTCTATCATTTTTGTAACAGTTTTATTTTTCTCATTTTTTAGTAATTATTTTATCAAAATAACCATACAGTGACATGGTAACATATGTACAAATAAGTTTAAAATGCAGGATTAAATCATGTCTTGACAGGAACCCCTCAACAATACATGTAAAGTTACTCTACACTCATACCATCAATCATACGTACTCAATCTTTCATACTAGCTGTCCTGACATTACTAACACAACAAACAACAGTGAAAAAAGTGAAAAACATATAAGGTGTCCTATTGTAGACTCCTCAAGGTATAACTGAACCCGTAGTTTTAAGTCTTCCTTTTTATTGTGAGGATTATAGTCTTTTGTAATCCTTGGCAGAGACATCGGCCGGAGGCGCCCCCTTGGAGACGTACTATCTCTTGACTATAGGTTTACAAAGTAGCCCCGACCGACCTGTTGGAGCCTCAGAAAGCACTACAGTCAAACATTAAAATATAGAGGGATACCATGGACCCACATCTCTTGGGATTAAATAATCGCTCATAGAGTCAGAAAACGAGCGCCCAGCTGAATAATACCGTTAAAAGTGTCTAGAAAGTAACATCAAAGATACAGATAATGACAACCCCCTGGTTTTAATAGCATGTATGCACCTGTTTGTTGTCCAGTTTCATGTTGGCCCTGAAGAAGGTGAAGTAAAGCAATGACATCACCGAAACGTACGTAGGCCGTATGCACCAGAGACCCTCATACACAATAAAATCAAACCCCGAACAAAGAAAGGAAAGGATTACAAAAGACTATAATCCTCACAATAAAAAGGAAGACTTAAAACTCCTTCTGTCTCTCCTTCCTCGGGACACCTTCCCTAAAACAAAATGTAAAGATGTAAAACACGCCCACAGACACCTCTCCTAGGTAGTTTTCCACCATATTCCTTAAACATAGTCTGGTGACCTTGATTCCCAAGCCTCCTCAGCAAGAAGGAACACCGGTTCCAAATTATCGACCTTCTGTTTACATTGTTTTACTTCTCCTCTATGCCTAACTCCTAAAACAAAAGGCGTTCGTTCTAACTAAGATAAGCTTCTTCATCTGCAACTGAAATGTGAGAACAGAACATCCTTGCATACACATGAAATTTGCTGACTTCCTCTAAATGCGAGAGCTTACCAGGGAAATTGCATTTTCAGGCCTACACAATTCAGCCAATATAAGAATAAACAAACAGGCCTTTCATGAGCACAACGTGAACATTTCATTTAGACCTTTACACATCAAATTATACACTCCTGTTAAAATGCTTTGAGTTGCAATCATCTACAATTATTAAACATTAAGCATACCTCATTATTTCCTCATGCAACCTTCATCATGGTGCACATTTAAATGAAAATACATTACATTACACATAAGCTTTTCGTTAGGCAAATGCAGTATACTAAAGTTACAGTTTCAAATATTAGACCCCATTTCCCTTCTCTTCTGAATAGAACGAAATACATTTCTATTACTCCACTTGCACATTTTTGTTATTACAAAACAATTCTACTAATCAAATTAATGCAACACAAAAATATATGTGGATGGGGACTATCCATGATTATGATGCACCCCTACAATTTTAGAGCACCATCGCGCTCCATCTGTTCCCCCCTCTGATGACAAGTGTCATCACAACAAATCACACTCCCTGGAGAAAGAACCAATCTAAACAGAACTTGTAGCCACTCTTTCCTGTCTGAACCTCTCCAGGCTTTTAATATTCTCATAATGACTGTCCTGCAGTCTCTGCATCCTTCTCTCTTGCTCTCTAAATGACCTCTCAACTTTGTTTTATCCCACTTGTAAGTTCTAACTAATCCCCACAATATAATCACACAAACCACCACTATGATAATAGGCTTCAAGATGTAACCAATAATTCCCTTTTCAAGGGAAGCAAACCAACTTCCTACTTTACCAAATCCTTTTCCCACCTTGTCCCAAACACCTTCTGTGGCCAAATCATGTACCTCATGATGAATCTCAGTGATGTTACTTATATATTTCTTCAGATCCTTACTGTGGTCAGGTATATAGGTGCAACACTGTTGGACCGTCAACTCGGCCCTCTTTTGCCAGCAAAATGTCTAAAGCAAGATGGTTCTGTACCACCATAGCTCTTATCAACACCATCTCTCCATCTACAAGCAACAAGGACTGAGCTGTATTTGCTGATAGCTTGTCCACAATGGTTGATAACTTCCTAATCTTTATATCATTCAGGACTACTCCTACATACAGAATCAATGCCCCAAAAATATCTCCTACAATCTCTCCTGCACTTGCACCACACTTTCTTCTAAGGTGTAATCCATCTTCTAAACGGTCTAAATCCTCCACATGATAAATCTTGGGAAACACTACTGCTATATAGCAAGTACCATTCCAATTCAATGGCAATCGCACATAAGCATTCTACCCGCAGACAAAACACACGTTTGGCACCACTTGCACTGCATATAGTAGAAACTTCCTTGCTGTTGCCTCAATGGTGAAAATATGATCACATACACTCCCTCCCACCAAGACTTCATCATAATATGTTTGAACTTGTCTCACACACAACTTCCCTCTCTGCTCGAAATCCAACGCAATTGGACTATTACTCCCTTTTGCTTTATACGCTAACTCCTCCTTGGTCCATTCAACTTTCCCTCCCTTGTCGTATCGATTTCCTGTTATTTGTCTATGTCCATCTTCTACCTGATCTTTTCTACATCTGTTAATTAACATGTTATGTGGTGTCGATGTATCTAAAGTTACAGTAGGTATGAAATACTTTCCTACTCCATCTTCCTGCTTATTATAATCATACTTATTCAAATGCTTATAGGCTGGCACTTCTGAAAGAACTACATCATAATTAGAAAAATAATATTCATAATGACCTTTATCATAAAACATACTAAGCAACAAACTTCATGTAATACCGTATGTCAAAGGAAGATGGGGATAACGAAATACCCTCCTCCACCGACGCAGGCAATTACATACACACATAACAATCGCTCACATCCATTGTGTCTATGTACTCGTATAGCAGCTTTTCATATGCATTAAGCAAGGAATCGCCCCTAGATAAATCTACATGCAACATTAGACTATTCTGATCTAATATAGCCTTTTCAGCTCCTACAATACCCTCTTTTGTTTTAGAAGTAGTAGGTATGGATGTCCCTTGTACTTCCACTTCCCCAACTTCTGCTTCATGTGAAATGGTTCCAGGCACAATAATAACTACTGCTATAACAACCATCACTCCTACAATGAGTGTACCTATCACACACTTAGACCTATGGTTTGAATTTCCAGACTCCATCTTTAGCTCGTCGGTTTAGTACAGCAAGAGGACACACAAAAGCATCTTTTTCTCTTCCTCAGATTGCTGCTCAAACAGTTCCAACACAATTCATCGAAGCATTGGAAATTCTTTCACAGTTCAGTTCTTCTGATTTTATTTACACAGTCCAAAGTATTCTCTAGCCCTCTTTCTTCTTCTACGGAAAACCCTAAATGTATTCTTCTTCCACTCTGACCTTAGTTATCTTCTGTAGAACAATTATTTACAGCTCACAGTTCATTCACAGTCCCTTATAAACTCAAAACCAATTTTGATTAGCACACGCTGCAAAATCTCAAGACGAACAGCTGCAATCTCCTGAGCTGGTGACTGATACCCAAAAGTCGGAAAGGACAATTCTTGAAGAATCAGAATCCACACTCTGCTCAATACTGGAGGTCTCGGATAAGCCTGAGTGTAGTTTGCGAAGTAGCCCCACGAGTAGCTAAGCAAAGTGCATTTTGCACTACATGAGCTAAGCATAGCTACGCAAACTGCATAGTGTGCTGTGCAAAACGCTGTTCGCACTGTTTGCACAGTGCCGGATGCTTCTCCGCACTGTGCAATTAGTGCAAACTGCATCTTGCACAGTGCAAGCGGTCATTTTCTGCTGCTCAAGTAGATTTCTACTTGAGCGGCAGCTTTCTCCACGTGGACTGGTAGTTTCTCATCACGAGCAGTCGTGAGCATACGCAACCACTTGCAATGAGAAACCTGACCTCCCCGCGTTGAGAATCTCGCCGGGAGGTTTTTTTCCACACTTGGAATCGGCAATTTGATGTTGCTGATCTCGAACGACGAAAAAGTTTCACCTGGATGTCATTTTGCTTGCTCGCGGTCGCCAACTTGACGTTGAAGACCGCGAGCAAGCAAAAAATTACTGCTGCACTACGCTACGCGTGTTTGTAATGTGCTACTTGCAATTCGAGTAGTGAGAAGTAGCGCAAACTTTGCGAGCATAGTGTAGTGCTTGGCCCAGGGTTAGTCTTGAACAGTTATAGTCAGCACTCCCTCTATTTCCAGTCCAGGAACTATCAATTCTATATGATTTTCCAGCTCGGGCTTTCAGCTGACCACTTGTGACGACCTCAGTCTCCCTGTCCCTACTGCTCCCGGCATTGGTGACCATATAAGTCCACTTACGAGCAGCACATTTTTGGCAAATCACTATTACTCTCCTCAGCCTTCTTGGGCTTGCTCTACTTCACTCAATTCTGATTCAGATGTCTCTGACACAGGAGCAAGGTCCTTCTCAGGAGCTAGTCGCAGATTTAGCCTTCTCTTTCTCCCAGGCCTCGAGTCCTCTGCGATGTCAGCTTTTCTCCTCTGCCCCTGACCACTTTGCACACAAGTTACTTCAGCTGAGTCTTGTGTAGCGTAACCCTCCTCAGCTTGTTCTGGTGGACCAGCTACTTCAGCAACTCCCACAGCTTGACTTGTCATCTCGAGTGGCCTTACCGCCACAGCTGGATTTTCTTCTATGGGATGAGCTGTTTCTTCTAGGGGTTCTGGAACTCTGCGAGTGTGGGAGGCAGGTATCCAATTCGACAAACCTCCACCCTTCACTGCTGTATTTGTCACTAAGATCACCTGGTAAGGACCTCTCCAACGGGAATCAAGGTAACTTTTCCTCATGTGCTTATGAACTAGCACCCAATCACCCAGACACAGGTCATGGCAGAGGTCCCTCAAGGTAGGGGCAGTTGCAGCTTCCACCTGGTGAGACTCAGAACGGACCACATCAGCCAGTCCTTTGCAATAGTCAAGGATCAAATCATCTGTGATGTTTATTAAGGCAGTGGATGGCAGTGCTGTTAACATCATAGTCCTCCCCACCAGGATCTCATGTGGTGAAAGGCCGGTTCTTCTATCAGGGGTACTACGAACACTCATCAATTCTAGTGGCAAAGCATCCAGCCATTTGAAAGACATGGAGGAACACACTTTCGCCATCCTCATCTTTAAAGTCCCATTAATCTGTTCCACGATACCAGAAACCTCTGATCAATAGCTACAATGCAGTATTTGATCAACATTTAAGGCAGCACAAAGTAACTTCATATTTCACTGTGGAAGTGTGTTCCTCTGGCTGACTCTAATAAAGTTGGAAAACCGAACTGCGGAAGCAACTCTCTAAGTAACAGCTTTGTGAGGCTATCAAATCTTCTCGTTGGGTATACTTCCATTGAATGTGAGAAAACACACACTACAACCAGAATATACCTCCAACCATTGCACCGAGGCATCTCAATAAAGTAGCACTGAATCCTGTTGAAAGGTCTTCCAGACCTTCCAATATGACTCAATGCAACCACAGTTTTCTTTTCAGCATTCATTTGTTGACACGTAACATACCTGTGACATGCTGCTTCAGGAAATGCACTGAACCATGAATTGTACCACGTCCGTCCGAACACTCGCACCATAGCATCCCTTCCGAGGTGCACTGCTCCATGTATCTGTCTTGCCATAACACTTAATAAATCATCTGGTAATTCTGCTCAACCATCACTTGAAACTCAAATCCCTTCATCTCCCTTCTCACAACCTGCTCTGGCCCACACAGCTTTTTCCACTCTGAAACCTCTCCCTGCAGACGCTTGAGCTCATCCCAGGTGTCTGCCATGGCTAAGATCATTGAGAGCTCGGTTCTTTCGGGGCTCTCTCCTGTGTAATCTCCAGTAAAAATGCATCCTTGTTCAGCGCAAAAACGTGCAACTTCATCGGCTTATCTGTTTCCTAAAGAGACAAAGCCATTTTCCCTCCCATGGGCTGAACATTTTACCACAGCAATTTCTTTTGGACGTTGCAAATCTTCCAACAATTGTCTCACATATTCACCATTTCTAATGGGAGATCCTGATGACATTAGGAAACCCCTCTGTGACCATAGCTGTCCAAAGTAATGAACCACACCGAACCCTTGCTGACTGTTGGTGTAGACGGTGGCTCGGATTTGATCCGCAACCAAACAGGCACGAGTTAAAGCAATGATTTAAGCTACCTGTGCGGAGTATACTCCCAGTAAACAAGCAGCTTCCACAACTCCAGAAATGGTACATACAGCAAATGCTGCTCTCAAGTGACCCACATTGTCTCTTAAGCATGAACCATCTACAAAAAAGATTTCATCAGACTCAGGTGGAGGTTCATCAACAATATCAGGCCTCAGTTTGGTGCTAAGTTCAGTCACATAGAGACAGTCATGGTCCTCACAATCTGCATCACTTACATTTGGCAAAGGTATCAATGTAGCAGGATGCAGAACAGTACAACGGTTCGAAGTCATATTCTCTGAAGCAAGTGTTACCTACTCATAATGTGTGAGTCTAATATTTGTCATATGCTGTGTCTTAGTTCTCGTCATCAGGAGCTCAACTGAATGTGGAACAAAAACAGTAAGCGGTTGACACATGGCAATACTCACACATCTGTCAATACTGATAGCGGTTGCAGCAATGGAATTAAGACATCCGGGCAACGCTGAAGTTACTGGATCTAAAGTAGCTGAGAAGTAGGTAACTGGTCTGCCGACTCCCCCATGAGTTCGAGTTAGGACTGACAAAGCACAACCATCTCGCTCATAACAGAAAAATGAAAAGGAATTGTTATAGTCTGGCATCCCCACAGGTCCTCTCTCAACTCCAAAAACGCAACCAGACATTCATGATCCCACGGTACTAGATTGCTCACATCCTTGTGCGTCAGCCTGAGTAAGGTCTTTGCCTTCAAGGAAAAGTTTGGGATCCACTGGCAGCAGTACCCAATCATTCCCAGAAACATCCTGACTTCCTTCTGAGTGGTAGGCACATTCATTTTCATAATCGCCTCAATTCGATCTGGTGACACCTTCCTTTTGTCTATCTCTATTCGATGACCCAAATTCTGAACTTCAGTCAAACAATACTCTAACTTGTTTTGGGACACCATGTGTCCATTCTCTGCTAGATGGTTCAATAAGGCAATAGTATTGATCCTGAAAGCGTCCTCCGTTTGAGCTGCAATCAGTAGATCATCAATGTACTGCATGAAACTGAATTCTATGGCAGTACGAGGCTCTCAAGATGTTTCTTCAAAAGCTGATTAAAGTTCGATGGACTCTCTGTATACCCTTGAGGAATATGACACCATGTTAACACACGATCTTCCAGCCGGAAAGCAAATACAAATTGGCTCTCCTCATGCAATAGTATTGAAAAGAATTCCTGACACAGATCAATCACTGTGAACCACTCAGCTTCACATGGGATCTGGAACAGTATCACTGATTCGTAACCACAGGACAACATGGAACCACCATTGTATTGACCTTGTGCAGGTCTTGTACAATCCTATACTTCCCACACAGTTTCTGCAACCCCATTATCGGCACGTTACATGGGCTTCCCATTATTTCCTTCAGGATTCCCTGTTCAATCATAGACTCAATCACATGCTTTATTCCTGCAGTCGTTTCCGGTGACAGATTGTACTTAGGTGCTCTGGGAAACACTGCATTGGTTTAACTTGGACCTTAACTGTCTCAACTCCCTTGATCAGGCCTATCTCTTCCCCTGTGAAGTCCCATACGTCCAAAGGCACAGAATCCCTCAGATCGGGTGAGAGTTCCTCAACGTCAGCATAGGAAATACCTCTGTACACAGACTCTGATTTACTGCTTTAAAAGTGGTATCACTGTAGTTCCACTCCCATGGGCGTACAATAGATGGTGCAGTTCCATTTGCACAGAATATCACGACCCAACAAACAGACTGGACTTGAGTCACACACCACAAATTGGTGTAGATCGTAAAAAGTTACCATCCTCACAGGTATTGTCTCAGTCAATAGCTTAGTCATTTTCTTATTCGTCACTCCTACAACTTGAATCAATTGTCCCAAAAGGGGTATATTTGGAACTACCGTAGATCTTACAGTAGAATGGGTAGCACCAGTATCTACCAAAAAGATAGTTGGATGACAGTCAACATCCTCCTCTACATACGGTCCTCTCTGGGCTACCTCCAAGACTGCTCCAAAGGTACTGTCTTCCTCCCCCCTCAGACACCATTGTTGCAATGGATCTGAATTGAATTCATCAAAGGTCTCTATAAAGGGCATCTGTTGGTATGTTTGGTTTCCCTTTGGGATTCTTGGTGGCTGGGGAACTTGTACCTTGGGATCTGTTGTCCCCCCTTGTACAAATCTACGTCTCGTCACTGTATTAATGACCTCAGGTGTCCGCACCACTTCCTCCTCCTAAATCTGGTTAGCTGGTTTCGATCTACACTCGCGCTTCCAATGCCCGATTTTGTGGCAATTATGACATGCTGTGGTTTTCTTTAGTGTGGCAACATCTACTCCTGTCTTAAGATCTATGGGTTTCCCCTTCCCTGACTAGACACATTTTGAGTCCCTCTTTGATTGTTCCCCTGTCTTTTTCCTAATGTTCCTCCACTTGACTGTGTCTGATCGTCCTTTTCTGCATTTTGCATTTGGGCCAGCATCAGCTTATCCTTAAGCTTCTTATGTTTCAAGTCCAATTCATCACTACAGTACCTGGCATACTGTAGAATATCATCCACAGATTTATTCTGCCAGCAAATCAAATGGTGTTGTATCATGAGGCTAATGTCTGGTTTCAGTCCTAAAACAGACAAACTATCCCATATCCTTTGGGTTAGAGTATCCACCCGCTGTACTGCTTGAAGGCTTACAAGAGCCTCTCATAATTGGCATGTACAATCTCCTTTGACTCCTGAACAGTTCTGTCTACCTTAACCCAGTCAATATCTCAGGGCAAAATATTGGATTCCAACCATGTGATTACCTGCTCATGCTTTTTCATAACCACAGGTGAAGGACCATTTGCAACAGAATCTCGCTCACGTTCCAAAGTCAGCCAATCAACGGTATACACCTGTTACAACGCATTTTTTACAACGCAATACTGTTACAGCGCATCTATTACAACGCAGATACTGTTACAACTCATGTTTTTACAACGCATTTTTTTTACAACGCAGGTACCTTTACAACGCATACCATTACAACGTAAGTATTGGTAAGTATATAATTATATTTTAAATGTTATATGTTTGGGGTAAAGGGGTATTTTTAGGGTTTAGGGTCAGTTTTGGGTTTTAGGGTAAAGGGGTATTTTTAGGGTTCAGGGTCAGTTTTCAGTTTTTGGGTAAAGGGGTATTTTTAGGGTTCAGGGTCAGTTTTCAGTTTTTGGGTAAAGGGGTATTTTTAGGGTTTAGGGTCAGTTTTTAGTTTTTGGGTAAAGGGGTATTTTTAGGGTTCAGGGTCAGTTTTCAGTGTTTGGGTAAAGGGGTATTTTTAGGGTTTAGGGTCAGTTTTTAGTTTTTGGGTAAAGGGGTATTTTTAGGGTTTAGGGTCAGTTTTTAGTTTTTGCGTAAAGGGGTATTTTTAGGGTTCGGGGTCAGTTTTCAGTTTTTGGGTAAAGGGGTATTTTTAGGGTTCGGGGTCAGTTTTTAGTTTTTGGGTAAAGGGGTATTTTTAGGGTTCAGGGTCAGTTTTTAGTTTTTGGGTAAAGGGGTATTTTTAGGGTTCAGGGTCAGTTTCTAGTTTTTGGGGTACAGGGTAAAAATAAATTAAAATTAATTTTAAATTAAATTAATTAATTGAAATTAAATCAAATTAAATTACATTAAATTATTTTTGGGGTTGAGGGTCAGTTTTGAGTTTTTGGGGTACAGGGGTACAGGGTAAAAATAAAGTAAAATTAATTTTAAATTATTAAAATATTTAATTAAATTAATTAATTGAAATTAAATTAAATTAAATTACTTTAATTTATTTTTGGGGTTGAGGGTCAGTTTTGAGTTTTTGGGGTACAGGGTAAAAATAAAGTAAAATTAATTTTAAATTAAATTAATTAATTGAAATTAAATTAAATTAAATTACATTAAATTATATTTTTGAAAATTAATTTACGATTATAATATTAATATTAATATATACTTACCAATACTTACGTTGTAATGGTATGCGTTGTAAAGGTACCTGCGTTGTAAAAAAATGCGTTGTAAATACATGAGTTGTAACAGTATTCGCGTTGTAAAAGATGCGTTGTAACGGTATGCGTTGTTACAGTCCGCGTTGTAACATCATATATCCCCAATCAACAGCAATTTTATGAGCTGACCACAAATAACTTGGTACCACAATGTCAAACAACATATTTAAATAAATCCACAACACCTTGGAAATTCTGACAAATCGATCAACTTGTTTGTACCACTCAACAGGTTTTTCCCTCAGCCGAGGAAAATCATTGGTAAATGTCTCCAAATCACCTTCACTCCATGGCACATGCATGTACCCTCCACTCGGTATCTCTCGCAACAGAAAAGCCTCTACTATCACTGTCCCTCCTCCTGAAGGTGGTGTTTCTCCCACGCTCTTTCTAGAACTCTTCTTCTTTGACCACCATTCCTTCCATTTGTCATGCACGATCCATGCACGTATCCCTACAATCAATTCTCGAATATGCGTTTTCAAGCCTATTACTTTTTTCTTTTCCAGTTCCTGATCAATGTAATTTAACCTATGATTTCCCTGCAACATCTTCGTTTTGGACAAATCCCCATCATACCTCTGTGCAATCTCTGTAAATTTCTCATGTTCTTTCCTCGCCTTCTAAGTTACATCCTTTACCACAAACAGCAATTCATCTGGCTCATAGAGTTCCATCCTTTCTAATGGCAAATTTCCACTGATGATTTCCTCCACTTCTGCCTTTTAATCTCACCACATCCAACACTTTAGCCCTCATAGCAGCTTTAATTGTTCCTCGACTTGATGCACTACTTGACTCTCCACTCTCACTACACTGATCTTCCCGCTGACTCCCTTCCATTATGTTCCGTGAGACAGATTGACTCCCCGAACTCCCTGGCCATTGTCACCTCCCATCATCCTTCCACTGGGACCTCTTACTAGGGGTTCCCACATCCTCCAATCATAGTGTGAATCGGCCAAAGACCCTGTCCTCACTGCTCTCTGCTCCACCTGTCCTCGAGAAGAATCCGCAGTGGCTGGCAAAGGCGTACTCGATTCTATGGGCCTTGAAGGGTGACTATTTCCACTCGCTGTCCCATTCCCCCCAGAATCAGTACTTTCACCCATTACCGATTGCACCAAACTCCCATTGGCAACCTGATCTGGATCGTACACTGACACTATGGGACCATTGGTGACCGGCACTGTAAGAGCTTCCGGTAGCCTGACAATTAGATGAACTCCACCTGTCTCTGCACTCTTCAGTGGCTGTGCTCCCATTCCCTCTGTTCTTGTTTAAATCCTCCCTTTTACTCCTACATTCAAGTTTGTCTGTGGTTCCCCAATTTCCTCTGCAACAGCTCTGATTCCCTCTTTCAAATCTGGGTTATATGGAGGTGGACATTCTGCCAGTAACTTTTCCAAAAGACTGTCATCTGTATCACTATCACCTTCTCTTCTCTTTTAGGCATCTCACACTTTTACTAGCAATGGGAACAATCTATCTCCCTCAATGGTGTCTACCCTCCATCTCTTCGCCAATGCGCCCCATAGTGCATCCTGAAATACTCTAATCTACTTCTTTACCCTTTCCTGACTTCCAACTTTTTCTTGGATGTGCTGCTCTTATCCATGCATCAAGCGCCTCAAACTGAGTTGGTCTGGGTAAAGGTCGTAATGCAGCCATCACCGATCTCAAATGGTACAACACATCAAATCTGAATGAACCATACCGTGGGAAAGCCAAATCTCCCTCTTTTTCAGTAATTTTTTTCCAATTCTGAAGCCAAATTATAGTGTGAAGCCCTACATCCGTAGCCATGTAATGAGCTAGGGTATCCTCGAGCGGTGCTCCTTCCCCCACTTGAGTTACCACTCCTCTATCTCCTCTACAAAGATCTCCCAATACCTTAAAACATTTCATGACGAAATCAACTCTTTTACCCACAAGGTTTTCATTCCGCTTCCTGATGTCAATCCACCAATACCAGCGTGTCTTTACACCAACCTATCACAGTGCGGCACACTTCAACGTCACTCTTCCTCCTCACTCAGCAGTTCCCCTCCTTCACAATTGTCTTAAACACTCTTGCACATCTCACTCATTCAACAAGTAATTGTCTGTCCACTATACGACCAGATAATTACTTAATTGACTGTCCACCAAACGACCGTACAGTCGCTCGTAATTGTCTACCTCAATCTGACAATTGTCTGTCCGTGAAACGACCGGAACAACTGCCCTCGAGCATCTGCCAATGAATGGCTGGATGGTCACATAAATCTGATAGGATCCAATCACTCGATTTTACACACACAGTGTTGGTCACTCAAATTCTCGCTCTCTCGCTCCCTATCTCGGGTGGGTTTGTCGATGATGTCTCACTACTCCCACAATCAATGGTCGACAATTACAGCTCTGGGTGTCTTCTACACCACAATCTATCTAGTCTCTTAGGCTCCTCATTGAGCCTGACATCAAAAATCACATGGACCTCGCGCGCTCACAGTCCGAAACCACAATTACTCAACTCTCATTCCAACTCCGCAAGACATCACACAATCAAATCATCACCGCAATCTAACAACATCCCTATTCATACTCACTCCTCCGTGAACTGCCGTTTCCGCTGCACTGTCACTCCATCGCTCTCCACCAAACATCGCCGTCCTCCTCTCTTTATCCTCTGGCCAACCATCTCTTGGGCTCTATGGGGTTTTAACTAACCTTTCCCTAGCTACTCCCCTTACTATAAAGGAAACCGTCCTGACGCTACCAACTGTTAAGGTCGGAGTTCCACTACCAAAACTAAACTAGGAACCATGGGTCAACAGATCATTGTTTACCTGCTGAGAAGAGTAAAGGGGAGCAACAACTAATTTCAGTCAATTTAACAGTCGATAATAACTAAGGCTCAAATGATCACAGACTCCGAACTCCAGTTTAGGGGTTTATTCCAAAGCCAAAAGCAACTGAATATACAGGCCCCTCAATACGAGGTTGTGAAAATACATGGGAACTAATACAAACCAAATCTATGAATGAGTCTAATCCAATGAATCATAAAGAGAATGAATAGTTCTAAGAACAAAACTCAAGCAAGAATTGCTCCAATATTCAAATCAGACTTCATCTTTGGCTGAAAAGAAGAACGCATTAGACTGTGCCCGCTCTATCACTAAGGTGACATCCCTACTCAGCATTCCCCAGGCAAATTCATTTAAAGGTGTCAGCCCATGAAGACTTCCTAAGAAGTTCATTCACAGAGTAAATAAGATAGCCAAAGCTACAGAGCTCATTCTAAGATGCTCTTTCCTAAATCGATCCCCTAAACCCTTTTCCTAACTCATTCTATCTCCTTCTGTCTCTCCTCCCTCGGGGCACTTTCCCTAATACAAAACACAAAGATATAAAACATACCCACAGATCACCTCATGCTAACGGACACCTCTCCTAGGTATTTTTCCACTGTCTTCTCCAAACGTAGTCTGGTGACCTTGATTCCCAAGCCTCCTCAGCAAAAAGGAACACCGGCTCCCAATTATCGACCTTCTGTTTACATTGTTTCACTTCTCCTCTCCTCCATGCCTAACTCCTAAAACAAAGGTGTTAGTTCTAGCTAAGAAAGACAGCTTCTTCACCTGCAACTGAAGTGTGAGAACAGAACATCCTTGCATACACATGAAATTCGCTGACTACCTCTTAATGTAAGAGCTTATCAGGGAAATTGCATTTTCAGGCCTACACAATTCAGCCAATATAAGAAGAAACGAACAGGCCTTTCATGAACATGACATGAACATTTCATTTAGGCCTTTACACATCAAATTATACACTCCTGTTAAAATGCTTTGTGTTGCAAAAATCTACAATTATTATACATTAAGCATAACTCGTTTTTTCTTCATGCAATCTTCATCATGGTGCACATTTACATCAAAATACATTACATTACACATAAGCTTTTCGTTAGGCAAATGCAGTATACTAAAGTTACAGTTTCAAATATTAGACACCATTTCCCTTCTTTTCTGAATGACACAAAATACTTTTCTATTCCCTCACTTGCACATTTTTGTTATTACAATACAATTCTACTACTCAAGTTAAGTCAACACAAGAATATTTGTGGATACGGACTATCCATGATTATGATGCATCTCTACAATTTTAGAGCACCATCGCGCTCCATCAATACTTTATTAAAGAAATGATTTAAATTGTCAAAACACAGCGTCTTGTAAGGAGTCCCGAAGCTCACATTTTTTCTTATAATATCATAGCCTCAGATATTATTAGAGACACCATACATCTTAAAGTAGTTTGTTATTTGAAAGAACAAGGGTCATGATGTACAAAATGTTTTAAAAGACAATCACCCTTTGAGTTGCTAAATTAGAGGGCTGGCTACTGCTAAACATAATTATTGTATTCACTGAATACATTTACCAATTGAGAAGAGTGTTATTGAATTGATAAATGGTTATAAATATGGATTAAAAATCACTATTCAGAAGGCGCATGTTCTGGGCATTCTTCCAAATTACAATTCGTACTCTGATGTATCTATCAGTGGTTGGCAATCTCAATTCTGGGCAAATACCACTGATCAGTTACTGACTTCCAACTTGGATGTGGGCGGAGGAAACTGATTCAGACCTATGTGAAAGTATCTGGAATGACCCTTTGTTGGATGATGTTTGATTTGATTAGGCTGCAAAATATACTGTGACATCATTACTTAATGTATGCAAAAAGTGATGGATGGACTTGTTGAATTAATCTCAGCCGCTGGTAATTACTTGATGCCGAATCTCAATCCATTGTTATTTTGCACACCATACCAACTCATTTGGACCCAGTCATATGCAAATCAGTCTTGACCCTGAGCCAATAGAGTCCATCCCAAAGACCATTTCACTCTTATTAGGGCTCATTGGTCATATATAGCTTGATTCCAGTGGCACTGTGTACACAGAACCAAAATCTGAGCATACCCTTGTCACTTAGGATCGTACAGCGAGCCGAAAGGTTCTGTCCAAAAATTGACTGGAACTTTGTTTTGTGGAGAATCCTAGATGGATGCCTCAAGCATATGTTTGAGGGCATATGGACTAGCACCTTGAGCTGCCATCTTTGAAGCCTAAAACACACAAATGATGGATGGAGTGAGGAATAAATCAAACAATCACCCCCAGTCAAGAATTCTGGTCTAAAACCATCGTTCTTTTGCTCACCATCCCACCCCAGTTTAGACCCAGCCATATGCAAATCAAATTTGAAGCTTAGACACTCATGTTTGAACCCTGGCCTCAGTGCTAGAGTCAACATGGTGTGGTTCTAGTCAAAACGCATGCTCTCCCTGTGCCTAATTGTTTATACAATGAAGTGTAATTCCCACTTGATGCACACTATCTCACCATTATGTATTGTACAGCGCTCTGTTGATTCATACTTAAGTCCACAATATTTGAATACTAATGATTGCATATGTCAACATTGTGAAAACAAGGGCCCAGTGCCAAAGCACCGTTTAGTAGATTGTGGTGGGTAACTCACAATAAAGTAGAAAGCACGAGCTAAATTGGGCACACCTTGCCTCATTTAGTCGTTTTAATTTTATTAGGATAATTTAAACTTAATTTTGATGATGACTTTTGAGTCAGCATTAGCAGCTCTAAGTTGGCATTCCCAAAAGTGCAGCTATTACTCTGATCTATTACTTGATCTGTTCAGAGCGACCAAACTTTGTTTTGATCTCCATGCTCCAGGTTGCAGCCCTGTTGTATCATTCTTCTAATCCAATCTGTGGAAATGTATCATCCTTTGTTGCGCCACAACTCCCTCAAGGGCTTTGAAGCACAAACAGAATTGAGTGTCCAGTCGCTGTGAGGTTTGCGTGTTGCTGGCTCTGGTAGATGTTGTTATGGTGACCTTTAAAACAAGTAATATCCCAGGGTTTAATTACTGAGGTTATACTAATTAGCGGACTACAATATAATTGGAAATAACCTAGAGGGACTCTCTCGTGGGATGAACCTAGTTACAGGTTAGGACCAATGTCCCCCTTTGTCCTCCACGGCTCCCTCCAGGGTCTAAGCACTGTGGTTCAACTCTGCTCCAGGAAGCATAGGGGAGTGCATGGTGGGTTTCTGCTGCACAAGCTTGAGGGGCGCAGTCATAGTGTGCATACAACTGGATGCAGTCAGCACCTGTATTTTTCCTGGAATAGAGGAATATTGTCAAGGGATTTGCTTGAGGTGTCAGTTGCCAGTGGACTGTTGGGCGGATGAGGTGAATGAACAACACTTGTGACATTTCAGGTGTTATCTTTATTTGTTATGAAGTGCCGACCACAGTTCTGAACATGCAAACATGTCTGAGTGACATGTGGCGAGTTATACAAAATGTTGACTACCAGTTATGCTAGATGAATTATCAGGTACATGATCAATCGCTTTTGGTGCATGCCATGACTCATGAGACCCCGTTTCCCTATACACAATGAAATTAAATGAAATGAAAACCATTTTTATTAAGCGATAACAGCTGCCCTGAGGCGTCCAGGCGCTAAAAACTACCATCAGTACTCTAAGAGGAAAAAGAAGAATAATGGCAAATAAAGTGGTAAATGACAGATTGTACACAGTTTTGTATCAGCAGATCGAAGGCAGTTAAAGTCAATGATAATTTCCCCTTCGGAAAACGTCCTTGTTTTCCTAGGATTCATAGAAAATCCGATGAATCAACTGTTTACAGCAACAAACAGCGACTGACTGACAATTAGTGAAATTGTTTTATTTTAATTTCCAGTTTTGAACACGTGTCATGTAAAAAGACTGGAGACAAACGAATAAAAGGGGCAGTGCTTGATCCACAAACAATTTCTGCTAACAGCAATAGATGATCAATCCAGCATTTTAAATACATTGAGTTAATTCATTGAAGCTTTTTACCCACATGTTTATGATTTTCGGCCACCTGCAGATTCGTGTAAATTGTTTAAATAAATATGTTGGTTCTGAACCCCCAATTTACCTGTACACTCTTTTTTTGCAGGCAGGGAGAACACAATCTACATGAAGAAACCCTATCATAGTATTTGGTAACTTGTTTAAACTCAAGATAGTATTCTCAAAGCAAGCAATAAGGCAAGCAAGGTAAACCACAGCACAAGAAATACTAGAAATTTCAAGAAAATATAAAGATGTCTGAAATAGGAGAGAATATTGTAAACTGGAAACGCTGGTGGAATGATTACAAGTACAACAGTGAGCCACTAACAACAATGGACAAATGTCTACAGAAGAAATTAGCACAATTGCAATCGTAGCACATGTGTAGTCTCTCTTTTCCTCGTAATCACGCTGTACCTCCTTACAGACACGACGGGGCATATTAACAAGTGGCAGCGAAAATTATCGCTAACCGCTGTTAGCGTTAAAAAATATATCGCCGGCTACACTGGCGATAATCGCCATGGTAGCGCAGTATTATCTACACTGAGCGCCATGGCGATAAAAAAAAACAGGGATAGCAGGAATTTCGCCGTTTTACATTGAATAACGCTGGATTTCCAGCGATATTCAATGAAAAACTGCAATAACCTTGGTGATAGTGACTGTGGTTGCAATCACATATTCCACCTCCCATTACAGGTATGCCTAAGTCTGAAAATTAGCAGACTTTAAAAAGCAGCGTTAACCGTGGTTAGCGCTGCTTTTTTTATCTCTAAGAGGGTTAGCGTGAAGCTTGATTATAGGATAAATGTCGCTTAGCGACATTTCTCCTATTATTTTGCTCTGGAACGCCCCCTTTGCATCTCATTAGAGATGCAAAGGGAAGCATAGAGAAAAAGGGTGCTTACATGCAATTTTGTATGTTAGCACCCTGTTGTTGATAGGGAAATCATTTTATCTCCACTTTTTTGGCTTTTAAAGCCAAAAAAGTGGAAATAAATCCCTTGTTAATATGCCCCTATGCCTTTTATCCAGCCTAATTCACTTTGTGCTCCCTCCTCCTTTCTCCACCCTCCTAACTCACTCCATTGCCCTTGCCCATTCAGGTCTGTTCTGATCTATCATTGTGCTCCCTCAACAGTTCTTTGCTCCCCAGGCCTGCTCCATGCTCCAGCCACCAGACTGTGTGATTAGAGTCTACAAGTAAGCTGGGCTAAGACAATAAAATCATACAAAGCACCTATTAGGGATCTAGTGATGTGGGTCATCTAAGCAAAACATATACCACGTCTATCAGAATGCTGAAATGAGAAGCCGGATGGCACATGGTTTTTGCCCCAGGGACTTTTAATCCTACTGGATGTTGTGAATGTGATGCAAAATATCGACAGCAATGCCTAGATTTCCACCTATGCAATGCTCATACCCTCAGACATCAAGTCTCAGATGGAACTTCAAATTATGTGATTGATAACCTCAATAAAACTGCTACAGCACTGAAGGCACTCAGGATCTTTTATTGTTCAAGGCCAAACCCTACACCCAAAAGGTTCAGGGAATAGTTAATTGAAAAGAACAAGGAACTTTGAGGGAAAGGATGGTGAGCATTTGGCTTGAGTATAGTGCCTGAACCAAGAGCTCATGGGGCAGCGATGGTAGGTGTTAGCCTTTTTTTACGATTAAAAGGGCTCGTTGGATGGATTAGGGCCGTGTGAATTCAAAAGGACGAGGGTCCTAGCCATTGAACTGCACGAAAACCCACATAGGAAAATCCACATAGAAAAATCCTACTAGAAAACCCTCAGGGAGAAGATTCAAGTTCAAACTATGAAGTTATATTTTTCCTTTAAAATTTAGAAATCTTTATAGAAGACAACAGCTAAACGGTGAATCCATTCAATTCATCATCGGTCAATAGTAGAATATTCTAAATATAAATCCAAAATGCAATCTGCCATAAACACTGGTC
This sequence comes from Lissotriton vulgaris, assembly GCF_964263255.1. Taxonomy (NCBI): domain Eukaryota; kingdom Metazoa; phylum Chordata; class Amphibia; order Caudata; family Salamandridae; genus Lissotriton; species Lissotriton vulgaris. Next base: position 1,664,069,213 of record NC_141689.1, read on the forward strand.
AAAGGGAATAAGGCAAAGTCAAAGAACCGCCCATGTATAGACATGCTCGATAAGTGTCTCAGGAAATGGACTGGAAGCATTACAAATGCAACATGTTAAATAGGTTTACGAACAGAGAAATCATAGTGTCAATATGCTTAACACATTATCCAATGATACAACAGAAAACACATCACATGAATAATGACTTTTGCTCTACTGCTAATGAATAATCCAGTATGTGATGAAGAGAAAAAACAAAGGCACATTCAAATTATACACACAAACTCCACTAGGCCAGACAAAATGGCCGTGTCAAGATACGATCGTGATTTATTTATTTATTTATTTTATTTTTATTGTTTTCTATAGCGCGCATAGGGTATCAGAGCGATTTGCTCCTTCTTCCAGGAATTTCACAAATACAAAGAAGAATACAATTTACATAATGGGACCTTAAAACTACTAGAATTAAAGATATTTTTCAAAATATTGAAGAACACATTTGCAACTCTCAGTGCCCAGGAACAGAAACGAGAACCATATCAGTGTGTGTAATGTACGACAAAGGAGACACATTTTGAAACATTAAGTAGATCAACTCACGTCAATTTAAAAAGCTTCATTATAAATTTACAGTGAATTTATATTATCTGCGACTCATTCATGTTAATTAAACACTGAAAATGTGTTACTTTTAAATTCACTCTATCAGAGGTCCTGCCCAGTAGGCTTTTGGGGAGAGTTTTTCATTGAAGGGTTTAGCCCTGTACCCAGAAACTGCTGGACACTGTTGAATTGTATGCAGGCCCCAAGACCCATAGCACAGTGAGCATGCCATGTGCACTGATTTGAAGAGTAGGGTTTTTAAGCAGATTGCATACTTGAGGCCAAGCCCGTCACCCAGAGTCTGTTGGGCACCATCACAGAGGACTCCTGGTTCAGCAACCTTTCACACTGAAATCATGACCTCCTATGTGAGCCCACTCCCTGCTTCCTAAGCAAGATGGGTTTGGTCAATGGTCATATATTACATTATTTTTGATGTTTTCTATGACATCATCTGATAGTTAATGAGAAATGTGGGAAATCGTGGATGCATTGCTCAATGTAACTGGCACATTACAGCAATTGTTTGGTTTTGCATAGTAACCATGCCATCTATTCATCTAAAATATTGAAAAAGAAAATTTCTACTTCTTTTAACAAATGATATTTACCTTTTTGTGAAAAGAATCATAATGTCCCTTATACAATATATTTTCACTGTAGACTCTGACTTCTGGCAAAAGTGCAAAATCTTTGCATCCCTGATCACAAGGCGTGACTTGTGGTCATGTCCTGTGCCCTGTTCTGTGTCCACCACCCAGCTTTCATGGACTTCTGCAATGCACAGTGGGCTATGGGCACAGGGCATCCCCTAAACCCATTGGACACAGACCTAACCATGCAGAGCATGCAATGAGTGCATGATGTGGCCTTTCAACTTGGCCTGTATTCAATCTCCCTGCCCTAAATGCACATTTTATCACAGTTTTGTAACTAGTTGCTTTTTTGATCCACAAATCTAAAACGTAACCAGCAGATTCTAGATGAAGACTGTGGGGCATATTATCAAGGGAGTTTATCTCCGCTTTTTTGGCTTCAAAAGCCAAGAAAGCGGAGATAAAATTATCTCCTTATTACCTAGCTGTTGCAAACACCAGTTAGCGACAGCTAGCAGGAGATAGCGACCATCTTGGGCCCCACTTTGCATGTCAGAGAAATTTATCACTAATGACATGCAAAGTGGGCGTGCCAAGATGTTAGCGACTGGAAACAGTCGCTAACATCGCTATCTCCTATTACCAACTTTTGGAGATATTCGCGCTAAGCGCGAATATATCCAAAAGCTAACACCTGCCTTGAGCAGTTCTTAGCCATGTTATCCAATGGGAGGTGGATAATATGGCTAAGAGCATTAGCTCGGTAATGCATGAATATCGCTGACTTTTCAGCGATATTCATGCATTGCGGCCGATTTTTATCACATTTGCGATAAACCTTGGTAATACCAAGGTTTATCTGTGATAAAAATAGCCGCAGGTCGGCGATAAATGTTTGTCTCTAACCAAGCAATAGCGATAATTATCGCTATTGCTTGGTAATATGCCCCTGTATCCTTTTCTGAATACCGAGGAATCTGATAGCAACTAGAGAATAAAGGATCTGGGTTCACGCTACTGTCCATTGTTGCTGCTCCCCTAGCCTCTTGCGTGGACTAAACAGCAAATAGCCACACAACCAGCATGCCTCACAATAGCAACAATAGAATTCATGAGTCTTGCATGCAAATCTGTTGACACTACCTCAAAATCTGTATTTTTTAACTTTTTCCAAACCAGTATATGTCTCTCTATATTCTAACATCTTCACTGTGTCATGATATGCTCCTTCTGCCCAATTTTAACCCCCCTCAATTTATTCCCTTACATTTCACAATGATGCAAGCAGACACAAGGGCATATTTACAAGCCCCTATTGCCACCAGAAAGTCACTTTTTGTTGACATTTTGGTGGCGATACATCCTTTGCCTTATTTACAAAGCAGTGTTACGCCACTTAACTTGTCTTAACGCTACCTTTTAAATAAGGCACCTTTCTGCTATACTTAGCGTACAAGGGGTGGGCAATGGGTGTTGCGGTGGGCGTTCTGCCGCAACACCGATTGATTTTGATGCTGCCTCATATTTACAAGAGTGGCATAAATATGGCGCAGCGCCAACATTAAGACCAGGGAAAATTTGGTCTTTACAGGGTGCCATGAGGAGAAATGCATTATTTCTCCACGTTTTCGCTGTTTTTATGTGTGCTGCATTCGGCAGCACACATTAAAACAGCAAAACGCTATGCATGATTGTTTATGTGCAGGAAGGTGTCCCCTTCCTGCACATAAACATTCATTTTAATAATGACAAGCTGCAACTTCGGTGTGTGCTGCACAAAGCAGCACACACAGAAGTTGCAAATCACCATTTAAGATTATTTATGTGCAGGAAGGGACACCTTGCTGCACATAAACATTCATTACCCACAATGCAGGCACCCTTGCACTATGGTGTAAGAGGGCCTGTATTGGCGCTAGGCCAGTAAATTTAGCGCCAGCGCAAGGGGAAATGCAGGGCTGCACCATATGGTTGTGTTAGATCCACAGATCCGGTCTGGATCCAGGAATGCCAAATAGAACAATGAGAACAATATTGGTCATTCAAGAGGATTTTAATATTTTTCTCATTTATTATCCTTGGATCCTCCTCAATTCTGGCTAATTTATACTCATGATACAAAGGATTTACGGCCACATGCATCAATGTTCCCGTTTGTGAATTCTTAATTGCGAAAGTTAAGGAATCGCAATTAAAAATTCGCAAACGGCTATGCATTAAGAAATCGCAATTTTTTTGCGATTTCTTAATTTTCCTTAATTGTGATTCATAATTTGCGAATCGCAATTAAGGACTCCCTTTTCATTGATTCCTATGGGAATGAATGTGAAGGCATTCTCATTTTGCGATTCGCAATTAAGAAATCGCAAAATGAGAATGCAATTTCAAGGGTGCAGGGGGGGTCCATAGGACCCCCCCTGCACCCCTGAAATGTACCTTTAAGTACTTTTTACACACACACATGCCCCAAGGGCATATGTGTGTGTAAAATGAAACTTTCAAAAATGCACTTTTGTGCATTTTTGAAAGTTATCGCAAATTACCATGAAGTTTAACTTCATGTTAATTTACCACTTCCTATTTGCGATTTAGCAATTTAAAAAAAATCATGCATTGCATTTTAGAAATCGCGAAAAAAGCAAAAAAGCTTAATGCATCCCAAATCAATGAATTGCATTCGCAAACGGCCAAATTTTGCGATTTGCACCGTTTGCGAATGCAATTCAGTTTGATGCATGTGGGCATTAGTCTTTGATGCCCAACTAAAATAATTTTGCAAAACATACGTCAAAATATATTGAACGGATTTACAGCAACCTGCATAGTAGGAATATTATCAGTAATATTGTACCTTCATGTCAATTTTGATGATATTTCATCCAGCAGAGCTTTCTGTAGCAAAAATCAAAAATGTATATGGCCCTAAATAGAAAACACCACCTTTAGCTTGCTTGGCATGCCATGTCACTGTCCTTGTCACTGCAGATTTGCCAAAGAGCACCAAATTTAGTAGCGAACCACAAAAAGCTGTGCTCAATGGAACGTGCATCGTAACCATGACCACTGTCAGCCTCCTTAAGACAGACCGGGACCAGAGTGGGAGCCTAAAGCAGCCATGGCAATTTTGTCGGACGCAAGTGTGAAGCACTGCTGCTTTTGTTACTGGGGCCAATATTGAAAAACCGGCCCCCTGTAACAAAACCGGCACCCATCACTGGAAAGCCGGCCCCTACCCTTGCAGCCTCCCCTGGAAAGCACCCGATGCCCGCTATGGCCAGTCAGGCCCTGAGACAAACACACTAAAATCTTCAGTCGTCCCTGAACTTCTGCATTCAAGAATAAAGGAAACAACACACCAGCTGTACGAATCATGGGAAAAATAGGTATTGGGTAAGAAAGAAAGAGAACCACTGGACAGAGGCAGGCTTTTTGAATGGATTTTATCACAGGCTGTGAACCGCACTCAATAACCTCATTGGTGGAGGAACGGTAAGATACTGAAGTTGCTGTGAATAAGTAGACGAACAAAGGTAGTGCAAGAGAAACTCAGGCTTCCTGGTTTTGGCAGCAGTGGTAGCTTCATAAGTCCATTGGCACACCACTACACAGGATGGATATCCAGCCATGCCCTTGCAGAGAAGACTGGACATGAGCTAAGGAGGTAATAGTGAGATTGGCCACTGGCGTAACAAATGCCCCCGCTGTTCCCGTGGTGCGCGGGGGGGGGGGGTCCTCTGAGCTCCAGGGCTCCCCTTTGGCACTGCCGTGTTCCTGGCTTGAGAGATTTGGACTAGGTCTGGAGCGTGGGGGCCCCCTGCATGTACTTTGCAGGGAAGCCCCCTCAAATTTTGTTACGCCACTTAGATAGGCTACCCGAACGTATCCACTGCAAATGCAAGCACAACAATGATGGGTAGTAGAGGAAAACCTGAACAAGAGGGTACAAGAAAGGAACAAATAATACAACAGTGAAGAATGGATAAATAGATAGAAACTAGTTAGCATTGAGACACAACTAGCAACATGCTGCTAGCCATTGACCCCATGCCAGATTGACCTGCAACACAGGCTCTGCCTCTTATCCCTGGAAGTGTACTAAGACAGAGGAAGTGAATTTGGAAGAGGGTAGATAGATAGATAGATAGATAGATAGATAGATAGATAGATAGATAGATAGATAGATAGATAGATAGATAGATAGATAGATAGACAGATAGATCTATCTATCGATTGTGGATGCTTTTATTGCAATATAGACCTTGCACTCCATGTATTAGAGTGCAACTACTTCCAGGAGTGGATTGTTGTCTATCTGTTACTTCCTCAGCAACTCTCTGGGAACACTGGGCAATGTTTCAATCTTCTATGTGTCAACCTACACTGCCTCTCTTTGCTATCTTGAATACTCCTTCTCATGCTATGACTTAGGAGTTGCCATTCCAAAAGGGTAGTGGCCTGTTATCCACATACTCAGTTTGTGTTTGCACAGGTGGAAGAAAAGCTGGCAGAACCCCCTTCATGGAGACGATGCCCGTTTTTTAGGTAAGAATGACTTAGTAAAACTAAGGTTTAGGAACCACCGTAGGGTAATTTAGCGAGAGTGACAATTTAAAATTGGGTGCTTTTTAAACCGGTCTTCTTCATGCAGTCAACATAGTAAGCAGATCGACGATCGGTTAAAAATATCAAAAAATATTACAAAAGTATATAAAACCTAAAGCACATGCACTTTTTGTATTTTTGTATAGCCACGTGTAAAACTACCCGGGTGCAAAACAGAACCCCCCTAACGGAGACGAGGCCCGTTTTTTAGGTAAGAATGGATAAATAAAACCAAGGCTTAGGAGCCACTACTTAGTTAGAAGCCCATTCCATTTCAGAAAATAATACAGAAAAACATATCTCTTGCAGTACAAAAACGACTGATACCGGAAGGGAACCATAAAATTCAAGCACGCCGATTGGCGCAGACAAAAAGGTACATTGTTATGAAGTAAATTTGACAATACCTTTAGTAGACTTTCGCTGCAATTTATTACCAACGCAGCAATATTATAATGGGAAAACGTATCAATTTTATCCCTGTAATTTACGCAGGTTTGTGCCAGTTCTGTTTTTGGCTTATTTTCCGAACAGACAAGCTGCAAAATACGAGCACCAGTAAATAAATGTAAGGAAATAAAAAAGCGCGCACCAGATGCCTAATTATAAAAACATCACCATTTTGGCATGCCTTACCTAACATTATACTCCTCCAAATTACAGATTGGAGGATAAAAGCTTGATGACTTCACAGGCGACAAGGAGCTACACTTTTGGTAGTATCCCACGAGCAAAATAATCACTTGGGTTAGTGCTCATAAACTTATTGGTATGAAAGATATTCGTGTGTGGTTGTGTATGGGACAAGAGTATGTGGACAACACTAACCAGAAGGTTACATTTGAGTACAATGTATTTTAGCAATGTTAAAGGTAATTTAAGACATCTTTGCAATATATAGGGTTTTTAGACATTGTTAATTTTGTGTTGAAAAATGTGCACTGTTAGTTTTTTTAAAAAAAAGGAGAGAGACATTTTGACAAAACATGGTTATGCTAGTGTTTATTAGTTTACTAGAAACTTCTCCTAAGGAGTTAGTGGTAAAAAATGTTGAAACACCTATGGTCACCCAAAAAGAACAAATGAGTGTTTTATGATGAAAAAAAGGTTGGGGGTGTTGCCTTATAACACTAACTAAGAAATATTTATAAATGATAGGACCAATACCCCCCAGAGTGGTTTGCATTAGTATGAACATCCTTGAGTAAACCTGAGTAAGGGGAATAGAAAAATGTAGGGGGCAAAATTAGCGGCGAAAAAAACTAAAGCAAGAAGTTCTGTATGTGATTCATAAAACACTACATGTCAGTATAACAGTTGCATTGTATTGTATTTTTTGTGCATTAGGTTTAACTCATTCACGTTGTGGAGAATAGAAATATAAATTGTCCTGAGGAAGGAAGCCTTTATCAAGTTGAAGCTTCCGAAACGCGTCGACGCTAAATCTTAATTCATATTCGGCGTTGTCAACAACAATTCTGGTTCAATGGAATAACACTCCTTCCATTGTTGACAAACTAGATGTCCGAAATGAAATGACAAAGACAGATAGTAGTGTCTCTCTAGTATAATTTCTCCACGTCCACGTTAGGTGGCCCCAATTGTGTTTTTATATTTTTGTGTATTTTAGTGCAACATATGTTTTTAATTGATGATTTGTTGATAAGTTTTGTAACCAAAATATTTTTAATAAATTGTACCCTTTTTATAACTTGTTTGTATATGTTCCTTCTTGGTAAGTGTTTTTCAGTTCCACAAAATGAATGGTGTGATTTATGTTTGTGAGTTTGAATCCTGATCTAGGAACAGGTTACAATATTCCCCAGTGGGAAAACTCTTTTGTTTTACTTTACAGTACATTGGCGCTCCATTTCCCTCTGGGTGATTAAGAGCCCCTCTCTTCTTCTTTACACTCAATCTTCTATGTGTCAACCTACACTGCCTCTCTTTGCTATCTTGAATACTCCTTCTCATGCTATGACTTAGGAGTTGCCATTCCAAAAGGGTAGTGGCCTGTTATCCACATACTCAGTTTGTGTTTGCACAGGTGGAAGAAAAGCTGGCAGGCTTTTATTTTCTTCTCCTCGACAGGATAGTTGAGAAAATCCCATACATCAGAAAGCGTCTCCACCTCTACAGTCTCTCCAGGACACTGTATTTCTATGGTATTTCTATAGCTCAAACCTAGCCAAAAGGCAGGACTTCTTCCTCTTCCTGTGCACCTGCTGAGGATGGTTCAGGAAGCTCTCCCTCTCCATATTTTGCCATTCTGGAAACAAATGAAGCTGTGAGTAGCAGGAGTCACCAATCAGGACTTTTGCTCCTCGCAGACTGGTGGATGTGTGTGCTGTTGCCTAGAAAACTGTGCCTTTTCATGTGATACAACAGCACTTAGGCAATGAGAAGCTTAGAACTCCTTTTAAAAGTGAAATAGTTCATGGACGACACAGGAAGTCCAGTCCACATTTCTAGGCATGCTGGGTCAATGGTCTCCCTAGAGATGATGCAAACAGTAGCAACAAAAAAACATAAAGCTGACTTCAGTTTCATAGATCTCCATAATACTGAATGTGAAGCCATGGTATAAAAAAGGGATCATTGATAGAATATCGACAGTCAAAATATCGACATGCGAAAATATCGAGGTAAAAATATCGAATGCCAGAATATCGACTTCCTATCTACAAACAGGTAAGTACAAAAATATCGAGTCCAAAATATCGATAGGAAAAAATATAGACAGTCAAAATATCGAATTTTTTTTAATATCTTAAAAGTGATTTAAAACTAATATCATAATAAATATAATTAATTTAAACATACTTAAAATACTTGAATAAACTTAAAATTAATAAATAATTATTGTAATTTAAAAAAAAATGTAATTTTTAAATATATATATATATATATATATTAAATTTCTCCAGCACGCTGTAGAACAACACGCTTGACGACACCATGTGCTGGCCAAAATTCTTTTATTCCCATCGGACGCGTTTCGCCTGACCTGCAGGCTTGTTCACCTCTCCGGTGAACAAGCCTGCAGGTCAGGCGAAACGCGTCCGAGGGGCTGACTCAATAAAAGAATTTTGTCCAGCACATGGTGTCGTCAAGCGTGTTGTTCTACAGCGTGCTGGAGAAATTTAATATTAAGGGCTCGACTACGGAAGTCCTTTTTGCGACGACACACCCGCTGTTCTGGCAGGCGACGGCGTACTCTGTAGTAAGGAGTTGGGAATATATATAGGAAGACGCCGCACACCACTTCGATTTCTCAATACTTATTTTATTTTCTGTAGGAAAAAAATAATAATAATATATATATATATATATATATATATATATATATATATATATATACATACATATTATTAACAAAACATATACAATATTTTTTCCGTAGGATAGCGAGAGGGTTACATTTACTATTCCCACTCCAGAGAGTGCAACAGTAGGGAAAGCATTGGATAGCGTAGGGGTAAAAATTACTATTCCCACTCCAAAGAGCGCAACAGTAGGGAAAGCGTTGGATAGCGTGGGGATAAAAATTACTATGCCCACTCCAGTGAGTGCAACAGTAGGCAAAGCATTGGATAGCGTAGGGGTAAAAATAACTATTCCAACTCCAGAGAATGCAGAAGTAGGAAAAGCGTTGGATGGCATAGGGGTAATAATTACTAATCCCACTCCTGTGAGTGCAACAGTAGGGAAAGTGTGGGATAGCGTAGGGGTAAAAATTACTATTCCCTACTAATTAAATTACTTCCCAAGGTATTCCCCTATAAACACACAACCCACTACAGAAAATAATGTAATAAAGTAACATATTTATCAATTAATCAATTACAATAAATTACAAATTATATTTTAATTAATTACCAATTAATAACTAATTAACAATTAATTCTAAATAAATAACAATAAATAAAATAACATATTTAATTAATTATAATTAAATTACTTCCCACCCTATTCCCCTATAAACCCACAACCCGCTACAGAAAATAAATTACTAAAATTAACATATTTATCAATTAATCAATTAAAATTAATTACCAATTATATTTTAATTAATTACCAAATATCAATTAATTGACAATTATTTTTAAATAAATACCAAGAAATAAAATAACATATTTAATTAATTATCATTAAATTACTTCCCACCCTATTCCCCTATAAACCCACAACCCGCTACAGAAAATAAATTACTAAAATTAATATATTTATCAATTAATCATTGAAAATAAATTACCAATTATATTTTAATTAATTACCAATTAATAATTAATTAGCAATTAATTCTAAATAAATACCAATAAATAAAATAACATATTTAATTAATTAGAATTAAATTACTTCCCACCCTATTCCCCTATAAGCCCACAACCTGCTACAGAATTATATTACACAAACATTACAAAATAATATTAACTTAACCTTAAATTCTATATTTTTGTTGTCTATATTCTGTCTAGTCGATATTATGTCCATTCTATATTTTTGATTCGATATTATGTCCATTCTATTCGATATTAAAATTTTCTAGTCGATATTTTGGTAGTCTATATTCTGTCTAGTCGATATTATGTCTATTTTATATTTTTTACTCAATATTATGTCTAGTCGATAATAAAAACTCGATATTTTGACTCTATACCATAAAAAAGTGTGTCATTTTATTATCGGACGGTGTTGCATCTTTCTTTCTTTTCTAGCCTTTTTCTCCCTGTGCCCCTCCTGAAATATGGAACATATTGCCTGCATTGTATGAGGCTTGTTTCATGTTCAAGATTCCCTTTAATTTCAGTTAAAGCTTCAACCTATATCGTTATTGTTGAGCTGTGCCTTCTTCCAATAAACTTTAAGATATACTCACCACTTGGACCCTCGTTTTTTTACAAATTGGCGACGATCCATCGAAGACTTAGTTGGCTTGAAGGCACAGGTGCTGCGAGGTCTTCCGAACCCATTTTGCTTCATTCTTTTGCTTTGCTGAAGCGCTCGGCTTTGCTGTGACAATTGTTGAGCTCTTGATTTCAAACCGCAGATTCCTGGCATTTTTGGCGTCATCTTAAGGTAATTTTATGTGCTTTTCCCTTTTCGTACTTCTTTGGGGCTACACGTACTTCATTGAGGCTGTCATCTGGATTATGAAGTGTTGCCTAGATACCTGATGCATTGCCTAGAAACTGTGTGGAATGCTTTGTGGAGTCTGCTTACATGCTACTTGACTGCTGTTGCTTAACAACCTCCTTGAACGTGTACGAAGTGGGACTGCTGAGATTTGTTACCGCTTGTGACATGCCTCCTGGATACCACAACTGCAACGCATCACTCTCTTCCAGCCTATACGCCATTATGCCTGTTGCGGCCATTTTAAATCAAGCGTGTTGGATTTTACATCTGCTACCTTTCACGCTCATTCCGCTTTGGTACGCTGTGCGTCATACGCTCTTGGCTGCCGGTTTAGATCAAGCATTACGTCCGATACATCATCTTTTGCAGCGGTCTATCCGGATTCATTTCTACTCCATATTGCATTCATCACGGTGTTTATGTTTACAAATAAACATTTATTTGAGCACTTTTTCTGCATTTACAGGTAGGAAACCTGCTTATTGTCAGTTTACTGCCTGCATCAATCACGGTGACAGGCACACCTTTCATATTGTCAGTTCACTGCCTGCATCAATTACTGTGACAGGCACACCCTGCTTTACTACCTGCATTTATCACAGTGACACCTCACCGTTTACATTGTTTTCGCTGCCTGCATCCATTACGGTGACAGGCACACCTTACTTTTTGCTTTGTCAGAGTGTAGATTACACACACAGTAAAACTTTCATGATGTTCTATTGTCTGCTTATATTTCAGTGACAGTCATACTTTATTATCATTCTAATTTGTTTGTTATTCATATAGATTTAAATTTTTACTTTTAAAAAATGTATTGGCTTACGGATACCTTATATTTTATGAAGGTTACTTGCCTGTGATTTTACTTGTTGGTACTGGTCTACATTTTACCTTTGTTTAGCTTCTTCCTCACCAATATGCAGTTTGATCCACCCTCTAAGTTTCTACAAAAAAAAAGGAGAACCACCCATTCCATGAACTAGGTGGAAGGAGGAATTCATCACTTATCATAAAGCTGTCGATGGAGAACTTAGGTCTGCTGAGAGAAAAAAGAAAATTTTTCTTCACTGTTTAGGCTTTGAAGGACAAGTAATTTATAGAGCATTTCCCCCCGTCAGGTCGGGGGGTGATTACAATGTGTATGATGAGGATATTTTGCATATAGAGGGTAGATTTAAACCAACAACTAGTGTTGCCCTTACTAGATTTAAATTCTGCACCAGAGCTCAAGAAGAGGGAGAAAGTTTTGATGAATTTCTCATTGCTCTACGTGCATTATCATTACATTGTAACTTTGGTTTGAATACTGATGAAATGACCAGGGATCAAATCATTGCTCATGCAAGAAGTAACAAAGTACAGGAACAACTCTGGATAATGGGCGACCCCAACTTAGAAGCTGCCATTAGTACTGCTAAAGTCTTAGAACAATCCGATAAATTGATGAAGTCACTTAACAAAGATACGAAACCCTCCACGTCTAGTGAGATAAATACTGTTAACCCTGGTGCCTCCAAAGTGTATTCCAGTGACAGAAATGACTCTAGTATCAAACATATTTATTGTTATAGGTGTGGTAATCCTGACCATATTGCTTCTTGCCCACGTTGTCCTGCTCTAGGTAAAGAATGTAGCAAGTGTGGATGGTCAGGACACTTTTCCAAAATGTGTACGAATACTATAAGAAGTGCTTCATACTCAAACAAATCTGCACCACCTCCTTCTAGAGTGTCTAAAGGGAAAGTTTATTGTGTTACTTCATGTTGAGTCTGGCATTGTTGTTTCTATCCAAGATTCCTTGGATATTTCAGAGGCAGAAAAGTTTTCTTCCCCAAAATGTAAAGTAAGTATTTTGGGAAAAAACTTGAATTTATGACTGACTCTGGATCTCCTGTGACTATAATCACAAAGGATTATTGCTTGGAATCCTTAGGAGAATTGGTTGATCTCAATTTACTATGCAAGCCAGATATTGTAGAACAGAATTTTGATGGCTCATAAATTGAGTTCATGGGTTTCAAGGAGGTACCTATTGAATTCAAGGGCAATTCTGCCACTATCAAGTTATACATAGCTTTTAAAGGTGTTAATGTTTTGGGTTGGCGTGACCAGGCCAGATTAGGAATCTTATTGAGCCCCAGAAGTAAAGAACCTGTTCGAGTTTTTGCATTATCTTCTCATACCATTAACTTTACTGAATTATTTCCCAAAGTATTTTCCGAGAATCTTGGCAAACTTATTGGTTTCTCTCACAGAATCAAAATCAAGGATGGTTCTGTCCCTGTGAAACAGAAATTAGGAGGAGTTCCTATCAGCATTAGGTCTGAGTTAAAGAACGTGTTAGATGAAATGATTGAGAATGACATCATTGAGGAAATTGAATCTTCAGAGTGGGTTTCTCCCATTGTTTTAGCCCAAAAACCTGATAAAAGTATTAGGCTTTGTGTTGATTTGAGGGTGTTTAATGCAAGTTTAGTCACCGATTGCAAATTAATGAGCTGGTTTGCATGTTAGATGGTGCTTGTGTTTTTTCCACCCTTGATCTTCGATCGGCCTATCACCAAATCGAGCTCAGTAATGATTCCAAACACTTCAATGCTTTCATCAAACCCCATGGCATTTTCCAATTCAAGAGAATGCCTTTCGGTCTTGCCTCAACTGCATCTGTTTTTCAGAGGGCCATTTACCACATCTTTAAAGATGTCAGCAAATTTGTTAAATGCTTCCAGGACGACATTTTTATTTTTTCTAAAAATGAAGAAGATCATTCTCATCATTAAGGGAAGTTTGCCTTAGATTAGAAAAATGTGGTTTGACGCTTAAAGCTGGCGAATGTACTTTTTTTGCAAATCTGTGGAATATCTTGGTCACACGCTTTATAGTGATGGCGGTGTGCCAAAAAAATCATTGGTGGATGCCGTTGTCAATGCTCCTGCTCCTGCCAATAAATATTAAATATTACAGCAAATTCAATCAAACTTTTGCCACCAAAATAGAGCCCCTTAGGGAAATGACCAGAAAGTCTACTGAATTTGTCTGGTCAGATAAACAGGAGATAGCTTTCAAACAGATCAAAAATGTACTTGTTAATGCACCCACCTTAAAATCTTTCTGTCTTAATAAGAGGTGTATTATCACGGTTGATGCCAGTCTTTATGGTCTTGGAGGAGTTCTTAGCCAATCTTCTGGAAAAGAGGAATGGTGTGTGGCTTTTACTTCTAGGACTCTTTCTGTAACAGAAAAAAGATACGCTGTGATTGAGAGGGAGTTATTAGCATTCATATGGGCCATAGAACACTTTCGCAATTATGTCTGGGGAAATAGATTTACCCTCAGAACTGATCACAAGCCCCTTGTTGGCACATTATCTCCTGGGGGAAGATTGAATTCTACTGTCCGGATAGTTCATCTCACATCCAGATTAAAGGAATATGATTTCGAAGTGATGTATGTCCCAGGGAGAAACAATGTTACAGCTCACTTTCTTTCTAGACTCCCGTGTCCTGGCGAATGTGAGCTTTGTGATGAACAAGATGTGGACCTAGTTTCAATGTCATGGATTTTGTCTCAGGAGTTTTTGTGTTTGCTGGAGCAGGAGTGGATGGCTGAAATGATTAAAGATGAAGTGTGTCAACACATTATTGAATGTGTGAGAAATGGTTGTCCTAAAGAAAGATCGGCTAGTGCTGATATTGCCCCTTTTTATCATGTCTCTGATGAGATTGAGGACATTGGTGGTTTGCTATTTAAAGGAGTTGAGATCATTCTGCCTGCTTCTTTGCAAAATACAATTTTAGTTCTTGCTCAACAAGGACACTTAGGCATGTCCTCTATGGAACGGCTTTTCAGGGCCAACTTTTGGTGGCATGAACTCGACAAAATGGTGGATAGGTCTGTCAGATAATGCAAGCAGTGTATCAGTAGTGATAAAATATTACACATTTCTTCTGCCCCCCTTAAACCATTTCCTTGGCCGTAGTGCCCATGGCAAAAAGTGGCTTTTGATATTTCAGGTCCTTTTAAACACTAGCCTTCTAATGCCCGCTTTGCTTTGTTCATGGTAGACTATCACTCTAAGTGGCCAGAAGTCAAATTTGTTGCAAATATCTCTACTCAAATTATCACATTTTTCAAATAAATGTTTGCACATGAGGGGTCCCCTGAGGTTCTTGTAATGGATAATGGGGTGCAACTCACATCTCAAGAGATGGAAAGTTTTCTGCACATGTGTAATATCAAACATATAACTTCATCCTAATATGAACCGAGATAAAATGGCCAGGTGGAACGATTCAATCGTGTACTCAAAGATAGCATTCAGTTTGCTAGTATAACCAATGTGGTTTGGAAGGACGTTGTAAGGACAAAATTATGGATGTATCGTATTACTCCTCATTAAGTGACTGGAGTCAGTCCTGTCAGACATTTGAAGGGCAGAGAACCTATTTCAGATATTTGTCCATGGTGGATAAAAGTTATTAAGAGTAATGAATGTGTTGACATGGATCTTATTGCCAGGCGAGTCGAAAATAAGCAAAATAAGATGAAAACTTTGTTTGACTCCAAAAAGAATGTTAATGCTCCTGATTTTGCTGTGGGTGATTGGTTTAGGATTAAAAAACCTGGTTTTATGATAAAAGGCACTTCCAAGTTTGGTCTTCCTATTAAGATTGTTAAAGTTTGTAGAAACAGTGTTATTACTCAAGATGGTAGAGTATGGAGTGTAAGAAGGGTGGCCCAATGCAAGCTGGTAAATCTCACTTCAGACGGAGATGAGGTTTTACCATTACATGCTTTACCTTATTCTGATAGTAACTCTCTTCATTCCTCCCAATTTGTTGCATCCAGAGTTAAGTGTAATGTTAGACCCAAATTATTACTTATTTATTTATTTATTTATTTTTACGATTTATACAGCGCGAACAAATGCCCGTAGGCGTCTCGGCACTAAGAACAGTACGTAGAATTCCCCCTAAGGCTTAGTCGGAAGCTATTCTTGACAAAACAGCCAGGTCTTTATTTTTCTGTGGAATTGCATCAGGGACGGGCTTTCCCTGATGGTTACTGGCAGTGAGTTCCAAAGTCTGGGAGCAGCCACCAGGAAACGCCTATCGCCCCAGGTAACTGTTTTAGTTCGTGGTACCAGCAGATGGTTGAGATTATTGGATCTGAGCGATCTTGTGGGTAAGTGGAACCTAAGGTGGAATTTCAGGAAGTGAGGACCTTGGTTGTGCAGAGCCTTATAGACTATGCATAGAGTTTTAAACTTAATCCTATTGCGGATCTTGAGCCAATGGAGGTTTTTTATAGACTCGGTGATTGGCATAAACTTCGGGGTTCCAGTCAGGAGACGGGCAGCAGCGTTCTGGATAGTCTGCAGTTTATTAGTAACTCTAGCCTGGGCATTGATGAATAAACCATTGCAGTAATCTAGGGAAGACAACACTAAAGCACTTACCAGTGTCTTTCCTGCTGCGACTGGCAAGAACGGTAGAATTTTCTTAATTAGCCTGAGTTTATAATGGGCGGTGGCTGCTGTTTTATTTGCATGGGCCATGAAATTCAGGCTCCCGTCAAAAGTCACTCCAAGATTTCTGACTGTAGTTACTGGTTTGGGGGGGGGTCCCATACGTGGGAGGCCACCACGTATTAGACCAACTGGGTGAGAGGTGTCCGAATATGACCACCTCCGTTTTTTCGGAGTTTAATTTTAGGCAATTGGAAGCCATCCACTCTCCAATTGCCCGCATGCCCACTTGAAACTTTTCTGCTACTTTCTCTCCATCACCATTAATGGCCAACACAAGTTGCGTGTCATCTGCTTAAGATGTAAGGCTCATCCCATGGGCCTTGATGACAGAGGCCAGGTCCGACACATAGATATTGAAAAGTGTCGGACTTAGGGATGAGCCTTGAGGTACGCCACACGGCAGTGACAGCTTATCTGATTGAAGATGCCCCAGTGTGATCACCTGGGTTCTCCCAGCCAGGAAGGACGAAAGCAGTTTCTGTGCAAGATGGCGAATGCCCATCTTTCCGACACGGTCCACCAAGATCTTATGGTCGACCGTGTCGAAGGCTGCAGATAAATCGAGCAGAACCATTATCGCTGTTCCCCCCTGGTCTCGGATCACTCGTATATCCTCCGTTGCTTTAATCAGGGCCGTCTCAGTACCGTGGTACTTGCGAAAGCCGAATTGGGTGTTGTCTAGTAGCTGGTACTTCTCTACAAACTCAGAGAGTTGTATATTAATGGCTTTCTCGGATACCTTGGCTAGAAAAGGTAGGCTAGCTATGGGGCGATAGTTTTTTAATTGCTCCTTGTCCAAATTGGCTTTCTTGAGATAGTTTTTTAATTGCTCCTTGTCCACATTGGCTTTCTTGAGAAGAGGCTTCACTAGGGTGTTCTTAAGTGAGTCCGGGTATGTCCCAGTTCTGAACATTGTGTTACAGATTGAGGCGATGTCAGGGGCTAAATAGTCCATGACTGGACGAATGACCTTAAGAGGACATGGATCTAATGCTGATCCGGATTTGATGGTAACGATCAGATCCATAATTTGTGTCTCTGCTAAGTCTGTGAACTGGAGCAGTTCGGTGTCCTGGGTTTTGCTATTTGGGGTGGATGAATGGGTTACCTTGTTGACGGAGAATGCTTGGTATATGTCATTTACCTTGTTGAAGAAGAAATTGGCCAGTGCATCACAAAAATCTTGGGAGAGTGGCGGAGCTAGGTCCGGACTGTTTCCCGCTAGAGTCTTGGTGATGTCATATAGTTTTTTACTGGAATTTTTGGCTTTGTCTATCTGTTCAGTATAAAACTTTTTCTTAGTTTCGACAATAAGAGATTTATAGAGGCCTAGCGCTTGCTTGTAGCTAGCCTTACTATCTGAGCTATAGGATCTACGCCAGTGCCTTTCCCTATTTCTGCATAATTGTTTCTGTTTGCGTAGTTCCTCTGTGAACCACAGGGCCGATGGCGTAGTTCTATTTCTCGAGGGCTGTTTAATTGGGGCTAAGGTGTCTGTAGCCGTGCCCAGCCACTCGTTAAAATGGCGTGTGGTGATGTTGGGATCAGTGGAGAGACATGGCCGAGTCCTATCCAGTAGAGCAATTAGCTCTGTCTGATCAATATCATTCCAGACCCTAAAGGCTTCTGGTTTCCTTACGGGTTCTCTTCTGGTCCTATTCAGCTTGACTGTGATGCTCATAACGATGGCATGGTGGTCAATCCAGGGCATGGTCATAATTTCTATTATTTTTAGGCCTTCCATGTTGGTGAAAATGCCATCCAGGGTATGGCCTGCATTATGAGTGGGGGTGGTGACCAGTTGCCGTAGACTCAAGGTATCCATGTCTGATATCAGAGTACTGGTGTCTTTGTCTGAGGACTTTTCCAAATGGAAATTCATGTCACCCATCACTGTGAATGAGTCTTCCAGCGCTGCAGCTTCTAATATTGAGCCAAGATTGGCAAGGTAGCCAGTACGTGTTCCAGGGGGTCGGTATAAAAGGATTCCTTTGAAGTGAGACGATGATGTCCATTTAAGGTCAAATTGCAGGGCTTCACACGAGGGAGCGGGAATATGAAACATTCTCACAGTTACCTGCTCGTGGGCTATAATGGCTAGCCCCCCCCCTCGCTTCACCGTTCTGTCTAAACGATAGGCTTTATATGCTGGGAGGGTTGCGACTACCATGTCTGGATCAGAGGTTTCATCCGTCCATGTTTCTGTTAAAAAGAGGCAGTCTAGGTTGTTGTCCAAGATGAAATCATGTACCTCCTGCGGATGTTTTACCAAGGAGCGCGCGTTGATGAGTGCTACCAAAAAGTGTTTGGTGTTAGCCAATATAGTTGTATTCGTTTTAACCTTTTCATTTGTTAAATGTATCCTGATATTACAATGGGGGCATATAAGTTGGGTGGCATCCAGGAGACTATACGGGCTATGTTGGACACAGAGGGTGTTATCGATACTGTCCATTTCCAACAGAGCACTTTTGGTGTAAATTAATGGACCCTTTCGCGGAGTGAGGCCAGAAGTCCTGGCCCTAGGCCTGGTCCCGGCACGGACGGGCACAGATGGGCTTGCCTTTGGCGCGCCTTTGGCGCGCGGACGGAGTGGTCTGCTGTTTTTATACATGGTTTAGGGAAAAAGGAGGAGGGTGGGAGGGGCGAACCACTAGCCGGCCAGCCTTACCCAAAGCAAGATGGCGGCTAAGGTGGCTCTCTCGATGTCGTCAGCGCCTAGCAACAGCAGCAATAGTCGCGCTGTCTAGTGCGAGGCGGTGATCAGCCTCGGAGCGACGTAAGTCTCGCACCGAGGAAGGGGAAGTTGATTAAAAATATGCTGGCTAAAATATTTACAAGTTTTAAAAAGGACCGTTATTAGTGGTCAATAACGAGCAATGTTCGATTGCAAGCATACAGACAGTACATGCAAATTCAACACAAGCAGAGCAAAGATCCCCCGGCTTCTGCCTCAGGGGAGAATTACGCTAAAGTGGCGAGGGGCTCAATCCACACCCTTAAATATAGTCGGAGGGCGGGAGGGGCAAACCACTAGCCGACCAGCCTTACCCAAAGCAAGATGGTGGCTAAGGTGGCTCTCGCGATGTCGTCAGCGCCTAGCAACAGCAGCAACAGTCGCGCTGTCTAGTGCGAGACGGTGATCAGCCTCGGAGCGACGTAAGTCTCGCACTGAGGAAGGGGAAGTTGATTAAAAATATGCTGGCTAAAATATTTACAAGTTTTAAAAAGGACCGTTATTAGTGGTCAATAACGAGCAATGTTCGATTGCAAGCATACAGACAGTACATGCAAATTCAACACAAGCAGAGCAAAGATCCCCCGGCTTCCGCCTCAGGGGAGAATTACGCTAAAGGTATTGCCAGGTATTTGTCTTGAATGTCATTATAGTTATTTTCTTTTCTTTTTCTGTGTTAAGGGTGAGAAGTGTTGCATCATTCTTTCTTTTCTAGCCTTTTTTTCTCCCCGTTCCCCTTGTGGAATATGGAACGTATTGCCTGCATTGTATGAGGCTTGTTCCATGTTCCAGATTCCCATTAATTTCAGTTAAAGCTTCAACCTTTATGTTTATGGTTGTGCTGTGCTTTCTTCCTACAAACGTCAAGATTTACTCACCACTTGGAGCCTCATTATTCACAAACAGGTTCTCAGAATGTATGCAGCCAGAAAATGTGTCATTAGTGCAGGACTGTTTTTGTGAGGCCACAGACTCACACATTGATGTTCGACAACTAGACAGAGGATTCAGAAATTTCAAAATGGTGCCATAAATTAGTGCCTTGGTAGCAGCACCACAGACTATGAAACTTGAAAACCCTTTGCTGAATCCCCTTCAATAATCAGAGGTCTCAGTACCGAGACTGATGACCATGGACTGTAGGCTCAGGGGTAACCATGCCTAGGCTCACCATGCTCTCTTAGATGGCCTCTTGATAATGTATTAGGACCTGTGCTCTACAGCCATTCAATCAGAGTCCTTGGGTCCACATCTTCTGTGGAGTCTGTGGACCCGAAATGGATGAGACGGAGAAAAAACTCTGATATTCAATTGGATTTGGATATTTTTTAAATTTTGGTCTGCAGACAGTCCTTCAATCTGGAATAATGGACCATCTGCAAAGTTATGGTTTTCTTTGGCAGTTTACATGCTAAATGTCCTTTTTTATCCCTCTTTTTAAGCTTCCTGCTTGATGGAGCTGCAGAAAATATACAATGCCAAACCTAAATTATATTATTTCTGAAAGTGTTGTGCAGATTCTTTAACAGGTTCCTTAGTTATCTGCAAAATAAAATGACTTTCTAATTGACAAACATACATATTTACATAACACACCTTTTCATTTAAGAGTGAGCTGCACATGAAGAAAAGACCTTTATGTATACATCTACAGTATTAACAAGAATCTTGATCAAGTAGGAATTTTCATTGAAATGGTTTGTCTTTTTTCTATGACCATTAAACCTCTCTGAACGGAGAGTCAGGAATGTACCAATGCACCGCTCCTCAGTGAATTATGGAGCTATTTGTTCCCCATTAATTCACTACTAGTTTCTAATTATTTCCTTGTGTATTCTTGTTCTTCTTGTTTCCTTTTTGGGTATTACATCACCTTCTCCCGTTCTTTCACCATTTTAATTGATCTGTTTGTTTGCAGTTTAATTTGTGTTTTTTTCAACCATTGGTGGACTGTGTTGTGTGTTCTTTCATAGATTATTTCAGCCCTTCAGTGCTCTTGGTATTTTGGAAGGTTATTTTTGCCATGCAGAGGGTTAAATGGGAGTTCTTCCGGGTTCTTTTAAATTTTTCTTTTTTGGACATGCTTTTTGTTATTTCCCATTATAAATATTTTTCAAAATCTCAAATATCATTTGATCACCATTTTGTGATTTATTTAAGTTTTAATTTTTATATAGTTCTTTATTCCTATTTAAACCGCACAGCCAAGCTGGTTTGGGTCCTATGAAAAATTCTGATTCCTTTTGCTTTAATTTACTTGTCCCGTCTACTCCTTCTCCATGAGTTTACATTTGACAAATATCAAATCTAAGTATCACTCCATCACCTTTTTAAGTGTAATGTTTCACTATAGCATAACTGTGATCCTTGGTTTTGCTTGCCCTAAATATTCACAGATTATTTTTTTCAATTTGCAAGTTGTACTTCCTATGTAGCTTTAACATGCAATGGCATTCTAAAATGTACAACAAATTGGCCGTACATTTCATGTGCTGTCTTATTTCATACCTTTTGTTGTCTTTATCCAATAGTTCTCTAGTTTTTATTTCATTCTTACATGCTTTACATCAGGTACATGTGAAGAAGCCATTTCTCATTTCTTCCTTCCATGATTTTATTTAGATTTTTTAAATGCGAGTACGATAGGGTCGTTAGAAAATTCACTTTTTGATTTGTAATGCTTAGCTGAATTTCCAATTTAACACAGCCATCAGGACATCAGGAAGTATTATACTTATGCACTCAAAGGAATCACAACAAGTGAACAAGTATTGATCATAAATGTTGCCAATTGTTTAAAGATGATCCTGATACTGAAAACCAATGTCTTCAGAGAGGCCTTCCAGAGACAAAATAGTCTATACCAATGAGGGTGCTTAATGCCCCAATTAAACTGTGGCTAACAAGATATATTTCTGATCAAAAGGAATACTAGGAAGAGCACATTGGGGCAAAAATGTAAAGTGCATTCATTTTGGATCAAAGCACTCCTCATGCAAAGACATGTGTTCCTCGAATATACTGTAAATAAATAAAATAGCACAAATGAGGATCCAGGTTTGTATCATTGTACAATCAAAATTTATTTCAGGAATAAAGATGAACATTTACTTGTTCCAGGCTCACCCTACCCCCAAAGGCTTACAAATGAGGGTACAAAATGCCTTATTCGAACTGGCAGTCTGCACCATGAAACTTGAAAGTTACTGAACTGGTACAACTTCCCCAATCACGTCACCTGTCCAAAAGGTTAAACATGTCTATCCATAGAAAGACCTATGAGGAGGAACAGCAGGAGTATCTAAGGTGGCTGTCTTACTACATATTTCACCACTCACAACACAATGGCAGAGAAAAAGTCCTGTTTGAAAATGCAAGAGTCAGAGAGCCGTTGAATAGTTCCCAATGCAGCAGTTGGGTGAGGTAGGTAGGTCTCATATCTCCAGGAAAGAAACCATGTAAGAACGTTAGAAAACATCATACGTGAAGTTGGTGGGGAACAGGCAATGGAATATACAATCGTGAAGGACAAAGACTTCCTGGGGCGTCCTTTCACACACTTTCCCAGAAACTACAAAGCTGGTAGTTAACTTCCGGTTCAGTTGAGACAGAGTCTTATAGGGGTTCAACAGGCTATTGTCGACCATCATTGATTGTTTTGACTCATTTGCTTTTCATATCAGTTTGCACAAGTATTTTGATCCCTCACCTTTGTTGTTTTTGTCCTTGTTGATTCTCCGGGCTACCCTGTGTGTCCCTTACTCCATTTGTTCTCCTGTGTCCCCCTTGTTTAAATAGTGGATTTAACTGTTTTTTTGGACTTCCTCCAATGTATTCAGCACATCTCTGCTTCCCGGTGCAGTGCAGCACTTCCCATCATGCTATGCCATTCCACAAGCCAGAGAGTCCGGTTCAGCTCTTTCATTACCCAGCCTCATGAATAAGTGTTCCCCGCTCCTATACCCCCTTTGCTCTTTCAAACAGGTTCTCGCCAATGTTCTGAGTTATATACAGGAAGTGTGCTATCCTAAAAGGGGACAAAGTGAAATGTATCTTGCAGTCAATCATTAAGAGAGGCATGTGTTGTGACAGTAAATCAAACCATGTTTCATTGGATTATTTGAGGTTTATGGCCAGAATTTGACCTTAAAATTGGTTAGGAGTTTCAGTGTAGCATGGAAACCTAAAATTGGCATGCACATTTGCCAAGTTGTTAATTTAATGTACTGTGAGGAAGCTTTTGCGAATGAATCAAGGATGGTCATTTTTAATATCGTGCTAAACACAGTATTGCATTAATTCACAATTTTGTGTAACTAATTTGGTCTGACACCTCCAGATGACATTATGTCAGTGGGGCCTGAATTGATACTCATGTAGTGAGTTAGTGCTTAGATGGTAAGTCTGTATGATAGTTTTACATTGTTTATTCTGATTTGTTAAAAATGTATTTCTTTGTTCACACCATGATTATTCTACACTTTCCATGATGCTCTATTAGAAGGTTTCCTATGTAAACCCTCAAATTTGGGGGTGCACTAAAAGACCTTTGCTATGCTACTAGGGATGCTGTCAAATGCCCTACTGATTTTGCTGCACATTCGGGACTGGGCATTGTTCTTCGATTTTGTCACTTTTCTGTTCTTGATGGCCTTTATGGCAATTGATTTCTAAATAACCCTGCAGTTTCAGTACCTAATTATTCTACAGGGCCCCTATTACATTTTATAATACATCTTTATACATTTTCTAAATCTCCCATAGATCTCACTTATTGAGTCAGTCCGTTTTTATTTGTCTATATTTTTGATATGCAGATTTGAACCTTCTTTTGGAAAACATTGCTTCATGAAATAAAGATTTTATGTTAATGTTAATGTTAAATTACATTTATAAAGTGCTAATCACTCAAAGGTCTCTAAGCGCTGGAAAATAGAACGACAGTCCGAGTTACGTTACGCCACTGAGCTTGACATAATGCTAATAGACCTGATCAAATGCCTGAAAACAGTATCGTCTTGAGCCTTCTCCAAAATGGGAGCAGTCTATCTTCCCTGCGCATGTCATCTGTTAGCTTATTCCGCATCTGGGGAAAGCAGACCGAAAAGGCCCGGCCTCCAAATGTCGCCATACTGACACGTGGTCAGGCAAGAAGACTGGCCTGTGATGAGCGAAGATGGCGGGCTGGTAAGTAAGGCTTCAAACAGTCTTTGATATATTTAGGGGCTTCACCAAACAGGGGTTTGTTTGCAATGCACATGCCCTTGAAGCTTACCCTTTGTTTAATAGGGAGCCAGTGCAGTTGACGCAGCAAGGGGGTGGCATGTACTCTGTGAGGCAGTTTATATATCAGCCTTGCTGCGTCATTCATGACCACCTTGAATTTCCTCAGAAGAGTACCAGGAAGGCCAATGTAAACTGCATTGCCATAATCTAAACGGGATAGTATTAAAGCAGTCAACGCCGCCTGCATGGTGGTGGAAGACAGGAGGGTCGATAATTTCCGAAGTTCGCGCATCAAACCAATACAGCTTCCCACGACAGCAGACACCTGGGTCTTCATGGTCAATCCGGTGTCCAGTCTGATACCCAGAATTTTAACGGTTGGAACTGGCGTTGGAGTAGTGCCAAGCTCTTGGGGCCAAGTAAGACTGGACCAAGGGGAGGAAACCGGGGAAAGTACCCGAACTTCTGTCTTATTGGGATTCACCTTTAAAGAATTGGAGGTCATCCAATTCATAGTGTACCGGAGGATGTTCTGGAAATTCTGCTGCGAGTCACAGGAGTTATCAACGCGTTCTATTAGCTGAGTATCGTCCGCGTAGTTAAACACCTGGCAGTCTGCCTTTGCCAGAGCCTCAATCAGAGGTTGGAGACAGATGTTGAAAAACAGGGGTGACAATGCTGAGCCCTGAGGAAACCCCCAACAATGGTTGCCCTGCTTAGACATGAGGTCTCCTAATTGGTCCTTCTGCCGGCGGTCCTCCAAGAATGAAGTGAACCACTGGAGGGCCGTCCCAGTGACTCCAACACCACCGCGTACGAGCTAATAGCTGCCCAGGGTTCATCGTATCAAAGGTGGCTGAGAGATCAAGAAGGATTAAGGCTGAGTGGATCTTCCTGTCTGCTGCCAGTCGTAGATTGTCCAAGACAGAGAGCATAACTAACTCTGTGCTGTTATGAGCCCGAAACCCAGCTTGCCCATGATGCAGCAGGTGGTGTTGTTCAGTATATAACGCAGGGGCTCTGAGGACATGCTGTTCAAGTACCTTGGTCAGGAACGGGAGTTGAGAAATGGGGCAATCATTTTTCAGGTTCCTAGTATCTGCCCCCGCTTTCTTCAGCAGCGGAAGTACTATAGCTTCCTTAAAGTTCTGAGGTACTGTTCCTGAGGTCAAAGAGAGATTCAGAACAGACAGCACCTCAACCTCCACCAAAGAAATGATCGATTTGAGCACCTTTGGAGGACAGAGGTCCTCAGGTGACCCAGATTTCACTTTAGCAACTAAGTGAGCCAGGTCATGTGATTCGAGCACAGGGAGCTGAGACAGAATGACGCCCAAATAGTGAAACAGCTTCTCCACCACTGAGAAGAGGCAAGGGTTAATATGCGTATTCTTAATAGCCGTGACAATGTCTTCGACTTAAGTTAGGAAGAAACTCTGTATGTCATCGCAATTAACTTGATTGCTGACTGGTTTTTGCTCCGTCGGCCTACTCAGCTCTCTGAGTACAGTGATTGTCTCTTTTTGCATGTCACTTGCCTCACTAATCCTAGCTTCATAGTTGGCAGACTTACTTCTAATGAGGGAGGCCTTGTAGCGAGCCAATTTAGCTTTAAAACTCTCCTTGGCTTCTGGGTAAAGAGATTTCCACCATAAATGCTCAACTATACGGAGAGCTTGCTTTTCCCCTCTCGGCTCGTACGTGTACCATGTGGACCTTATAGAGCTGTGCATGATCCTAACCCTCCGAGCGGGGGTAACTTCATCAATGGCTATCCTTAGTCAATGTGAAAGTACTTCAAGTTCTAAATCTTGGTTCGTGGACACAGGTCTAGGAGCTGATGTCCTATCCAAAGCATCCCTCAATTTAGTAGCCTCTAGTTTACTCCAGTTCCGTAGTCATAGTATCATCAAACTTACAGGCCGCACCCTCTCTCGAGATCAACTCCCAATGATAATTAAATTCACCAAGGACCAAAATGTGTTGATATTTTGAGCGAAGATCACTCATTACTTCAAAAAACAAATCATTGAATAGGAGGGAGGGCTAAGGGGGGCGGTACACCACTACCACTATCAGACATGAGGCAGTGAGTCCAAGTTTGATCCCCAGGACTACTGCCCCATCTAGGCTTTCCTCCACTATTGTCTCTGAAGCCCGTGTCCTGTGGCTAAAAAGCGCTACCTCTCTACCTCTTTTGTTGCCTTGACGGTTGTAGGTCCAGGCAGTAAACTAAGGAGGAAGAGAGTCCACTATATCATGCCCTGACGTATCATCTAGCCAGGTCTCTGACAGAGCTAAGATGTCGAGTTCTGTCTCCTGCAGAAGAGTGAAAATTTCAAGGCTGTGCTTAGTGAGAGACCTGGTATTTAACAAAGCGACCTTCAGGTCCACAGGGTTCTCTGAGCATGCCGGTAAGGGATCTGCCAAGAGAAGATTCTCAGCTAGTGACAACTTATCAAGTGAGGCAGGGAGGGCAGTCCAGAGGGACAGGTGTTTCAAGTTAACCAAATCTTCCTTGTAGCAGTGCACTTTTCGGCCAGGGGTCCTGATGGGCTTGCCTTAGGCTGCACCATCGCAGCATTGATTTTTTAGCGTGAGGGAGAGCATAGACTAGACCGCTAACCCTGAGTGGGCGGAAGTGAGCCAAAGCTTTCTCCACACAATCAGCAAACTCTGTGGTGGAGCGGAAAGTGGCTCAGGGAGAAGGGGAAATGGCGGAGAAACGACGGTGAGTTCAACAACCAAAATAACAGAGTTATAACAATTAAAAAGGACCCGAACATTTAAAATGTCAAAAGCCGTGTTCGGCAATGTTCACAATGCAGCAACATGAATATCTAAAAGGAGACAGTGTGGATCGGGTATTTATTAAAAAACTAGAACACAGGCAAGATTCACACACTAATAGCATCCAAATAAATTGTATGCCTAGAATAAATCATGCCAAAAACAGAGCATTTACAGGAAAAATATCCAGCGTCTAATCTAATTTATGTGTACAAAGCACCCACATCTGTGATGGGTGGATCAGCATTTTATTTTTTAGATATCCATGATGTAGGTAGGTAACATTTCTGTCATATATTATTTGTTTAATCCAATCTGTGAAAATGTATCTTTCTTTCTTGTACCACAGAGACATCCAACTCCCTGAAGCAATACGTTTTTATAATTGAAGTACAGGCAATAAGGGCCAGTGTCCAGTCACTCTGGGGATATTGTGTTGACGTTTCTGGTAGAGGTTGTCATGGTTACTTTTAATGCAGCCAATATCCCAGGGTTTAATTATTATGGTTATACTAATGAAGTAATTGCAGTGGAATTGCACAGAACCAGGGGTGCCCTCTTGAGAGTTAGGAGCAAATTCCTCTTTCCACTCACTATGGATCCCTACAGGGTCTAACCAGTATGGCCAGCTGTGCTTCAGGGGTCCTAGGAGTTAAAGCGATACAACACATTGTGCGTGTTGCAGGGTGTGGTTTACAACAGTATTTTTCCTGGAGGTGGGAGATATTGTCAAATGGTTCTTTAAACATGCAGTCATGTTTGAATGACAGCTGGCAAAATCTGCTCTATTTTATTGCCAGTATCATGTAAGCAGGGGTGTTATGCAGGTCCCAGCAACTAGTGTGGCACAGGGGGGCCCCAACCCCTCAAGGGGAGCCACAATAATCCCACAGTCAAGCTCAGCAGTCATCCACTTGCAACCAAAGGCTGTGTGAGGCGGGGATTTGTCCGGATGCATGAGTGGAGGTGCAGGGCCTGGTCGGAGGTCAGGCCCTGCAGCTATTCCCATGCTGGGCAGGAGGTTGGCATTGTTTTTTTTTTTTTCTTTTAATCCTCATTTTGCGCATGAATGTATAAGGAGTACAGAGGGGAGCTTTAAGACTTCCACTTTTGTTCCTTCACTCTTGTTCTTTACTTTGCCGTCTACGTAGAGTATCCCTTTGGTGGATCAGTCGTATTTAGTCCTCTTATATCCTTTACCATATTCAATAATTCATAGCGAAAGGGTGAGAGCTAGCCATCTTGACTACTCGGCAGGAAATTATTCCAGTCTGAATTATTGTCACCGCATTAATCATCGGACATATTGGAGTGTTGTCAAATTTACCTTACATGTTACTAGTGCAGTGGATTTCCCAAATTTCCCAGAAGTTAAATTTTTTAGAGGGTTTTCCCTTCCTGTCTATTTTGTGAGTCGTTATTATAGAGTTTAGCCAGTCCTCGTAAAGAGGTGGTATTGGTTTAACCCAATTCAGACATATCTCTCTTCTAGCAAGAAGTATCAATATAAATAATACATTTTCTTGTTTTCTGGTTAACCTCTCCTTACTTACATAAAACTCGGTGCATATCCCAAAGATAATTAATGTTGTACTTACTTTTAGGTTTGTTCCCAATATCCAACATAGTATGTTACCTACTTCCTGCAGAAGAGTTCCAATCGCGGGCATCTTTGAAACATGTGTATATCGTCTGCTTTTTCAAGCCCACACTTAGGACAGGATTTTATACTTGCTCCTTTGAATTGTGAAAGTTTTTTGGGAGTCCAGTATGCCCTATGCAGAGTGAACAAGTGATTTCTCTTTAGACGTGCTGGTTTAATAATAGTCCAACATTTTTCACATGATTTCTGCCCTAAACTTTAAAGTTTCGGATCTGTGATGTCTTTACTCCAGACTGAATCCGAAATC
This sequence comes from Lissotriton vulgaris, assembly GCF_964263255.1. Taxonomy (NCBI): domain Eukaryota; kingdom Metazoa; phylum Chordata; class Amphibia; order Caudata; family Salamandridae; genus Lissotriton; species Lissotriton vulgaris. Next base: position 1,664,098,334 of record NC_141689.1, read on the forward strand.
GTATCATTGTCATCTCCTGTACTAATTAGAGCCCAGTACCATTTTGAAATCTCCTTCTTTAATGGGGAGTTTTTGATAATCTCTTTCTCTATTTCTGTGTTTCCTGTTCTTTTCTCTGACAGAGAACCTGCCCAGCTTGTGAGTTGATAATATTTAAATTTTTACAGTGTTCCGTTGGTAGTTTCTTTAAGATGTTCCCAGGGCACTATTGAGTTTTCTGCCATCAGTTGGCCCCATTTGTCAATTCCTGCCGTTCTTAGTGAGGAAGATGGCGGCAGGCTAGAAGGTCCGGTCGAGAGCTCCACAACATCTCCACGACTATAGACTAAATTATAACCCTATCTGCCGGGTTGTGTTTCCAGAGATGGAGATTATATCGGTACAGTAAACGCAGAGAAAAACTGGAACAAGAAAGGCACTTACGAGCGGAGTCAGCGCTGTCGGTGTCTGTTGGTGTCTTGACTGGAAACGGCGTTAGAGGTGCCAGCGGATTACCAACGGTTTGCGACTTTGGAGCTTCCTGGTGGTGTATGGGGATGAAAGACGGTGACCTGCAGACCCGCATAGACCTCGCGATCAGGAGTACATCGGCGTGCGTCCCCCACAGATGGGCAGCGGCTTTAGGCGCACGGCGAGACTGCCGGAGAGTGCAGGGTAGAGTGTGCTTCCTCTTCCGGGGCAAGAGCAGCAACGGCAGCGGCTGCCCGAGGGCTCGAGGATCCCAGTCTGATCGGGAGTGGTACAGACAGGAAGGATTCCGGGGCAAACTGGGAAGCGCCAGCGAGCAAAGAAAAGGAGAGTGTCAAGGGAAAAGTGTCCTGACCGGTATTGAGGATTTTTGCCCCGAAATAGTACAGAACAAACTGGGGAGTTTGAGTAACACGAGTAACATGAAGGCTATTAGAGACAAAAGAAAAAAAGCGGAGTTAAGCCCCTGCTGCTACCCCATGAGCCAGGTACGAGGGGAGGAAAAAAATCAGGGGGGAATTGCTCTCGAGTTAGTTGAGGGGTGTAAGGGGAGCGAACAAGGGGGTGCTAAAAAACCAGAATCAGAAGTAAAAAAAGCTGGCTGTACAGGGGAAAGTGGTTTAGAGGCAATAGACTTCTTTTCAAAAAGGACAAGAAACAAGGTAGAAGAGAAAATTCAAACGGGAAGACTAGAATCTGAGGAAGGGGGCAGGATAAAGTCGAGCTATTGCCTTAGAAACCGGCAATTCCCCAAACAAAGTTTTTCACAACCCTCTAAACAAGTGACTCTGCCAATACAAGCAAAGAATAAGAAAGGTACCACTAATCGAGAGCGTCAGCCCAAACCTAGATCAGACAAGGCAGGAGCCCCCCCCGACCATAAACTCAAAATCACTCCCTCGCTGAGATCCTTCTTTGAAGTACAACAACCACAGCAACTAGTAGGAAAAAGTCCTCCCACTCAACGATCCCATACTGAAGAACTACTGAAAAGTCAGTTCAATAAAAACCCAAAAATGAGCACAGAAACATCAAGTAGCGTAGGCCCGCTGAGTGAAAGTTCGGCCCACGAGAACCCACCGCAGGTATCCGCAGATGAACCGAACACAAGTGCATCAAACAGTGCCTCAAACAGTCCCCCTCCACAAACCTTCCTAGAGCAAACGGGAAAAATTATGGAAAACCTCGTAGAGAAGGTCTTGGAGGAGATGAGAGAGAAATTTGTGGTATCGGAGTCCAATCAGGCCAAGATTCAAGAAGTCTGCGAGACCCTGGATCAAAAGTTGAACGCTTTAGGAGACAGGGTGTCAGCGGTAGAATCAGAGGTGGTGTCCCTCAACAAAAAAGTAGACTCTAATCAATCCGAAATCAGAAAATTTATAGATTCCAATAAAGCCATTAAGGAAAAATTAGAGTCACTTGAAAATCAAGCAAGGAAAAACAATCTTAGGGTTCTAAATGTGCCAGAAAATCTGGAAGGGCAAGACATATAGAAATTTACCATCTCCCTGCTTGAAGAATACTTCCCCTGGACTAAAGACACAAATTTGAGCGAGGATATTCAAAGAGTACATCGAGACCCATTCAGAAAAAGCAGAGACAGGAAGACGCCGAGAAAGATCTTAATACATTTCAAAACGTATACATTAAAAGAAAGAATTCTAAGTGAAGGTTTAAAGAGCAGCTCACTAAAGAAAGACAACTGGACCTTCAGGATCCGCTCAGATATGTCGAAAACCACCCAGGACAGACAGTGGGAACTAGGACAATACATGGCTGAATTAAAATCCTTAGGAGCCACAGTCCAGATCAGGTTCCCCGCCGCACCGAGAATCATGTGGCAAAACAAAATGCACAATATCAGAGAACCAAGCGAAGTGGAAAATCTCATACTACAGATAAACGAACAGCTACGGACAACATCTCAAATTTAAGATAGGAAACGTAACAAAAATGATGAATCATGGAGCTCGAAGGGGTGAACAATACCGCCCAAAAGAAAGAAAGGAGGCTTCCTCGGGGGGGAGGTTGAAGAAGAACACGGAGAAAATACAAATCCAAATAAAAAAGACACAGTGTGTGGGGAGCAAACTAGGGAAAAAAACGGAAAAAATTATCCTCAATAGCGAAATAAGAAGGAGTGCACAAGAAGGACAAGAAAAAATGGAGCTGGAACTAAATAACCAACATAAAAAGGAAAAATCATGACTAAAATTGCGAAAGAATTAAAAATTTTATCATGGAACGTAAATGGGCTCAGAACACCTAGTAGGCGTAGGAGAATTTTGGAATATTTAAAGTTAACGGACAACGAAGTGATCATTCTTCAAGAGACTCATCTCCTAGACGTTGAATGGGAACAAATATTAAAATCCTTGACTTGGGTGGATACCTACGTTTGCACTAACCAAAATTGCAACGCTAAGGGTATCGCAATACTTTTCAAAAAATCGCTCAATGTTAAAGTCATACATAAAGTAGTGGACAACAAGGGCAGATGGGCCTTAGCAAAAGTAAAAATATATGACAACAACTTTATTATAGCTGGCTATTATGGACCAAATACTGATGATCCAAATCCCTTACAAAGGTTATATACAGAGCTTTTAACTATATCTGACCCAATACTTCTGGGAGGTGATTTTAACATCACTATAGACCCCAATTTAGATAGATCCCCCCCAGGAAGACAACCCAACTTACCAAAAATGAGAGAATGGCTAAGTATTTATAAAAATGACCTAGAACTGATAGACATGTGGAGAGAGAAAGGAAAGAAGGAACACCCCTTTACTCTACATAATAAAAAATTAGGCCATAAGCCCAGAATAGACTACTTTCTGATTAGTAAAAATCTCCACAACAACATCAAAGCCCTAGACCATATACCAGAACATCTATCTGACCATTCGGCGGTACAATTAATCATACAATCAGAAATAAATAAACCTCAACCTAGATGGACAGTAGATCGCACTCTCTTTTTGGATCCAAAAATAAGAGAAGAACTGAGCATAACTTCCACCAACTTTTTTGAAGAAAATAAAGTAGGCACCTCAGATCAAACAACCTGGGATACATACAAAGCAGTCATCAGAGGTAAACTCATAAGCCTGGGGGCTCATAAATCAAAACTCACTAAACTAGAAATCAGAGATAGGGAAGAAATCATAAGCCAATTACATGTGTAGATTAACACAGAAAAAAACTTGGAAAAAAGAAATACATTGGCGATAGAGAGAAAAGAACTAAAAGGAAAACTGGCAGATTATCTAGAAGACAGAGTGAAAGCGAAATGGGAGGCCAGCAAACTAGCCAACCATGAGTATGGAGAGGGATGCGGAAAATTACTGGCTTGGAAAACTAAAACGGAGCAAACCAGAAACAAAGTAGCCAGTATACAATTGCGCAATCAAATAGGTGTAACCAAAGATGAATCTGAAATCAAGCAGGAATTTGAAAATTTCTTCTCCAAACTATACATGGAAGACTCCTCCTCCTCCTTAGATCAAATAGGAAAGTATCTCGACTCTCTAAACCTACCAAAATTATCGGAATTAGAAAACGAAGAGCTAAATGCAGAGATAACAACAGAAGAAGTAAAAACGGCCTTGAAATCCTTGAAAAAAGGGAAAGCAGCCGGTCCTGACGCCCTACCAAACGAACTTTATCTAGCTCTAAGGGAAATTGGAGCCCTCCCTTTAACGAGATTACTAAACAGAATTTATAGGGAAAATGGTAAAACCCCAGATTCCTGGAATGACGCTATCATCAGCATTATTTTAAAACCACGAAAAACCCCACAGTTTGTGAGTCATATAGAGATATAGACCCATATCCCTGCTAAACTGTGATTACAAAATCTTCACACAAATAATAGCAGGGAGACTGGCTCGTGTAATGCCAAAGCTGATACACACGGATCAAAAGGGTTTCATAAAAGGGAGGCAAATATCTGAAATTACGCATGAACTTTTTGCTGCAGTTGATATAGCAACTAGTGAAAAAATTCCCCTTGCAATAGTAACCTTCGATGCAGCCAAAGTATTTGACCGGGTCAACTGGTCTTTTCTAAACAGAGTCATCAACAAATATAATCTTGGTCAAAATTTTTGTCATCTGATAATAGAAACTTACAGAAACCCAAGAGCAAAGATCTTAATTAATGGAAGCCTAACCAACAACTTCATGATACAAAGGGGAACAAGACAAGGGTGCCCTCTCTCTCCCCTGCTATTTAATTTGTACATTGAACCTCTGGCAGACACAATTAGGAACAACGAATCAATAACCCCTTTCAAACATCAGGAGTGGGTCAAAAAGGTGGCGCTTTATGCGGATGACCTAATGATCTTTACAGAAAACTACCAAAGTTCCTCCCCAGCAAAAAACAAGACTATCACAGAGTTCGGGAAGGTATCCGGGTACTTGACCAATGAAACTAAAACTGAGTCAATGAGTTGGAATTCACAACAGAGTAACCCATACACAAAGGATAAAATAAAATATCTGGGTATAACCATAATGAAAGATCTTGAAAAAATCCCCCAATTAAATCTCAATAGGATTTCACTTGAGACCAAAAAACTCCTCAAGGTATGGGACAAGTTACCCCTAAACATGATAGGAAGATCAAATTTGGTAAAAATGTCAATCCTTCCCAAATGTACCTACCTTTTTAATGTTATACCACTGGAGTTTAAAAGAGACTATCTGAAGAAAATTCAGGGAGACATAACAAACTTTATTTGGGCTTCAAAAGGTTCAAGGATTGCCTGGAATAAAATAAGAAGAAAAAAACAACTTGGTGGAATAGCCAGTCCGGACATCGTGGAATATTGTAGAGCTTTCCAATTCAAGAATGCGAGACCGCTTGTGAAAATGCATGAACTTTATCCCCAATTTCTCCAAATATTAACAAACAAATCTGATCACTTCCTGTTTAAATTCGAACATCCCAAATTCTTTAAAAAGATAAAGCTAAAGGTTTTAAAAAATGCGGCGAAACTCTGGTATCAAATGAGAAGTTCCTTAAATGTTCCTTACTACAGCTCCTTGGCCCCAATATGGGACTCTCCAGGCACCCCTGAGTGCTTAAAAGACGCCCTAGCAACCTCACTAAGAAGGAGGTTGGCATTGTTAAGTTTTCTTAGGTATCTGGTGCCAGTGTTGCCAAATGCGGGGGAGATCAAGTACCAGAGCTGCCTACTCTTGATCCCACATCTTTCTTCTTTTATTCACCACCACTCTCTGTCTCTTTATATCAAAGTATCAGGCGCTTTTTGCATCACTGCTTTCTCACTTTTCAATGTTTTCTGATCCTTTTCTTACTCCTTCATTTTCTGTTTTGTGCTTTCTCTGTTTCTTACTCTGAGTATGATGGTGAAAAATACATCAGATTGCGACAGATGAGTTCTACTGTCCAACTCCTGCATCCACCAGCACAAATTAAGCACTGTTAGAAAGACCACAGTGCAGGAGTATATTTAAATGTAGAACACAAGTTCAATTTCAAATGGACTGAACTGAAGTGCGTACCAGGCGAGTTTGATATGTTAGGGATTTGCTCTAACTGTCTCATGATAAACACAAGTCGGGGAAAGTTAGTGCACCCTGACCATCCAGGCTTTGTTAAGTTCACTGTAATTATGTAATTGCAAAATAAGGGGCATATTTATGACCACCTTGCACCACCATAGAATCACTTTTTCTAGTGCTCCTGCAGGACAAACCTTGAAATCCTGTCTATGAGGCCACGCAAAGCCACTTAGCGTGGCTTTGAATGGTGTGACAGACAAGGAGTAAGGCAAGGAATTGCAAATCACTGCAATCCCTCACTCTGTGCTAGGGACGTGTTCAATGGGCGTTGCAGTGGGTGCTCCCATCCAACACCCATGGATTTTGAAATTTTCCCAAATTTACAATACCATTTAGACTTGGGGATGCGCAAAAACCTTAAACCTCCTGAGGTGAGGTGTAACAAAGAGAAATAACTTTATTTCTTCTAATTTATTCCTCTTTCTATGTGTGCTGCATTTTTCAGCACACATAGAAAGAGTAACATACCTCAATGGATTGTTTCTATGCAGGAAGTTACCACTTCCTGCACTGAAAAAAATCCTGCCCACAACACAACCCTTGTGCCTGCGTTGCGATAGGCTGCTGAAATGGCACAAGAGCATGGGGGAAAGTAGAGGGATGAACTGTTTTAGATAAATACAGTGCATTCCTGCCCTTTTCACTTTGACGTAGGGCAGCACAGATAGGTGACTTGCTGCGCTGCCTTATGCCAATTCCCCATAAATCTCACCCTAATTGAATAAGAACAAGGCTTGAGGGACAGCACTCAAATTTAATTACTTCGGGAGACCTCTAACATTAGTGCTTTGCTACCTCCAATATCAGATTTTTATAATTTTATTTCAATTGCTCCATTCAACATTCATAATTTAGCTTCTTGGCACTGAGATCAGTGAATGCCACTCAATATCAATAATAACCAGCAGGAGTTGAAAAGAGAGTTCTTCCCCAGCCAGCTAACTTTCACCTTGACTGGTACCTATGCGTAAAAAGTCCACTGTGTGTAAAATCTATGTCTGCCTATTGGGCTGGGGTGGTTTAACAGCAGGAGCCTATAGTGAATTCTTCCATGACATTTTGTTCAGACCCATATGATGAGACATTAATGCATTTCCTATTATTCTCCTGAACATAAAAAAAAGTGGTCAAATTTGCTGACAAGGGGGTGTGACTTACTCACCCGCAAGATGGCCGCACCTTGTTGAAGCTCTGCAGCTCGATCCAGATCAAGGCTCTTCTTTAACAGCAGTCTGCTTATTTTTTCATCATGAAATGGTTTAAATGATGTGTGAACTTTAAGGGCACAGGTATCCTTAGTTTTGGAGCTTCTGTGTGCAGCAGTTGAGCATTTCTTTTCCGCATTGCGTTCTCCTCAGGAGATGGAGACGCAACTGCCATTTTATTTCCTACGACGCCCAAACGCTTAATCTGCACAATGCGTCCACTACATAATCTGATCTACCTAAGGTAAACACATTTTCTTCAATGCATTACCTGGTCCTGGCTGGTCCCAATACAGCTTTATACCCATAATCCGCTGATTGCCTTTATTTTTTCATGGTGTCCTCCTTTTTGGTGATTTTTTATCTGGGGTAACCTCATAAGGTAAATTAATTTTCCTCAATGCATTACCTTGGTCCTGGCTGGTTCCAATACTGCTTTGTGCCAATAATCCGCTGACTTTCTTTCTTTTTTCATGGGCTCTTCATGGTGCCCCCTTTCTGGTGAGTTGTATCTGAGGTCCCATGTTTGAGAGATACTGAAACTTATTGCCTATTCATTCATACATTTTTTCACCAAAGGCAAACGAGGTTCTGTGGTTTTCTGCCGAGATTTTCTTGGAGATCTTTTTTGGACCTCTCACACTGTTGGCGCTCTTCTACTCAACGGTCTTTTGCACCCTGGTTCTTCTGTCCCTCCTGGTTATTTACACCCTTGTCTATGGAGTCTGCACTCGCACCTGGTCAAAGGATCAATACAACCAACATGTCTTCTGTTTGCAGGGACTCCAGAACTGCTTTAAAGAGACAGAAGAAAGAGCCTAATTGCCCCCACAAAGTTCCCATTACCTCTAACCCTGGAGGATCTAATGGAAGCTTATGAAACCATTTGTCATTGATACAAATGCTACTCTACAACGAATGGAGGAGAAATGGTCCAACTTGGAATCCAGGGTGTCGACGGTGGTGCAGCGGATCATTTATGTTCGAGATGTTTCCTCCTAGATCGAAACCATGTCCAGGGAGATTGATCTCCTTAAACAAGGACTTGCAAAACCGAAATAGAAGAAACCTCAGAATTTATTGCATCCCATAAGATGCAGAGGGCTCTGACACGTTATCTTTTCTTAAGGTACATATTCCTAAATTGTCGGCCTCAAGGAGGACACTAACCTTAATTTTCAGTGTGCACACCGCTTAGGCCCTCAATCTGAGGGACCTTTGTCATCTTCTTCAACCAGTCGCCCTAGAGGGATTATTGTCCTTTTTCTGGACTATACTGACTTTGTAAGGGTTTTGTCAGTGGCGAAGCTACAAAAGCAAATACTGTGGTCAGGTCAGAAAATGTTCTTTTCTCAAGATGTGGCTCGTGGGACCGCTGCCCGAAGTAAAGAATTTGTTTCTCTTTTTCGTGCTTTACAATCTATGAATGCCAGAACGGTCTTGTGCATCCTTGTTTTTTCAAGGTCACTTATAAAGAAATAACTTTTTCCTTTGATTACCAGGATGATTTAAGGCAATGTATTGCCCATCACAACGGAGAAGAGATGCACTTTGGGAAAACCTGCACATAAAAAATTTGTTATAACGTTTTCCACTTGTTGCTGTTTTTGTTCTCATAACCATGCTTTTAACTTTTTAGGTAATGACGTTGTGGTTTATTCTCATGTTTAATCTGTTATTTATTACATATTTTTGTGTTTTTCAGGTTGATTCATCATTATATCTGTGCTGATTTTCCTCCCTGATGTATCCATTTCCTTGCACCTCCTTTCTAATCCTAGCGTGTTTAAGTCTTATCCTTCTGTTGGTAAGTGTTACTTCAGTTATTTGTGTCTGCTTGTCATTCTTCCTCTTCTCTTCTCTTACCTGGTCTGCCTCAGGTAGTTTTTGTCCTCACTTTTATTATCTTTTGTCTCATTTAACTGCTCTTTCTCAGTTTTTTTAATCTTTGCTATACATTCGATCACATTTTCTGATTTTGTCAATTTGTTGGTCTTCTTCTTGTTCGCGCTTCCACGTCTCTCTACGCAAGTTTTCTTACACCTGTTGTGTACGTTCTTACCTTTGACTGAAGCATCTCTGCTTTCTGTCAATTTCTCTCCTACCTCAAGACCCTTTCTCTTTTCTGTTCTGTAGTACTATTTCCCTTATCTCCTATATCTTTTTCCTTTTCTTTATTTCCATATTGTTATCTTGCACTTATTTTAAAGTGGTCTTTACATTGTTTTAGTTGTTCCTTCATAGTGAATGTATATTGCTACTCACCTCATATGGCTCATGGTTATTTCTAATTCTTTCTTCCATGTCTCATGAATGGAACCCTATTAAAAAAGAAAGGGGGCTTAAACATTTATCCTCTTTACAGTGTAAGATTGTAATGTTACAGGAAACCTATCTTACGGAAAATGACATAAACTCCCTCAAAAGGCACTGGGAGGAACCTCCATTAAAACCAAGGCAGAAAGGAGACTCTTGATATGTTCGGTGGGACTGCCGCGGTCCCGCAAGTATATTGATACCTCCTAACTGCTGCACCACTGCCAGGGAATGGCAGTTCCCTGGCACCTGTGGTGGGGCAATGGCAGTCTGACTGCCCTAATCGTAATAGGGTGGTCTGGTGTCCGCTGCCGCAGTGCCACCAAGAGTCCTGCCAGACACGTAATTGGCCAAAAATACTGCTCCCTATAATTGAGGTGCTGCGAGCCCCTCGCACTCCTGGAATCCAATGCAACTACACTTTCTGCACTAATGATAACTTCAGTACTGAGTAGCAGACTATCTCCGCTGCCTCTTTCACCCCTTCGCCACCGCACCGGGCCATCACTCGGCCCTTTCAGAAAAAAGAGCTCCCACATATTGTCACCCTTTTTTTGCAATGGTGCCCTTGGTCCTAATGTTAGAAAGGAAAATATGCTCCGATGCACCATTTTTAAAGTGAGACAGACATAATTGTGCTGCAGTGAGCCCCTCTGACCTCTGGGCCCCAGTTCTGCGGAACCTGCTTCACCTATGTTAGCTACTGCCTTGCAAAGAGGGCAGTCTCCTCTACCCATTGTTAAAAACATGGATTCCCATCTAGCCACACACCCTTCTCCGCCATCACTCTGAGCCAAACAAAGGTGTCTCCACTGCTTTAATTTTTTCCCTTCATGGGCTATTGCTCTGAAGCCCAAATCAACACTGGCAAGTCCTCATGCAAGGAAGGATAGCAAACAGCCATTATTAAGGTTTATTTGGCTCCTCATACCTCTGTTTCCTGGTATCACTGTATCTGCCCCTTTGGGTGAAAAAGATGCGAGTGACCTCAGCTCTAATACTAATGCTAAGGAAAAGGGGCACCCACTCCACTTCATGGTAAGACAGTCATAACTAAGCAGCAGTGGCCGCTTACACAGCTGACAGCATTACCTGCTGCCCTAATGGATGGCCCTGTTTTATACATATGAAAAAAGGCTCCCTTATATCGTCCCCTTCCTCGGGTATCTCCCTGAGGAAGCGGTCTATGGCCATTTGTAACCATAAAAATTAGCCCCCACACAATGCTTCCTCTTCTGGGCCATCTCTTTGAGTATATCTATGAATCTCACTTGTTTCCTCTTTATCCTAGACCATTACTCTGAGGCCCTGGGGTTGAGAGGATAAGATCTCTGCATCTGAATGGAAACCTGTTGACTTCCTCCCTGCCACCCCCTGAACTTTATAAAAACATCTGCTCCTAAAGAGCTAATACTGACTTTGAGGTGCACCTGCCTGAAATCAAGGGTGGGGTGGTCATGCAGACAGTTGAAAACAGAAACAAGCATTGTTTTTTGAAGTTTTATATAGCGCACACTTGACCCAAAGGTATCAGAGTAATTAACATGAGCACCAGTTGCATTACAGATAGACAAGTTAATTTTTTTCAGGCACAGGGAGATTAAGTGAATTGCCTAGATTCACAGGATGCTTGAGTTTCCCACCAAGACTCAAACCTAGTTACCCAGCTTCAAAGTTGCTACATCCTCTTACCAGCCATTAATTGGTTGAGTTACTTAAAGCCATGGCCCCTGGAATTATGAGTTTCTGAGGCAGCAGCGTTTTCCGCATAGTTATGGGTTTGCCGCATTTGATGCATAATCCATCATCTGCTGCATAATCTGCAGATTTTAACAAAAAACATTTGATTCTAATCCAAACAAATCATAAGTTACTTAAAAATGGCTGGTAACATGTGTTCCGGAGCAGGTGAAGGCCCTTTATAAAGGCTGATTGGCCATCTTGCAGTTGCTTATTCCGGGTGCTAAACTGGTACTAATGAGGTATAATATTTCCCCTGACAGTGTTGCCATGAGTAAAAATTTTAAAAAATGTATTTAAACTAATCACCAAATGTGCTGTATTAATCTGCATAATGTACCTTTTCTTGCAAAATTGAGTTAATACAGAAGCATAATTTGGTCCTCTCTTGCCACATAATTTCAGTGGCCCAGCTTAATGCTTCATGGTGGCAAAGATTTGTTTTAATAAAGTTAACATAGGGGTGTTATCAGCTGAGTTCTGGACTAATTGAGATACTTATTACATGTTTTGCACTAGGTGTAGTGTGATTACTTATTACTAAAAACGATATTTTGTAGGAATGTGTTTTTAAATCAAACTGCATAATTTTGCAGCATCCTGTGCTAGACTGTGTGAAATGCAAGGTTAAAAAAATAACGTACATATCCACAGTGCTCTCTGTCACAGGCTGGGACCTTGCAGCGCTCTCAGTACAAAGGTCACTGTTCCCCAAAGTGTCAGCTAGGTTTCAATTATGTGGTGCCCACAGTTTGAAGATCTCTGCCTTAGACGCTGAGAAAGCCTTTGCTCATCTTCACTGGCTTATTATGATGCACACTCTCAAATGGCATGGTTTTGGCCCTGCTATTTTTTCCTTTATTAGTTTACTTTATTCCTACCCCACTACCTCGGTTTTTGTCAACGGTTTGCATTCATCTTACTTTACCCTTCAAAGGGACACTCGTCAGGGCTGCCCTCTTTCTCCTTTATTGTTTATACCATCCCTTGAACCCTTGCTTCATTCTTTATGACACTCTTCACTATTCCGAGGTTTTTAGCACAAAATCTCTGAAATTAAGTTAACGGCATATGCGGATGCCATTCTGTTATACGTTTTAGATGCCAAGGTTTCCTTACCTGCTTTTAATGATCTTTTGTATTCCTACACCTCCATATCGGGCTATAAGTTAAATTTCACCAAATCTGAGGTTCTTCCCTAAACACTTTCTGCTTAAAGGAGTTGTTCTCAGATAAGGTTTTAAATGGAACCTCAATAATAATAAAATAATAATGATAATAATAATACATTATAATAATAATGGTGGGGCAGGTTGGACACAATCAAGATGATGATGTTAGTCTTCATTCATTTTTATCTATCCATGCTTCCAGTTAAGATTCCATTGAAATTCTTTAAATCACTTAATAGTTCTTTAAGTAAGTTTTTATGGAACAACAAATAGTTGCATTATTCTCTCCCCAGTCCATCAAAGGGTAAAGTTAAATTGTTATGGGATTCTGATTTACAACAAACTTTCTGTATCCACCCGTGGAACTCTATATGGGCACGTTTAAATCACAGGTCCTGTAATGCTAGCACTACTCAGACGCTTTATTACTTTTATAACAGGCTATATCTAACCTCATTATCTATCTCTAAATACACCCAGGGTACCTCATCTGCTTGTTGGACCTGCTCAGACACTCCTGGCACATACTTACATTCCTTTTTTATATGTCCACACATTACCTCTTTTTAGTTTAACATTTGCAAAACTATTTCCTCCATATGCTCCATTAGTTTTTCATTTTTAGGAAGTACCTTCACAGTTTGGAATGGTGTCGGTAAACTTGGTCAATTTGTGGATCTGTTACTGGCTATTGCCTTTCAGGTTATTATTTCCAATTGGATAGACGCTTCCAAGGTTACCTTTTCTGCCTGGTGGAACCTTCTTTGTCAGCACCACAGATTGAACAGAGGTTTTTTTACCTCCTATTACCAGATTCACCGAAAAGAGACTTTTTTGGTCACTACTCACAAATTTGTTATCTTCCCGTTTGATTCAGTTTCAGGATAGTACTTCTGTTTTTCAACCACCCTGAGCCTTACAGTCTCAAGTTTCTTACACTGTACATATTAGGTTTTTATTGTCACCTTTTGCATTATTTGAACATTCACTGTGTATTTTTTGGAGTTAAACTTGATCATTTCTGTATAACAATTCTGGATTTTTCTTCTGTATGTTCCTCACCCCTCCCCTCCTCTTCTTATTTTTTCTTTTTCTCTTTTTTTCTTTTTATAGATATATAAAAAATGCTGACTTAATATCATACATTCTTTTATATGGACTCTTTTACTTTGTTGCTAATTACTTCATTGTATCATAACTTACTTTCACTACCATGTTCATATATTTGCACTATGTTTCTCTGAGTACATTATAGTCATGTTGTAAACTGTACCCTTGCTTTTCATATATTTTAATAAAGATACATTAAACTCCCCAAGAATAGAATTTGCTGTCAATTTCAGATTTGTATATTTATCTTCACAACCTCTTCTCCCATGCTGCAGTTTTGCAAAATGTCATCACTAGTATGCCTCCAATTTAGAGTACCAATGTTCATTTGGAGTGACATGGTAATGCCATCAAGAAATATTAGATCTTTGTTACTTGGCTATTCATTTGCATTAATACATGTAGCAGAGTGAAGATGTGCTTCTAGTTGTGATTCCATGTCCTGATTTTTTTCCAGCAGTGCCACTTTCCAGTTCCTTGGACATCATGAATAGGTCAAATGACTTATAATAATAAAAAGGAATGAGAAAATATATGCCATGCATCAACAGGAGGAGCCAGTTTTATGGTTATAGTCCAGCAAATATTGGTTTTAGAATGTATACATGCGGTACACTAGTTATTAGGTCAGGACATTGAGTTTCACCCGACTACTATTTTCATAAAAAATATTGCATACACAAAGGGTCTTTTGGTCAGTAGGCTTAATCAATTGGTCTGTTAAATTGGCATCCACATTGTGCCTCCACCCACCACAGCATGCAGCATGGGGCAGTAAATCAATTCGCTTTACCTATTGGCTCCCTTCACTTTGGTTGACTGCACATAGGGGCCGATTCCAATTTGGGAAAAACTGCTCCAAATAGCCGTTCGGAGCGTTTTTCCCGTACAAATTGTACCCTGCAACGTCCCCCATACGTACGACGAAGTATGATTTGTACCAGGAGCCGTACTCCGTACGAGTCGTACAGAGACCGTACGACTCTAATCTCTGTACGATTCTCCCTGGGAACCCACTGTACACAACATCTGTATGGTTCGCGGCTGGTTTTTACGACCCAGCAAGTACAATACGTGTCGGGTAAGCACCGTCCAACCCTTTTTCTACAGGAGCTGAAAACAGCCGTAAAAGCAGAGTTCGCGCCGAATCAGGTACGGAACGGCCCCCCAGGTACAGTGCGTACCCCCCCATGATCGCAGGGGTAAGCACCGTACCCCTGCGATCATGGGGTGTATGAGCCGTACCCAATGTACAATGGGTGTACCCATCGTACATGGGGTATGGCTCATACACCCATCGTACATGGGGTACGGCTCCTACACCCATCGTACATGGGGTACGGCTCATACACCCATCGTACATGGGGTACGGCTCATACACCCATCGTACATGGGGTACGGCTCATACACCCATCGTACATGGGGTACGGCTCATACACCCATCGTACATGGGGTACGGTGCGTACACCCCATGATCCCAGGGGTACGCACTGTACCGCTGCGATCATGGGGTGTACCGACCGTACCATGTGTATGTGTTTGTGTGCCTTTCCCTAAGACTCACCCTTACCTGACATGAATCGTACGAATCGCGTCCTCATACCCCGGTCCGGATCGTACTCGTTGGGTCGTACGGCATGTGTAAGAGTCGTACGGCATGTGTACGAGTCGTACGGTTCACGGTTTCAGCCTTGCAATACGTACAGATCGCGACGATTCGGACGGATTAACGGAATACGGATCGTACTACGCGACTCGGACGGACGGGTACGATTCGTACCGAGAGGGCTCCAGATACAAATCGTACGGACGTTTTTTTTCAGAATCGGAATCGGCCCTGTTGTCTCTGCATTCACATTGCCAAGAAATATATCCTTGTACATGGCAAAGATAATTCAAAGTATGCATTTTTAAATTTCCATTTATTAGTTATAGAAACTTCAACTTTAAATGCCATCTATTTATTTTGCCTGCACTCTTTTATAAAGTTTATGTTATAAAATATGCAAGTGACATTGGAACATTGTAGATGCCTGTGTTTTGAGTGCTTTGTTATGTCATGATTTCTTCTAGTCTCTTACACAGATAATTATAAAAGGATTGGTGCAACTGGAAAAAATAATCACGAGTAAAACAATAGATTGATGAATGTTTTTATATGACATTTTATATTGCAAGCATCCAGCAGCCATGTTTAGGTAATGTCATATTTTCTTTTTTTCCTTTTTGTAGCTTATGATAGCAGCAAAAAATAAAAAAAGATTGACCATCGTATCTGCTTACCAAGACCAAATCTATTGGCGTTGCCATGTTTATTTAACATGGAGATAGCTAAAAAAGTATTGCACAATGTGTATTGTCTACTTTTGTATGGTTAGATGAATAAAGCATGCTGACAACTTAATTTGCAAATGTATAAACCAACTATATTTGTAGTTTAATTAATCACTGATCAACTAAAAAGCACAATATCAGCTCAAAATTAGCCATGAAGTGGAACCCTGACATGAACCCCATCCATCAAAGGTATGAATATAACAGAAAATGGCTTTGCTTGTTATATGGTTCCCTGGACAGTTTGCCTGTTTATGTCACCTTTTTGGATCATGTTAAGAAATAAGAAGTGTATATTGGTTTTCAGTCCCTAGATGTTTCTATTGCAAAAATAAATACCATGGGGCATATATAATCAACGGCCACTGATGAATATCGCTGGCCGTGCTTAGCGATTCATTTTTTATCACAGGCTATCTCTGGAATGTATTGCCCTGGTAGCGCATTATTAACATTGCGTTTCTCCAGGACGAAAAAAATTCTAGAGATAGCTAGGTTATTGACGTTTTGCAGGGAACATCACTGTGGTCGTATCAATATCATCCACCCCCTACGTAAAGCAGAGGTAAATCTGGACTTTAGCAGAGGTTAGTTTTTGGCGCAAACTGCTGTTTTCGTCAAAATCTAACATGTGCTAAAATTCTGTGGGCTGCCTTGTAAATATCGCGATGTAAATATCAGCGATATTTGCAAGTTAGTCCATCCGGGACCGCCAGTGATGCCCACTTTGCATCTCATCAGAGATGCAAAGGGAGGCATTGGGAAAAAGGGTGCTAACATGCGATTATGCATGTTAGCACCCTCTCGTGAATAGGGCGATATTTTAATCCCAGCTTTTTTGGCTATTTAAGCCAAAATAGAGGAGATAAAGCCCTTGTAAATATGCCCCAAGTCACTACAGCCTCATTACTATGGTGATTGAGATGCTGAACGCAGATAATAAACACCGGCCCTGCTTTTCAAGTAGGTATGCATTGAAAATGTTCAAAAATGGGATATATTAGAGACATGTCTAACACTTCTGCCTTCGACCTTACTTTCAAATTCGCATCAGAGCTTCAATAACTTCACCAACATTTTCTCCTAAAATGAAAGTGTGGTTCACTCCGGTGGAACTAATAATAAGCACACTAATATTGCATTTAGATTTCTTTTTTTCTTTTTTAAAGAAGTATATTAATGAGGGAAAGAATATCCTATATCTCTGTTTGGAGGGTTTTTGGACCTCTCCGGTATTCAGCTTCTTGTTAAACCTTAATATTGTACTTTCTAATTAGACAGGGTAGGTAAACTCTTCTTTGCTCTAGGTAAGTGACGTTAAATAATGGCTTCAGCAAAGAAGATGGGCTGCTCTGCTATCCTGTAATTTGAGAGCAAATTGTGTACCAAGAAACGGGAAGCCTATTCCTAGGGAGGTTGGATGGGGACATTTTCGAAAGGAAGGATGTTTGGCTTTGGATCGGCAAGGTCCTGAAAGCAGAACTGCCAGGTAAACGTTCTCACACCCACAATCTCAAAAAATGTAGATGGCTACCGATCTTGAACATCTTTTATATGATAAACTTTGTTCTTAGCGAAAATATACATGCATAATACCAAGTTGTGCATCTTTACTATCAGAATTCTTTCAAGTACTTTTAATCATGTTTCTGGAACTACCCTACCAGCCAATTGAAGGATCCTGAGAAATAAGGGATGTGTCTGCCACCACTTATGTTAGTGACTGGCTTCTTCAAACATGAGACTACCTTCTTGTGATGCTAAATCCTTGTAAACCCTGAAAAAGTGGTATGAGGTATCTGTAGTTCTAACCCCTTTAGGACATCAGGGTGTAAAGGTGCTTCAGCCAACAGAGTCTCATGGAAAGACTGGCAAATGAACTAACTGAAGCCTAAACCGCATGTGTCAAAGCTATGTGCCAGAATACAGTGAAGAGGTAGACATTGACACAATACTTCACAAACTAGAACAATCAGTAGGCAAAGAGTGAATATTTTGCCAGTAGTGCCCAGGAAAGCATTCAGAGTGAGGAACCTTGATATTTAGGGCCAGATGTAGGTAATCCTAATTTACCGATTCTAAAATACCGAATTTTACAGAATCGGTATTTTAGAATCGGTAAATGGGATGTAGATAAAAAATCGGTAAATAATACCGATTCGGTAAAATTCGGAATCAGACAATCGGTTTTTACCGAATCGGTATTTTCCGAATCGGTATTCCTGATTCATTCCTACGGGCCTTTTGGCCCATAGGAATGAATGGGAAATACCGATTCGGTAAATACCGATTCGGTAAATACCGAATCGGAAAAAAAACAAAAGTGAAACTTAGGTAGGCAGCCAATCCGGTGCTACCACCCTCCCCCTCCCTACCAGGAAGTGGCTACACAGGCAGCTGCAACTAACTAGAAGCTTCTGGAGAGGCAGTTGGAGCTGAGCCCCTGAGCAGCAGAAAGAGTTTTGTGCAATTTTAAAACTGCAAAATGGCAAGCAGCAAAGAGAAAGAGCAGCCAGAGAGGAGGAGGAAAATGAAATTCAGCAGCATGGAGCTGCAGATCCTTGTTGAGGAGGTGGTGAAGGTGCACCAAAAACTGTTTGGCAGGCAGTCCCTCACTGTGGCAGAATCTGCCAAAAGGAAACTCTGGCTAGACATACTTAATAAAGTTAATGCAGTTGGAGTGACAACCAGAGACCCAGTGGACCTTAAAAAGAGATTCTACGACCTCAGGAGCCAAACTAAAAAAAAATTGGCTGAACTCCACAAGCAGGCAACCAAAACTGGTGGAAGTAAAAACCCAGCACCCCCCCTAACTGACCTTGAGGAGATGGTGGCTTCACCCATTGAACCTGACAGCATCTGCGGACTGGGAGAAGCAGACAGCTCAGCCAGAGCTGCAACCAGAAAAGGTAAGACGCATGCACACCATTCCCCCCATTCCATCATCCTTACCTTCACCCTTTGTGGCCAAGTGGGCCCCAGTCCAGTACTGCTAGCATCATCAGTTAGGGAAGGTAAGACCATGTCAAACAGCACAGCAACCAGCAAGTTAGGGAAATGATTGCAGAGAGAATAAAGCTAAAGTCAGAAATATTTTATTGTAGTGACTGTGAGACAGTAGCGCTCAGCTAATGTACGCTCACATGTCCACAAGTGACATATCTCGCAGGCGTTCCTAGGAGACTGAAGGCACGGCACCAGAGAGGGAGGAGAGTCATGAGCCAGGTCCAAGTACACAGAACGTCTCACAGGTGCACCAAGTAGCCAGCCTTCTGCACAAGACGCAGAAATGGCTCCAGAGTCCCTTGAAAGATCACAATCCCCTCTGTTGCTGTCATCCTCAGAAATGCCAGTATCACAGCATGAGACAACACCTGCACCACAACCAAGCAGGAGGCATGTTGTGGCCCCACTTTTAGAAATGGAGTCATCAGCAGGTGACATGGAGGGGTTAGAAACACACACCTTTCCTGTAGATGGTAGCTCTGCCACACAGCAGACCAGTGCAGAGGTGGCCCATACTGGAGTAAGATGCCGCAGAGTCCAAGAAAGCAGTGCATCTGCACGTGTGTAGGGTCCAAGTGTGTTCCGTGGCTTGGAGGGGAGCATGATAAGAATCCAGAGGATGCAGGGAAAAGCCATCTTGTCTTGCTAACGCCAAATGAGGTCCCTGAACAACAACATGGGAGACATCTGAAAGGGCATCAGGGAACTAGTAGAGGTCAACAAAAACATGGCTGCAGGGATTCACGAAATGACCCAATCGGTGCAGCTGCCATGCACCAAACTGGACAACGAATTAGCATCAAGGCGCAAGGAAAGGCATTGTGTGCACCAACAAAACAAAGCAATCAACCGCCTGGCCACAGCCACATCCCTGCTATGCAGGAGAAGCATAAACATGCAGGAGGCTCTAACCCAAAACAGCAATGAGGTCACTAGGGGCATGGGCAGGATGACCAGTGCTCTTGAGGCGCTGTTAAATGCCCAAACTGCACGTACTGCTGCCCTGGATGTACCAGAGATTGAAGAGAGCACAAGCAGGAGCAGCATGGGAAGCTCCCTTGTGCCAGAGACCAGGAGGAGCAGCAGGTGCCACGCTGAGGCTACAGGCCAAACAGAAAGTCAGCACAGTGAGCACCATACAATTGGCACTGGGAAGCGAGGACGCAAATGACTATTACAGTTCATGTTGAAGTGACCCAGGACTCACATAATCCAATTTAAATAATTTGTGTTGCACATTTGTGCTTTAGAAACCCACTTAATAACACAATTAAACTACGTTGGTTGCATACTCCACCTGTCTGTGTGTTTTTACTTACTTAAAAAAAGTTTTGTGTGATCTCATCCCGTCTGAGTCTGCCATCAGTTGGTGTTGCAACTCCAGATGTGTGTGGTTCAGGCACTGCTTGTTCCTCATCATGGTCCTCATAATCAGAGAGATCCACTTCGGTGCCCTTCTTAACCACAAGGTTGTGCAACATTGCACAGGCTGCAATCATCTTGCAGCAGGTGATTGGTGTGTACTGGCGGGCCCCTACACTCTTATGTAGGCAGCGAAACCTATATCTTCCACAGACCAAAGGTGCGCTCCACAATTTTTCAGGTAGATTTGTGTGCCCTGTTGTATCTCCTCTGGCTGGGTGTTGAAGGGTTGAGGTAGGGTGTGAGGATGAAGGACCGGAGGACAAATGCACTGTCCCCTAATAGTAACAAGAAAAAACTTTACTCACATGTACACAAACACATCCATCTGTAATATGTATCAAGGGAGTTTCACACAGTGCCTTACCTAGCAAGTATTCTTCGCCAAATTCCCCCGCTGTCAGGCGTGCCTAGATCCCACTGTTTTGGAAGATGTAAGAGTCGTGGGTACTCCCGGGAAATTTGGCTACTAGGTCCGTGATTATGTATTTGGCATCACAGATCACCTGTACATTTACGGTGTGGGTGGACTTCCTTTTCCTATAAATGTACTCTGTGGCAGCAGGTGGACAAATAAGTATGTGGGTGCCATCAATACAGCCAATGATGTTGGAGAAATGCGCTGTCTGATAAAAGTCAGTCTTTGTCCTGAGCAGTTCTGCATGCGTTTCAGGGAAGCTCATGTAGTGATGCATTCTCTGCAACATAGGGGCTAGGAATTTCTTGAAGAAACGTGACAGGCAGCTCTGGGACACCCCACGTACCGCAGCAACCACACTCTGGTAACACCCAGATGCAAGCAGGTGTAGGCGGAGAACATCCTTTACGACGCGGATTTTACTCTGCAGTACCCTTACAACGCGTTTTTTACAACTCAAGCCGTAACCACGACTTGCGCATCCAACACCTTCCCTACTGTATGTAGGCTGGTGTTGGAATAGTAAATAAAAAAATTCCTAAGTCCGCACCCCTCCAACGCAAGTCGTGGTAATGACTTGCGTTGTAAAAACCGCGTTGTAAAGGTACGTGTGGTAAAACCATGCGTCGTAACGTCGCACATCCGGTGTAGGCTGCACAGCACCTGCACATGGGGTGAGATGCGTGCGCCCTTGGGGTTTGGTGGTCCAACAGTGGAGGTCCCTGATAAGGTCCAGGATGGTTTGGGGGTCTAACCTGTACCTTTGTGGTATTTCTGGCTCAGTTAGCTAGAATAGGGTGATCCTCTGCCTGTACACCTGCTCCTCCCTTCCCCAGACCCTCTCTTCTTCTGCCTGTAGCCTTAGCCGCCTCACAAACACATAGAATGCCGTCATTCTGGTGAAACTGTTGCATTTTGGGCCCTTTTTATAGCCTGCACCTGGTTACCACCTGATTTCAATCCATGGTAAATATAGACTCTTAAATACCGAATTTCATGCAGATTCGGTATTCAAGAGGTTACCTACATCTCAATAGTCATTTTTACATTTTCTTAATTTCCGATTCAGTAAATTTACCAAATCGGAAACTTCACATATTCGGTAAATTTACCGATTCGGAAACTTTCGAACTTGAGAAGGCGCACAGAGGGGGGCTCCAAGGCTCACCTGCTCAACTGAATTCTTGCAAGGCAGCACAACATCGCTGGGGCCCTGACGCTGTGGTTGCCCCCGCCATTGAGCTGGTGACATCGCTCGCCCGCGGAGTGGGGTAAACTACAGCTCCCAGCCTGCCTTGGGAGGACTGCACTGCCTACTTCCTGCACAGCGCGCCTGGAGGCGCTTAAATCCCGACAGCTTCCTCCGCGTCGCGGACGTGCGCGGACTGCGCCGGGCGGAGCCCGGGCAGAGGGCGGGCCGTCTGTGGCCGCCCGGGGCAGGAGGAGGCAGGGCAGGGCCATACCCTTAACATCTGCAGCTACATCTGGGTAAGCGAAAGAAAGCACCGACTACGGAGGAGGGTGGAAATAATGCCAAAGTTCCAAGACACTCAAATTCCATCATGTCATACCTTTCTTCGGCTGTGGGGGCCCTCACAAAGGAGATCCCAAACGCTGAGCATGAACTGGGCTTGTCAAACCCTACCCCCACAAACACTATTACACCTAATCCTCTGGAGTTAGATGACACAGTACCGACTGATATTCCACCTTTACCTCTGGAACCAGTGGTGACCATTGCAAATCCCCCCCCCCCTTTACCCCATAATATACGATATCGCCCCAACACCGCCTAGTAAGCTCACTAGGCAGAACCCTCAGTCAATAACCCAACCAGCAAGGTGGAAGAAGGGGAAGAACGCCAACATGATGGGCACACCTAGCACATCACCTGACCTCCTGGGAGATAAACTGGAGGCGCTTTTTATTGTTAGGATCGAACCTCTACTCATTGGCATCGCGAAGGACATTGTGGACAAGCTAAATACCTGTCTAGAAGGACTTTTAAAGAAATGTTCCTTAATAGATAGACTCGTAAATATCCAACCCCACCACATAGATAAGCACGATAGGGGGTTGTTCATGCAGGGAGACGGGAGCATGGAGGTGTCTGGCAATAGGGCAACTGTATAGGTATCTATTGGGGTGTTGCCTGTTGAGAATAGTTCACGGGTCACTAAAGCGCCACTCCTTTGTAAAGAGGCTAGCGCCCCAAACACGGCGGACCTGACATGCTCTCTGAACCAGCCAAGTTTACCTGTTCACAGGAAGGTTATGCCCAGTGAATACAAACTTAACTTACCACCTAAAGCAGCCCCATTAGTTGCAGTTTTTATAGGGGTACCCCTACTTATGGAGGGTGAGGTGGAATCAACCACGGACCTTATGGTTAAGGCTAATAGGTGGTGCTCAGACACATGTAGCAGGGAGAACATTGCGGACATGATTATCCATGCAAGGAGGGTGGGTTGGATCGGTACACAACTAAAAAACACTCAGGGGGACTGCGTGGTAATTAATTTTAGCAGGGCCAACGTGGCAGATAGATTATCCTGGCATGGTTCTGCCATATCACCAAGGGACCATCTGAGACCCGTCCCCTTGGGCTTTTTCTACCCACCCTCAGCCCGTATTAAGCAGACAAACCGCTACCCAGTGAGATGGTTGGGCTGGAGGCCAACACAGGGAGAGGGTGGTGCCTATGGATCCACAAACTTACAACCCTTAAGGCAATCTATTGCCCCACTAGTACCCCCTCCCCGGGCTCCCCAGAGTGCAGCTGAGGGCCGCGGGTTGGTCACGAGTAATCGCTTTGCCCCTTTGTCAGGTTTGGAGGACACAGACTGACTATCTATTGAGACACCACCCCCGATAGAGGGGGGTGGCAACCCAAATGAGGACACGGTGTGTAAAATGCTCAGTTGGACTGTGGCAGGAATCAATTCTAAAAGAGGTGATAACGAATGGACTAGATTTGTCTCTGGGCATAATGTCATAGCCCTACAAGAAACATGGGACACCGCCTCTAGCTTCTGGTTGGATGGGTTTACTAGTTTTGTTGTGGCTGCCTCCCCCGGCAATGCTGGTAGAGCTAGGGGAGGCCTTTTAACCTTATTCTCACTAGAACTCAAAGGGTCTCTACTAAGACAGATCAAAATTGTATCCCCAAATATCTTAATTGTTGAAAGAAAAATCAGTCCCACTAGGAGTACATTATATATACATTTTTACAATTCATAGAATAGGGATATTGGTGAAAACAACATCGCTACCCTAGACTCCTTTTTAATCTCAGTCAGTCATAACACACATACTAATTTTGAGTTTGTGCTATTGGGCGATTTTAACATTCATCCCTGTAAGTTTATGTGTGGCCCATGCAACCATAAAGGGGTAGTAGGAGTAGACGGTCCTCATTTTGAGCACACCACACCGGGTGAGGAGCTGGAAGATTTACAGGCCAACTTCAACTTCTCAGAACCAATGTCCGCGGAAGGGGGGATTAGAACATCTACCTATAAGGGGACAGTCCCTGGGACAATTATTGATTATATATTTGTGACCCCAGGTATCCTAAACAGGGTTATCTCTTCTCGCACAGTCCCCTCTCTATATAGTGACCATAATCCTGTACTACTCGAGGTTGTTTGGGGGGATTTCATGGGGCCGATGCCAGGGCAAGTGAAAACAGGGCACATTTTATGCCCAGTGGACCAGGAAAGAAGGCTTAAGTGGGCAAATGTGGTCCCGGAAGATTTTTATGCTGAAATTTTCCCAAAAATTGAGGACCAGGTGGTGACTTGTCAGAACCCAAGCGCCCTAGATAGCGAAATAATGGGGGCCTTCCAAGCTATTTGTGGCCAAATCTCGCTGGACCTTACGGTTAAAGTAAGGCATGGCGTCAACAACCAGCGTCGCTGGTTTGACGCAACATGCTCAAAAGCACATAAATCTTTAATGGCAGCTCTCAAGGTAAAACTCAGGGTGAGGGCGGATATTGCCATATTGAGGAAGGAATACAAGCGAGCAATTAAGGCTAGACAGGACAAAATCAAGAACGATGCCTGGGAGAATTTACTCTCCACGGACGTCCTGCGGGATAGCAGGCAATTCTGGGCCATAATCAACCAGCCCTTCTTCTCCGATTCGACCAATTCTGTCATGGATTGTGTCATTCCGGACGACAAATGGCTGGCTCAGCTCACAGCCTGCCTTGGGAGGACTGCACAGCCTACTTCCTGCACAGCGCGCCTGGAGGCGCTTAAATCCCGAAGCTTCCTCCGCGTCGCGGATGCGCGCGGACTGCGCCGGCCGGAGCCCGGGCAGAGGGCGGGCCGTCTGTGGCCGCCCAGGGCAGGAGGAGGCAGGGCAGGGCCATACCCTTAACATCTGCAGCTACATCTGGGTAAGCGAAAGAAAGCACCGACTACGGAGGAGGGTGGAAATAATGCCAAAGTTCCAAGACACTCAAATTCCATCATGTCATACCTTTCTTCGGCTGTGGGGGCCCTCACAAAGGAGATCCCAAACGCTGAGCATGAACTGGGCTTGTAAATGTAAAATGTAAATGTATTTGAGCTTATATAGCGCACAGCTACCCACAAAGGGTTTCCCGGCGCTTGCTTAGGGAACCCGTCCTGGTATTCCCCTGTGAGATAACCCCGGCAGGGTATCCACAAGGTGAAAGCCAGGCATCCCGCCGCGAGGGGCCGTTGTGGAGATTAAGCAAGCTATTGCCCAGAGTCGCAGAGTGTGAACACGTGAGTCGAGAAGGCACCAGAGCGAGAATTATCGAGTCCGTGGAATTTTATAGCCCAAGACCCGCCGAGGCGGGGAATTGAACCCTGGTCCAGGGCCGATCTCAGCTTCCGGGTCTGCCGCCTCTAACCCCTGAGCCACACTTCTCCTTGTCAAACCCTACCCCCACAAACACTATTACACCTAATCCTCTGGAGTTAGATGACACAGTACCGACTGATAGTCCACCCTTACCTCTGGAACCAGTGGTGACCATTGCAAATCCCCCCCCCCTTTGCCCCATAATCAACGATATCGCCCCAACACCCCCTAGTAAGCCCACTAGGCAGAACCCTCAGTCAATAACCCAACCAGCAAGGCGGAAGAAGGGGAAGAACGCCAACATGATGGGCACACCTAGCACATCACCTGACCTCCTAGGAGATAAACTGGAGGCGCTTTTTGTTGCTAGGATTGAACCTCTTCTCATTGGCATCGCGAAGGACATTGTGGACACGCTAAATACCTGTCTAGAAGGACTTTTAAAGAAATGTTCCTTAATAGATAGACTCGTAAATATCCAACCCCACCACATAGATAAGCACGATAGGGGGTTGTTCATGCAGGGAGACGGGAGCATGGAGGTGTCTGGCAATAGGGCAACTGTACAGGCATCTAGTGGGGTGTTGCCTGTTGAGAATAGTTCACGGGTCACTAAAGCTCCACTCCTTTGTAAAGAGGCCCGCGCCCCAAACACGGCGGACCTGACACGCTCTCTGAACCAGCCAAGTTTACCTGTTCACAGGAAGGTTATGCCCAGTGAATACAAACTTAACTTACCACCTAAAGCAGCCCCATTAGTTGCAGTTTTTATAGGGGTACCCTTACTTATGGAGGGTGAGGTGGAATCAACCACGGACCTTATGGTTAAGGCTAATAGGTGGTGCTCAGACACATGTAGCGGGGAGAACATTGCGGACATGATTATCCATGCAAGGAGGGTGGGTTGGATTGGTAAACAACTAAAAAACACTCAGGGGGACTGAGTGGTAATTAATTTTAGCAGGGACAACCTGGCAGATAGATTATTCTGGGATGGTTCTGCCATATCACCAAGGGACCATCTGAGACCCGTCCCCTTGGGCTTTTTCTACCCACCCTCAGCCCGTATTAAGCAGACAAACCGCTACCCAGTGAGATGGTTGGGCTGGAGGCCAACACAGGGAGAGGGTAGTGCCTATGGATCCACAAACTTACAACCCTTAAGGCGATCCATTGCCCCACTAGTACCCCCTCCCCGGGCTCCCCAGAGTGCAGCTGAGGGCCGCAGGTTGGTCACGAGTAATCGCTTTGCTCCTTTGTCAGGTTTGGAGGACACAGACTGACTATCTATTGAGACACCACCCCCGATAGAGGGGGGTGGCAACCCAAATGAGGACGCGGTGTGTAAAATGCTCAGTTGGACTGTGGCAGGAATCAATTCTAAAAGAGGTGATAACGAATGGACTAGATTTGTCTCTGGGCATAATGGCATTGCCCTACAAGAAACATGGGACACCGCCTCTAGCTTCTGGTTGGATGGGTTTACTAGTTTTGTTGTGGCTGCCTCCCCCAGCAATGCTGGTAGAGCTAGGGGAAGCCTTTTAACCTTATTCTCACTAGAACTCAAAGGGTCTCTAAGACAGATCAAAATTGTATCCCCAAATATCTTAATTGTTGAAAGGGAAATCAGTCCCACTAGGAGTACATTATATATAAATTTTTACGATTCATAGAATAGGGATATTGGTGAAAACAACATCGCTACCCTAGACTCCTTTTTAATCTCAGTCAGTCGTAACACACATACTAATTTTGAGTTTGTGCTATTGGGCAATTTTAACATTCATCTCTGTAAGTTTATGTATGGCCCATGCAACCATAAAGGGGTAGTAGGAGTAGAGGGTCCTCATTTTGAGCACACCACACCGGGTGAGGAGCTGGAAGATTTACAGGCCAACTTCAACTTCTCAGAACCAATGTCCGCGTAAGGGGGGATTAGAACATCTACCTATAAGGGGACAGTCCCTGGGACAATTATTGATTATATATTTGTGACCCCAGGTATCCTAAACAGGGTTATCTCATATCGCACAGTCCCCTCTCTATATAGTGAGCATAATCCTGTACTACTCGAGGTTGTTTGGGGGGATTTCATGGGGCCGATGCCGGGGCAAGTGAAAACAGGGCACATTTTATGCCCAGTGGACCAGGGAAGAAGGCTTAAGTGGGCAAATGTGATCCCGGAAAATTTTTACGCTGAAATTTTCCCGAAAATTGAGGACCACGTGGTGACTTGTCAGAACCCAAGTGCCCTAGATAGAGAAATAATGGGGACCTTCCAAGCTATTTGTGGCCAAATCTCGCTGGACCTTACGGTTAAAGTAAGGCATGGCGTCAACAAACAGCGTCGCTGGTTTGACGCAACATGCTCAAAAGCACATAAATCTTTAATAGCAGCTCTCAAGGTAAAACCCAGGGTGAGGGAGGATATTGCCATATTGAGGAAGGAATACAAGCGAGCAATTAAGGCTAGACAGGACAAAATCAAGAACGATGCGTGGGAGAATTTACTCTGCACGGACGTCCTGCGGGATAGCAGGCAATTCTGGGCCATAATCAACCAGCCCTTCTTCTCCGATTCGACCAATTCCGTCATGGATTGTGTCATTCCGTACGACAAATGGCTGGCTCACTTTAGATCAGTGTATGGAGATTCTGACACGGACTGTCAAGCGAGCATCTTGACGATCCCTGAGGCTCCCCCCATATGTTTCAAAAGTGTCAAGGTCGAGAAAGCAATACTGGCCACCACCAAGAACAAAGCCCCTGGCCCCGACGGGGTGCCAGCCGATTTTTACATACACTCGCCTAAGCTATGGGCTGGAGTCTTGGCCAATGTATTTACCGCCGCTAATGGCAACCCTTTACCAGCTACCTAGTTAACTTCCACCATTGTTCCCATTTTTAAAAAGGGTCACCGTGATGACCCAAGGTGCTATAGGCCCATATCCCTCCTGGACTCTGCAATCAAGATCTTAGGCAGAGTCCTTTTAGTCAAGTTGAGGGATAGTATTGAGAGTTGCGGGGGGTTGGCAGACATCCAGTACGTGTTTAGGGAGAAGAAAGGAACATTAGAGCAGTGCTCCAACTTACACCTGTTGATCTCGAAGTACACGGTGGCATGGAGGGGTCATTATTCCTTGCGTTTATGGACCTCTCCTAGGCCTTCGACTTGGTGAACAGGTCTAAGTTGTGGGCCATTCTTCTAAGGATTGGGATTGACGAGGCACTGGTCAGGTATATGGCCTCACTTCATCAAGAGCTATTTGCAGTTGTGCGGGTCACAAACGAGGGAAGGTGCACGCCCCATTTCAACTCCATGCGCGGGGTCAGGCAGGGCTGCATACTGGCTCCCCTGCTTTTTACAATTTATATTAATGGCCTGGGTACCCACCTGGAAGATTGGGATGGAGACGTTCCGTGTGTAGTAGTAGCTAAGATCCCCGCTCTCCTATACGCGGACGACGCGGTGCTGATTGCCCGCACTGGCGCCTGTCTCCAATGGCTCCTGGATGCCTTTAGTGCCTTCATGGACCAACCCTACCTGAAGGTAAACACGAATAAGTCACACACAATGGTTGTCGGGCGCCACAGAAATAAGAGTATATCTAAAACTTTCAAGTGCAAGGGCGAAGTCGTTACTAGAGTCCCGGCTTTCCCTTACCTGGGGGTGCTTTTTGATGAAAGGGGCTCATGGGGCCCCCAGGTCAGGGCAAAAAGCCTGTCGATGCCTAGGCCATCAGCGGCTCTCATGGGCTTTGCAAATAGGTTGGGCGCCAGACCAATGGAAGCCCTCTTAAAGGTTTATAACAGTAAATGTATCTTACTGGCAATGTATGGCTCTCTCCTTTGGGGTTATGTGCCGGTTCTCCGCCTAGGGCCAGCTCAGATATTGCCCCTTCCTCTTCCTGCAACTCTAGTAGTTCCTGGGTGAGTGCTAGTCCTATTTGTGGTGGATTATTCAGAGTCGTGGTGGATGCGCTGTGGGGAATCATGGTGTTAGATCTTCGTGTGCTGTGGTATTTTTTCAACTTGAGCTTACGGACATATTTGAATAAATCAATACGGGTGCTGGCGTAATCAAAGTCACCTCTGGCACTGTAGGATAACCCCAGTGACAAGATAGAAGTTTCGCTCTGGGTTAGTACTATGTCACTCAAGTTGACTACAGTTTTGGCACCCTCTACTTCGGTATTTGGTTGTGTT
The DNA here is from genome assembly GCF_964263255.1 of Lissotriton vulgaris. Lineage (NCBI taxonomy): Eukaryota > Metazoa > Chordata > Amphibia > Caudata > Salamandridae > Lissotriton > Lissotriton vulgaris. Next base: position 1,664,128,168 of record NC_141689.1, read on the forward strand.
GCCATTTGGATCGTTGCCTCCTTTGTCTCCCTCCTGTACTTCCGCCTTTTGTTGCATTTCCTCCTCTCTGCACGTTTGCTGTTTGCTTATTTACGCCTGCTCCCTGCGAGCCAGAGCGCAGGGTTTGCTTTCGGTCTTGTTGGACTACAGCTAACTCCTGGGCGGGAGTGAACTTGCGAAACCCCGACCTCTTGTTGCGTTTAGCTTCATTGTCCGACTCACTTTCCACCTGGGAACTGTTTCCTGAGACAGAAGAAACCTCTAATAGACTGTTGCTGGCTGATTGATATATATATGTATATATATAGCAGCAGAGCAGGGCAGGATCTGGCTCTGGGTCACAGGGTTTGAATCAGCACGAGATGACGTGAAGAGATATTCAGACTGGACTCTCTGTTTATGCCCACTGGGGATTATGGCAAATACCTGACTCACGGCGACACCCACATGGGGATACAAGAGGTTTGAGACTGCATATACCAAATGCCCTAGCGGCAAGAGAACACGCCCATCAGGGCGGGACTATAATTGATTGCAGGTGTTCTCACCAAGTTGCTGCTAATGTCCTTGCTTGTGTGGCTCGTGAAAAAGGGAGTGAACCTGAAATACGTTGAGCCTTGATTTATTTTAATAAAAGCGGAGATGTCCACAAGCTGTTTCCGTCATCCTTGAAGCGGATGTTTCCAGTGTGGTCGAGCTGTGTGGTCGAGCTCACAGGGGCAACTTTTTTTGGTATATATAACCTTCATCTATGTTTACCGAAAAGCGTCTGTTGATGTAGTGTCTGTTTGTTGGTGAAAATAAACAACCCAAACGACCCCCCCCCGTGAGTGCTTTTTTCCGTAGGATGGAAGTCCAAAGTTACGGATATTGGAGCGGTTATTGATTTGTGGGAACACCCCCACAGTGGAAAGCGCCCGCCTGCGAGTGCCCTGCCCAGGTGTTCTTGGAGCGGTATATATATATATATATACATATATATATTTATAAACAGTGAACAAGGCGGGAGCAAGCCGCCGAAACACGCCTAAGCAGCAAATGAGCCATTAAATAGTGTTTGGATTATGATTCACGGAGTCAGCGCCTTATTTTGATGGGAAATTTGGTTTGGTGATAATATATATTTATATATATATATATATATATATATATATATATTTAGATAGTCTGCTTCGTAACAGTACGACTGAGAAACGATCACACCTACGAGAACTGTGTGCCAGAAAGAAAGCGATACATTGTTTCAAAATCACCGGCAACTTTCAGAGTTAAGCAGAGTCAGATAGTGGAAGAACGAGCAGCGAAGCATGCTTCAAAAGCATTAATGATGTTCAAACCTGGACAGGGGGCGGAAAGCACAGAAGAGAACACAATTCAAAACCAGCAAAAAAAGGACACCTCAATAAGACAACAAGTTAATAATGTGGAAAGATTATATAAAAAGGAGGTAAATAAGAGCTGGGAGATTATGAAAACTACCTGGAAGTAAAACGTGCACCTAGGGGACTTCGGATTTTTACAATTACCACGCAGCGTGACACTAAAATAGATCTATTGGAGGAATGGGTTGAGAACAATCAAGAATGCTCATTCAACATGATGCACGTATTATTAAAAGATGCCAAGAAAGACATAACTGAAATAATAAAGAACATAGAAGATTTAGAAAAATCATCAAAAACTTAAACAATAAAGAGAGAGTTGTGAAAATAAGGAAAGACATGGACAGCCGATTAGAGAAATATGAACTTGAAATCCAGGAGCGCAAACAGCGCAAATTTAAAAGGAATGAATAGGACTACTTACAAGGCAGAATCCTTACACTTGCCAAATGATACGACACTCTTAAACAGAATTACCCAATGCAGCAACAGCAAAGAGTGGCAGAGACTACAAGCGAATCAGACATCAGTGAGAATGAGATCACTGTGGGCATGGCAGGTACCAGCACAACAGACAAAGTTCCTTTGTTAGAGGAAATCCAGTTGATGAACCTGGAAAAGATACTAATGAGAGGCAGAGTATGAGGAAGAGGCATGTACCGGGGCCGAGGGAAAGAAGGCGGAAATGCCTCACAAGCACCAGAAAGACCTGAAGGGCAAATCAAAAGAAGACGCTATCCACTAAGAAATCAGAAGTAAAAGCTGAGAACCTAATTGTAAATTTATCAAAATACAAATTGACAGAAGAAGAGACATCCCTGCTAAATAAAGCATTACGGTTTTGTCCCGAAAGTCACTTTAGCTACACACAGGTCAGGATTGACCTTTTTAAATATGTAAGGAAGCTAAAAATAGCTAAAATTCATGCCTCTAAACAAAAGGAACACGAAGAAGGAAGCACAACTGACGATATTCCATCAGAGCCTGCTATCACAATTGATCAAATAGGCGATCTAAAAACAATGTTTGACCTATTATACGACCTGGATGAGGACAATATGTGAGAGGAACATATACTAACACACCTCAACATTGAAACAGATAGAAGACCAGAAAGTGAACTAAAGAACAAATCGAAATACTGCCCAACCTTATCACCTGGCAATAGATTTGATCTGCTCTGTGACGCAATTATTGAGGACCTGGAGAATTTACCTAAAAATAGAAATCAACAACACAGAGAAAATCTAACTAAAAAAGAAAGAGAAGTAATTAAAGAATTAATGGAGAATGAAGAAGTCACAATCCAACCTGCTGACAAGGGGGGAATATTGTTCTAATGAATACATCAGATTACGTCAATGAGATTATGAGACAGCTAAATGATATTTCAAACTATTGTAGATTGAAAACCATTCCCATCAATAAAATTGCCATGGAATTGAACACACATTTACAGCAGTGGTACAGTGAAGGTCTAATAACCTTTGAAGAATAAAAATTTCTGAGCAAAGAATTCCCCCAAATACCGACCATATATTTTCTACCGAAAATTCATAAGACTCTTCAACAACCACCGGGGAGACCCATTGTCTCCTCGTGCGATTGACTGTACGAAAATCTTTCCCAGTATGTCGACAAGTTCTTGGCACCTTTAGCTCAAAGCATGAGCTCATACATTAAGGATACAGGGGTTTTTCTGAGAACCTTGAATGGGATAGTTTGGAACCATCAATACCTCCTTGTCACAATAGACGTGGTATCCTTATATACCTCAAACAGACATGATGTAGGAATGGAGGCTTGCAATTACTTTCTGAGACAAAGGAGCATCAGGGATCTAAAACACACACAAATGCTACTGAGTATGATCAAGATATGCCTGACAAATGACATATTTTTAATCAACAAGGAGCTCATTAGATAACAGTGCGGCACTGCCATGGTCATCTCATTTTCCCCAAATTATGTAAATACAGTCATGGGATGGTGGGAGAAAACTATTGCATGGTGTCCGGACAACCAAGATGAACTAGAGCGAACAGTGCTATGGGTCCAGTACATCGACGATTTGTTTTTAATATGGAATGGGTCAGATGAAGAATTCAAGGGATACTTTAATAAATTATCCAAATACAATGTAGGATTATCTTTCATACACACAATCAGCAGGGAAGAAATCGCATTCTTGGACACTAAAGTATTGATTAAAAATGATCAAATCCATATGACTCTATTCAGAAAAGAGGCAGCCACAAATAGTATCCTCTATGGAACAAGCTTCCACCTGGTCCCTTTGAAGAGCAGCATCCCATACGGCGAAATCACACAAATGAAAAGAAATTGCTCTAAGGAAGAAGATGCCGAAAACGAAATACAAGGTACCATGATCAGGCTAAAAGCACGTGGATACAATCAAAGAACTCTGAACAAATGTAAGAAAAAGACTGATAAAAAACAAAGAACAGAGACTTTAATTCCAAAAACAGATAAGGAGAGAACCACCAAACAAATGGCACCACAATTTATCACGACGTAGGAGAGTGGTGTAATACTGAATAAAATCAGGAAATATTGACACCTCATTGCGGGAGACGCAGACATTGGCAAGATCTTGGGTCCAAAACCTGCAGTCACATATAGAAAAACTAAGTCTCTGAAAGACATGTTAACATCGAGTCACTTTCAGGAAAAGCCAAAAACCAACTGGCTATCAGACCAACAAAAAGTATTCCGGAATTGCAGTGCATGCAAAGCATGTAAAATAGGTAAAAACACCAAAACCTACAATGAAGTAAATGGAAATTTAATGGACATTGATCAAAGTATTACCTGTACATCTTGCTTCATTATCTACATCATTGGGTGCGACTATGGAATGAGATATGGTGGGAGCACAACATGTATGCTCAAGAAATGGACACTTGAGCACATTTGTGCAGTAAAAAAAACAAAGAAATTACCTACACCACAGCAAATCACATGCAGAAATGCCAAAATGGAGACTGGTAGAAGATGTGCTATTATGGCTATCATATGATACCAGCACGAGAACGTGGAGGAGACCAAACCAAACTATTAAGACAAACAGAATCCCAATACATTGTAAGACTCAGAACAAAGGCCCCAAGAGTCATTAATAATGACAAAGAATTTTATCTACACCTATGATGAAGAACAATACAAAAAGAGAGAGAAATTAAATAAACATTCATCAAAATAACAACTATGAGAGGTGACCGAGGAAACATACTTCTGGTTAAACCATAATGTTCAGATTGGCCAGATACTATATCATATACACACACCAAATGGTGATAGAACATTATCAAAAACAAGATCTATAATCGAGATGAACTGTGCTTTGATAAAAACGATACTATATTTAATGGATTTGCCAAATGGAATGAGAAATCAACGCCTGAGACAGGCACTAACATACTATATAGCTCACACTAAGTAAATGGCTGTGGCCAGAATGTGGCATTATTTACATGCTTAATATATCTGACGTAAACTGTAAAGTTCTTTTAAATAAATTTAATTTGTTATTGAATTTTCAATAACGTTTTGTTTAAAGCGCACTAGAAATCCCAAAATGCCCCATAAAGGCTAAATGTGGGTATAAATAAGTGCAATAGATGAAGGACTAAATAACCATGTGAAAAGCCATGAGAGGGTTGAAACGTGTTGGTTGTGGAAGTTGCCTGAAATAAAACTGTGCAGAAATACCTGTTCTGGAATGCCACGTCTCTTGTTTTGCCAAAAACTTATTGGGCCAGGATCCCACCACTAGTTTGATATTCTCTAACAAATGGCCCCAAGGAAAGCGCACTTCTCATAGCAGGTGCCGGTGCCGAGGACGGACCTGTCCTCGCATTAATTGTGTTGTAATATTGGAAACATTGAGACACTGACATTTCAGTAGATAAATGTCAATGGTCGCTGATTGTCAATAAAGGTTGAATATGAAAAAAAGAAAAAAAGAAAAAAGAATAAAAGTGAAAGACTCTCAAAAAGGCCATCTATATACAAAGGAATCACCGTGGAATAAAGAACAGTTGATATATAAAAAACATCCATACAAAGAAAACTGATGATGCCAGTTGCCTCGAAATGGTAATTGTGTATATAGACTACATATCCCATAATGCCTCCTAATTGGAATGGATGGAAGAACTTATAAATAAGAAAGTAAAGATGGACTAACATACAGTGATCAAGACCTATTGCAGGTTGAAACGCGTAGGTGGTGGTCAGTGGTGAACAGATGCATGAATAAAAATCCTCAAACAGCAGCTTTGTTTGAGTGCTGTGTTTTCCTTTTTTACGAAGGAGCCTTGGTGACTATATAGATATATACACAAAAACACAAACAATCCGGAGTTCCATTGATGTGGAGACCTGAGCAGGACTTCAGCAGACTGTAATGCGTAATGTACACACACACGCTCCCCGGTGTAAAGAGCACGCTCAGACCAGTCCTATTACTTCAAAAAACAAATTTATTGTGAGTCAGGCTTCCCAAATGCATTTTGGCCATAGCCTTAATCAAGGGCTATGGAAGTGCACCAGCACCCTTAGTGAAATACACTCGATAGACATAAACAAGGGGTTAAATTTGACTTTGCTGAGCATAAAGGTGAAAACAAGAACGTCATATTTAAAGAAGTACAAATACCACATATCAACCATTATCTGCTGAATGAGTACCGTTTTAAGATACATTGCTTAACTTGTGCAAACTAATGAAAACTCAAGAACATAATATTACAATAATACTTGCAATAAAGCATTTTCTGTTAAACAAATTTCAACCTTAATAAATGAAATGGCTGCTCAAACATCATGTTGTGATAGTTGCATTGGCATTTAGAGGCTCAGCTTGTCATGAAGAGCTGTAACACACAATGCATAGGCAAGAAATGGCTGCTTGCACCAATGGTATTCGATACTCAGGCATTGTAGAGGCAGCATCTGTATTAATCTGCAAGCATTTCTTGAAACTATTCTATTCATGTCTTAATACAAACATGGTTTCCAATTTTGAAGCAAGGAGAAAAGAAGCATCAAACAAACTTGTTTTTCCTGCAATCTAGATGTAGCTGTTCCAATACTAGTACTGCCACTGGCATTAATACACAACTGGTTTTTGAGCAGCTTGAAACACTGCACAGAAAAGAATTACAATCTCGTTAGGAAGGCCTCCTAATCGGACTCGAGCATGCCGAATCCTATTCGGAACCCTTGTTTCCGACTGAATGTTACCCAGTTCCGATTGACTGATTACGAAGCCTTGAAAACCATTTGGGCTGTTGAATTGGTTCTGACAGGCATTCGTACAGGTCGAGCCTTTCGGAGCCTATTTGTACAGCTCTATGGACACGGCTTCCGAGCGAGCAATTAGAATGACAGATTCGGACAGCTGTTCTGATTCGGTTTGCCCAGAACAAAACGGCTGTCGGAATCATCCCATCACCCGGGGCCCTCTAATTCTTGCCAGTTAGGGTTCCCAAGGGACCCCATTTTCCTACCATGCACACTGTGGCAGGCACCAAGGGGTGCCCACCATCGGGTGCACGATTTTCCCAACCACCCCTTTCTTAATTGGGAGCCTGTGTTCTCATTCGGACACAGGCTCCCATTGAAGTCAATGGGAGTCCGACCGAATCAGATCCGGATGCATCATAATCGTTCGGTCAGACTCACCCGATCCAAATTGTCCGGAAAGCAATATTTTAGCTGTGGGTTGCTAGGTTTGTAGGATATGTGGCAAGCTAATTAAATAAAACTTACAAATAATTATGATTAATGTATAATTACATATTTAATTGATTAATAATAATGTCCATTGTGTAATAATTATATATTTTAGGTGTGTTTTAATTGAAAATGTATTATTACATTGTTTATGAATTTTGTAACTTGGGTAATTGTTGTTTATTTATTTAGATATATTTTATGTTAACCCCTTCGATGCTCATGACGAGCTCAGATCGTCATGGAGCACAGTGCTCCTGTGCTCATGACGAGCTGAGCTCGTCATGACCACACCCGTTTTTATTGCTGTCCAGCACAGCAGAGAAACAGGTGTAGCATCGATGAGGTTAAGGAATAAGGTTTATATTTTGAGTTTTTCTAAATTAATATGGTTGTTTATGTATGTAATTGTATGAAGAGAAGTAGTTTGCCTACTGTTGCTTAGAATGGAGTGTGAAGAGTATATCTTACCCCTCGGATGTCTGACGTTTCCCTAGTGTTTAACCCCTCACCGCTTCCCCTACTTTTGCACAGACTGAATAGTAAAACTTACCCCCTGAAGTCCAACGCTTTCCCTACTATTGCTTAGACTAGAGTGGGAATAGTAAATGTAACCTGTATGAAGTCCATCGCTTTCCCTAATGATGCACGGGCTGGAGTGTGAATAGTAAATTGGATCCAACAAAATTCCACTACGTTTCCTACTGTTGCGATGTTTGGAGTGGTAATAATATATTTACACCCTTCGAAGTCCTATAATTTCTTAACTGTTGCATAAACTGGAGTGGAAATAGTATATTTATTATTCCTTAGAGTCTAATACATTTACTAATATTGAGGAAATATTTTGAAAATGTGTTTAGAATTTTAATTGTATAGTATTTGTTTGTATATATATGTATTTTAATTTTAATAATTTTTTTGTAAATGTTTCTTTAGTTTTTTTAATTCTTCTTAATTAATTTGTTTGGAAATGTATTTAATGTTTTGGAATTAAATAGTTAATTTATTCAGTTTTGTAATAGATATTTATTGCCTCGGTGTGTGATCAAGGCAGGGGATCCTGCCAAAACGTGTCGTAGCCTGGAAATGCATAAATAAAGGACGGATAATATATCTTTGGATTGCGGTGTCGTTTTCCTGGTCAAGTGATTTTTGGAGTGCTGGAAGTGGTTGTTGGATATAATGTGCTTTTATGGTAGTAAATTTAAAGAATTAAACAAACAAATTAACATAATTCCAAACAATTTTTTTAAATAATTGTGTTACAATATATATCAACATACGTATGTATATATAGTAAATATATTATATAAGGTTGCTCCCTTGAAGATAATGTCATACCCTGTTGGGTGAGAGACTTGCCAACAATGTTGAAAGCATGGATGCCTTGTGGTAAGTCTTGCCAGTGATCAAGAGCATGGTAGTTGCTCGAAGCGCTTATGGCAGTTTGAGAAGCCTGCGACAAGCTGGAATCATTGCTGCATGTGGTGGTTTTTGCTTAAACCCCTCAGTGGGTGGTATCTTCAAGGGGCAACCTTGTGTATATGTATACTTACATACTTACACCAACAAATACCCTTCGCACACCATGAGAAAGGTATAAGCTGAAAAGTGTTGGTGACGAGGCATTAAATATAACAATAAATCACAGAAGAATCCTGGAGCGTCCTGGAATTGTTGGTGTATTATAGGGCTGCCAGAGCCCATCCAGGACTGCAGTGACGCTCATCCCCAGGTCTCGGGATCTCATTGATGTGATATATATATATATATATATATATATATATATATATATATATATATATATATATATATATATATATATATTTTCACTGTCATCACCCACGTGACACGGGAGGTTACCACCAGGGGGCGGTAACATACATTGTGCACTGCATTTAAAAAAGGCTTGTGATTGCTTTATTTTTTCACTGCAGCGTGAACAATGGCAATTGTGCTCGAAACGCGTCGCTGAACTGGCTTTGTGAAACTAAATAAACAAGAACTACTTGCTGAATTGGTGGTCCGTATTTTCCTTCTGTGGATGGCGTGGAGGTTTTGACCGCGTGCGCAGATCTAGAGAGAGGGAACCTGTGCTCTTATATATATATATATATATATATATATATATATATATATATGTATCTGTAGAGTCAGCTGAGTTGTTTGTCAATGCTATTAACATCTATATGCTGAACTTTACTGCACATTTTAGCAGTAATCGTGTGCAATTTCTAGATGTGGAACTGTATATCGAGGGTAATACAGTACAAACTAAACTGCATAGAATTAGTACTGCTAGCAACTCTATTCTACATGCCAGAAGCTCCCACCCAGCCATATTATCCGGAGTATCCCCTATGGGAAATTTCGGAGAATCTGGAGAATTTGTAGTTCAAAAAGTGATTTAAATGAAAGTCAGACTGAAACCCTCTAGCGTTTCCTGACACGGGGTTTTAGCATTAAGGAGTTGAAAATAGCATTGAATAAGGCAAATAGCCACAGTAGGGAAATATGCCTCCAGGGTAATACTGTAAACATCACCCCCACACCCGATGTTCCAACTCAGGACACCAGCCCACCAGACGAATTTAGACTAATTCAACTATGGTCATCAAGAGAAACACATCAGGAAAATGATTTACTCCAACCAGCCCATAGTTCTATCAGATATGACTTTGTCCCAGAGCCTGTCCAAACTTACATTCAGGCGCGCACCATCTATGCGGGACGCTCTTGTTAAAAGCAGTCCTGAAGTTAGCTCTTCAGCTACGTGGTTATCATCCGGGACAGGCTACTTCAAATGCACTTCCTGTCGAGCGTGTAAATTCATGGTCAATACCACAGAATACACCACAGCTTTTGACCCCAATCCTGTTAAGATCCAGGGCCACTATGACTGCAGGACTGACTATGCAGTCTACATCCTGGAATGTACCTACCACTTGAAATATATTGAGAGCCCTAAGCTCCAAGTGTACAACAGGATACTCCAGCACTTATGAGCTGTGGTCAATTCGGACCCTAACTACCCAGTCGCCCAACACTTAAAACTTGTCCACAATAATAATCTGAAGGGCCTGAGGTATTTTGTCATCGGGTCAGTGGCCAAATCACTCCATGGCAGAAACAGGGAGAAACAACTTCATCAGCTGGAGTCCCTGTTCATCCTACAATTAGATAGTAGGAGGCCTAATGGATTGAACATGGGGGAGGACCTGCATAACTTCTTATAGGGTGGGAATTTACGGGCCTTGTGCGTTTCAGACTGATTTTAACCTTTTCAAATCCCGGTCATCTCATGCACTGTTTCTGTTTGGGTATACTCTGTATTCATGTATAAATGTATACTTTGCGTTATGCACTCAGCCATATGTTGACAGAGTATTAGCACTAGCTATATATATCAATAGGGCGTACCATTGGCCTCACAACTTTGAATTTATATCTTCACACATCCTTGTTGTTTGCACAATTTAGCACTTGCACTTTACTTTTAGAACTCTTTTTTTAGGGAGTGTGCAATAGAGGTACAACATTACTTGACAAACATTGTGGCAATATAACATGAGTTATGTTACTAGATATAACTGTTCTTCATTTCCAGCATGAGGCACATTTTACCACTATGGTTGGATTTTTAAAACATTTGTATTTATGTGCCTGTTATCTTGTCGTTTACAGTTTTACTCTAATTTTTAAACTCATGAAATCACACTTGTGGTTACTTTTACATCATTGTATTTATCATATGTAAGTCAAAGAATGTTTTGCTGTCAAGTCTTTTATCCATTTCTAGTGCCTAGAGGTGTGGTTGAGAATTATACACCGAGGATGTGGTCACTATTTAAGGATTGTAATTGATCCAGCGCGTCATGTGATCAAGACCGTGGAAACGCGTCATGATAGGCACTTGCTTTCTACCGAATGGATGCTATTGATATTTTTTATTTTCTGCAAATAAAGCACTGTAACTTCACAAATCTACACGCTGTCATCCGTACCTGTTCTTCGCTGTATCGCTGGATGTGGTGAGCCAGGAGAGTGTTTCTTTATATATTACCTACTGGCGATAGCCAGTAGGCATATATAGTTAGGACCTAGCTACCATAGGAAATCCGCAACATTCTATTGGGAATAACTTTGGCGCCGGTTGAGGAATTTGCGTGTAATTTTTGAAAATTTAGGCCAGCTCCGCTCCGCTTCTTCCCTGGAAGTTTCGGGGGGATTCGTCATGCGGGGGCCGAGAAAAAAGGGGGGTCCCAAAACGTGTTTTCCCCATGTTAATTTCCATAGGACGAATGGACAAGGCTACAGCCCGAACCGCTGAATGGAATTACACCAAACTTTGCAAAATTGTAGGGACTGGTACGCAGAAGTGCCTTTTCTATATTTGGTGAAAATTGCTCCAGTAGTTTTTACGAAACTTAACTTCAAAAACACATATATATCTATATGCGCGCTTCCAGCTCCTACCGGTATGTGTACAGGTGAGCGCACCGGGCGCGCCATGGGATTGCACGAGCAGACAGCTGATTGGCTCTCGGGTGTCTGTCAACATTCTAAACAGTCCAGAGACCCGCCATCTTGTGTCTCGGTAGAATCGAGACACAAGAGGTGAAAAAAAAAAGGGAGAAATGATTAAAAGGGGGCAGGGTAGATACCTCTGACCCCCTAGGTTTTCTGAGGGGGGCCTAGAAGGGCCCTGAAGGGCAAAAAACCATTTTTTATTTGTTGTTTAAATTTTCACGGGGTAAGCGCTGGGTGCGTTCCCATGTATGCTTCCAGGTACGCGTACCCTGAGCGCACCACGGGGAAAAACAGTGTAACAAATTAGAGTAAAAAAATAATTTAGAGTACTTAGAGGTAGGGTAGCCCTGAAAAGAGCTGTTGTGTTATGTGGGTGTTTTTTGTACCTACAAGTAGGTACCGATGCAGAGTCTAAAATTCAAGAGGAAGACTCTATTCCCCTCATCTGAAAAGTGATGGTGTTCCTATTAACTCTCCTAAAAATGCCTTGCATGTTGTAACGCAAGTTGTTGTGGTATATGGAACCCATACCATAGTCACTGAGGAAAGCAGAAACAGATTTATTCAGATGTTTCCTTGCTTTCTCAATCTGTGGACAAAATTGGTTGGACCAGTTCCATTTTTGCCTTTGGCATATATTAGAATATACGAAGGCAGTTTTTGGAAAAAGTGACATAAATTGCCCAAAGGTGTCCTTTAAAAGCATTTCCAGACCTACCCCAGTCAACGTGCCCAGGTCATTTCCACCACAGTGCACAATTATGGGGTCAGGGTGTGGTAGATGCATAAAGGATTTTACCAATGGTATCAATTGGTGACATCTCAATCCTCTCTGGCCAATCCACATAATATCCACATTTGGTAAATCAAGGTTGTAAATACCTGTTTGCTGCATACTTTTCACCCCAGTGAACAAAGCTATGACCCACAATCCAGACTTTAGGCATCTTGAAGCTAGATGTGGTTGTATTCAGATGAGTTGTGGAAATGAAATGGCAGTTTGAAAGTAGGAGATTTGAAAAAAAAGTGGTTGACTCAGTTCTAGCGACAAACAAGATGGCTGCCAACACTTCCTGGTTTGGAGTGTTGACAGACAGTGGCAGGCAATCAGCATGCCTTCCTGAGAGCGCTGCATGTTCATTGGCTGTCAACACTTCCAACCAGGAAGTGTTAACATCCATCTTGTGCTAGTGTTGACAGACAGTGGCAGCTAATCAGCATGCCTTCCCAAGAAAGCTGCATGCTCATTGGCTGTCAACACCAGGAAGTGTTGGCATCCATCTTGTGCTCGGTAGACTGAGGCACAAGAAAGCAGAAAAACAAACGTTTAGATCACAAAAAGGGGGCAGGGTAGAAACACCCTGACCCCTAGGGCTGATTAGGTGGATATTAATATATTTAAACAGTATCCGCTAATAGAATTAGCATTTAAAAAACCTTTAAAATTCACTGAAAAAAACATAGGTTTCAGGCCTTATATAGTTAGGAATTAGCATTTAAAAAACCTTGCAAATTCACTGGAAAAACCATAGGTTTCAACCCTTATATAGTTAGGAATTAGCATTTAAAAAACCTTTGAAATTCACTCAAAAAACTATAATTTTAGGGGTGTTATAGTTAGCTGGACATTTCACTCATACAAAACCATTGAAATTGCTCCTATATAGTTAGTTGTACTAACTATATTTCGCGCAACCGCAATCCACTGCTGATGATGTCACATATTACATCATTCATGACATGGTCAGTGACATCACTGATGACATCTCATATGACATCACTGATGACATCACTGATGACATCATCCACATGACAATCATATACAACTTTTCCTTCTCTAGTAAAATCTTTCATCACTCTTTGTAAAATACAGAGTATCATATTTGAATCCATTGACACAGCAATACAAGTATCTAAAAACCCACTCAGTGATTCCTAGATGTATACACGCATCTAATCACTTACCTGTAGATTCACTCATACATGCTGTCAATGAACAATAAAACACTATCAAAAATACTTATACACCTATATCGACATTACACACCAGCACACAACCTATTCACATATGAAGTTATCCTACTCACTTATGCGAACAATGGATCATACTTACATACTTACTTAGCTACACACTTATACCAACCCCACTTCATAGTAAGTCATACTTAGTGTATTATAAAATCATTATTACAAGTATACAGTCACTCACACAATCATTGAGTCTTATGTATACTTATACTGTCACATACCCTGCCAAATGTTAGAATATGTAGTTTTAACTACATATATCTAATGAATCAACTATTCACACATCTTTGGGCAGTCACACCCCCCCTACCGAACCACACACACATTCACTCTCCCATACAAATACTCAGTTAACCAATTAATAACTAAAATACACTTTCATATAGCTAGTAAGCAACTGGAGAACGAGTTTACACAACAACTGACAAAGTGATACAGATATTCACACAGTTTAGTCACTATCCACTATATTTAGTGAGAAACTATACATTGTTAAAGTAAACAGTCAATTACACTGCTACTAAATCCTCCATCCAAATATTTATTTTTATATATTCACTCATTCCTCAATGCAAATTGCTATACATATAATGCATATTTAAATAACGAAGCAAACCACATTTACTGGATGATGTCATCAGTGATGTCATCAGTGATGTCATTTGAGATGTCATCAGTGATGTCACTGACCATGTCATGAATGAGGTAATATGTGACATCATCAGCAGTGGATTGCGGGTGCGTGAAATATAGTTAGTACAACTAACTATATAGGAGCAATTTCAATGGTTTTGTATGAGTGAAATGTCCAGCTAACTATAACACCCCTAAAATTATAGTTTTTTGAGTGAATTTCAAAGGTTTTTTAAATGCTAATTCCTAACTATATAAGGCCTGAAACCTATGGTTTTTTCAGTGAATTGGCAAGGTTTTTTAAATGCTAATTCCTAACTATATAAGGCCTGAAACCTATATTTTTTTCATATATATATATCCATACTAATATAATAAAGAGGGAGCCCAAACCTTTGAGGCGGGTAATCTCAGGAACCACAGCACCAATCACAACACCCAATACAGCGTTGGAAAGGGCAGTTGCAGCAGAAGGACATAGGCTATGCAGATGCCCACCATATACATTTAAAAGGTAAAAGAACAGTGCCAGCAAAGTAGTTCCTTGTGGGCGTGTCTGCGTTGTGCTGTGAGCGTGTGCTGGGGGTGTGACAAACGCTGGGGGCGTGTGGTACGTTCCGCCCTTCACGCCATGTCTCATATCGTCTGCTAATCCCACCCTGCTCCCTTTAAATACCCCTGCACCCCATATTCATAACCCACCCTTACTCCTTAAAATACCCCAACACCCTTAAACACTAACCCATCTTAACCCTATAAATATACCCTGTACCCCAAAATCCAAACCTACCCCTGAACCCTAAAATACCCCTGTACCCCAAAACCCAAACCTAGCCCTGAACCCTAAAAATACCCCTGTACCACAAAACGCAAATGAAGCCCTGAACCCTATAAATGCCCCTGTACCTCAAAACCCAAACCTACCCTGAACTCTAAAAATACCCCTGTACCCCAAGACCCAAACCTAGCCCTGAACCCTAAAAATACCACTGTACCCCAAAACTCAAACCTACCCCATAACCCTAAAATACCCCTCTACCCCAAAACCGAAACCTACCCCTGAACCCTAGAAATACCCCTGTACCCCAAAATCCAAACCTAGCCCTGAACCCTAAAAATAACATTGTACCCCAAAACCCAAACCTACCCCTGAACCCTAAAATACCCCTCTACCCCAAAACCCAAACCTAGCTCTGAACCCTAAAAATACCCCTGTACCCCAAAACCCAAACCTAGCCCTGAACCCTTAAAATACCCCTGTACCCCAAAACCCAAACCTATTCTGAACCCCAAAAAATACCCCTGTGCCCCAAAACCCAAACATACCCCTGAACCCTAAAAATATCCCTATACCCCAAAACCCAAACCTAGCCCTGAACCCTAAAAATACCCTGTACCCCAAAACCCATACCTATCCCTAAACCCTAAAACTACCCCTGTACCCCATAACCCAAAACTATATCTTAACCCTTAAAATACCCAAACACCCCAAAACATATACCTCAGTACCCCAAAACATATACCCCTATACTCATACTTACCTTATCCAAACATTTTAAAAAAAACGAATTTCGTTGTAAATGTATGCATGGTAAAAGCATATAAAATGTAATGCCATGCGTTATAATGGCATTGCGGAGTGATGGTATGTGGAAAGAAAGTTGTGGAATAATGGGCGTTTACCCTCCCCCGGTAAGTACATTGGTGGCACGGCGGCCCACATCTCCAGCAACATTACCTACTGGCTATCGCCAGTAGGTATATATAGTTAGGATTAATTCCCTATGGGATTTTTGAAAATTCTATGTCTAATAACTTTGGCGTTTGTGGACGGAATCGGCTGAAATTTTCAGGAAAATGGCACATTTTGTTTCTGAGCAGCCCCTGAAAATTTGGTGGGGTTTCGTCAAGGGGGGGCCGAGAAAAAAGGGGGGTCCCAAAACGCGTTTTTCCCATTCATTTTTCCATAGGGCCTTTGGCCTCACTTTTAGCTCGAACGGCTAAATGGATTTGCACGAAACTTGGCAAAATTGTAGGGACTGGTAGCCCGATGTGCCTTTGCTAGGTCTCAATATATGTGCTTCAGTGGATTTTGAGAAATTAACGTTTAAATCAAGATATATATCTGTAACAGCGCTCCGGGCAGCGATCCGGTCCGCTTACTTTTCGCTTATCGGAACTTTGCGCGCAGAAAGCTGATTGGCTCTCCGGTGTCTGTCAACATTCTAAACAGTCCGGAGCGGCCGCCATCTTGTCTCTCGGTAGGATCGAGAGAGAAGAAGAGGTGAAAAACGAAGGGGGAATTTAATGAAAGGGGGCAAGGTATCCCCCTCTTGACCCCCTAGGAATGTTGTTGGGGTTATTAAAGGGTTCCGTGGGGAAAAGGAAAAAAAAATGATTTTTCACGGTAGAAGCGCTTCACGGGCCGCGAACTGGGCCGCAAACTGGTAGCGAAACGGGAATTCGCCATTTTGTGCTTCGTTAATTAAATTACTAGGTATAAGGGGGTGCGGGAGACGTATCCTAATCCCCTATGTTTCCTGAGGGTGGCTGAGGAGGCTGATATATGTTGATACATCTCTTCCAGCGGCTGTGCGTGAGCTTTTTTTTATTTTTCTGCGTGACAGTCCGGAGCGGCCGCCATCTTGTCTCTCGGTAGGATCGAGAGAGAAGAAGAGGTGAAAAACGAAAGGGGAATTTAATGAAAGGGGGCAAGGTATCCGCCTTTTGACCCCCTAGGAATGTTGTTGGGGTTATTAAAGGGTCCCGTGGGGAAAAGGAAAAAAAAATGATTTTTCACGGTAGAAGCGCTTCACGGGCCGCGAACTGGGCCGCAAACTGGTAGCGAAACGGGAATTCGCCATTTTGTGCTTCGTTAATTAAATTACTAGGTATAAGGGGGTGCGGGAGACGTATCCTAATCCCCTATGTTTCCTGAGGGTGGCTGAGGAGGCTCATATATGTTGATACATCTCTTCCAGCGGCTGCGCCATCTTGCCTTTTTTCTAATGCCACAATTTTGTCGTGCACGGCATCCATTTTAGATGCCAGGCTGGTCCCAGGCTATCACCTACCCCTGCGGATGTAGTTTATGGCCCCAGCTGTAGAGAATTCAGACATGCCAACCCTCCCGATTCAGGCGTGTGACTACTGATTTCAGTGCTAGTCTCCCGCCTCCCGATTTCTGCAAGCAAAAACCCGGGGGCATATTACGAACAACTAGCGATAATTTTTGTCTCTAACTTGTTTAGAGACAAAAATTATCGCCGCACATCGGCGATTTTTATCGCAGATAAACCTTGCTATTATCGCAGAAAAGTCAGCGATATTCATGTATTATCGAGCAAATGCTCTTAGCCATGTTATCCACCTCCCATTGGATAACATGGCTAAGAACTGCTCAGGGCAGGTGTTAGATTTTGGAGATATTCGCGCTTAGCGCGAATATCTCCAAAAGTTGGTAATAGAAGATAGCGATGTTAGGGACTGTTTCCAGTCGCTAACATCTTGGTACGCCACTTTGCATGTCATTAGTGATAAGTATCACTGACATGCAAAGCGGGGCCCAAGATGGTCGCTATCTCCTTTTAGCTGTCACTAACTGGTGTTAGCGACAGCTTGGTAATAGGGAGATAATTTTATCTCCGCTTTCATGGCTTTTAAAGCCAAAAAAGCGGAGATAAACCCCCTTGATAATATGCCCCACGATTCCTTGGGGGTTTCAGCTGACAGGGCTTGGTATTGTGTTACATGGTAATTTTTCCAGGAAACGTCAGAGGGTCGATGCAGGGGTTCTAGAAGAGGTGATAAACCATTTAAGCCTCATGAACAAGCGCATGGTCTTTTAAAGATTTGTGAAGTACTCGGGGCGGCGGTGTGTGTGTGCCCTCTTTTAGGAGCGGGCGGGGAGGCACTGCCAGCAACTTGCCAGGTCAGGTAGTGTTCAACACGTGCATCACCCTTTCTCTGCCTGCTATTGCGCTCCATGCTTCGGAAAGGTAAGAAAAAGAACGTGTATTTGAGTTTGAAATGTCCGATCCTGCAGCAGCACACTTCCAAAGCCCACACATGACAATACCCGATTCAAGGCCCCATTCACCCGTTTTTAAAAAAATAGATAACACTCCAACAAAGTAAGATTATAAAACTTTATTAACTATTAACTATAACGAACGGAACAAAAACTAAAAACATTTAAACATTTTTCAACACAAAAAGCAACAATGGTTAGAAGCTGTCTTTTGTGCGAATAGTCCCAAGGCAGCACAACGTGCAGAGTTCTGGACGGCACCCAGGTGATGTCGCCTGGGTGCCGCACTGGTTTTGGGATCCTACAATGCAGCACAGAAAAACAGCGTGGGGCGTCCCGGGTGGTGCGGGGGGAGGCCTCGTCAGTAGCGGTCTGTTGTGCGAATAGTCCCAAGGCAGCAGAACGCGTTGAGATGTTGATGGGACTGTGTCCAGTGTCACATGGCTGACACAAAATGTACGACAGGCACCCAGGTGATGTCCAGTAAACTGCTGCACTGGTTTTGGTATCCTACAATGCTGCTCCGAAAATTGGCGTGCGGCGGCCCGGGGGTGGGGGAGGCGGCGTGAACGGGCCTCCCCAGGTGGCGGCCATCTAGCTGAGTTGCGCCCGCTCTTGCGGCTACAGCGTCTCGCTCACCATGTTGTTGAGTTGCTCCCACTCTTGCAGTGCAGCGATAGGCGGCTGCCACATGGCTCTTAAAATGGCGGACGGCTCCTCGGTTTTGGGCCTGGTCCACTGAAATGGCCCTGGGACACCTTGGAACTCGGACGCTTGCCTGCTAGGGCTTGGGCTCCATTCTCGAAAAGCGTCCCCTCAGCCGTGAAGATTCTACAAAAGTCTTGGGGGCCCCCGACTCCCGCAGGCTTCCGGTGGGGAGCGGCTGCCATGATTGCTCGCGGAATGACCATGACGGAGCCACGAGATGGTGGTGCTCTCATGGTGACGCCAGCTTCAGTCTGAAACATCCAGAAACAAGGTGGGGCTTTCATCGTTTGGGAAAAAAAAATGTTCTAAACCAATGAAAAGTGTTATTTTTAGGTCATATGACCAAGCCTTCCATCTTTAGGAAACCAAAAGTAAAATGAACCAATGAAAAGTTTTATAAACAAGTCACATGACCTGTTATGCGGCATAGGGCTACAAAAAGCGTAGAAAATCCGTTGGCACGTGAGGCGGCGTCAGTAGCGGACCGATGTGCGAATAGGCCGAAGGCAGCACAACGCGCCGAGATTCGGATGGCACCGAGGTGGTGTCCAGCAAATTGCCGCACTGGTGTGGCCATCCTACAATGCTGCGCCGAAAGACGGCGGGTCCAGCTGAGTTGCGGTCACTGTTGCGGTACAGTGACTCGAACGCGCCGAGATTCGGATGGCACCGAGGTGGTGTCCAGCAAATTGCCACACTGGTGTGGCCATCCTACAATGCTGCGCCGAAAGACGGCGTGTCCAGCTGAGTTGCGGTCACTGTTGCGGTACAGTGACTCGAACGCGCCGAGATCCGGATGGCACCGAGGTGGTGTCCAGCAAATTGCCGCACTGGTGTGGCCATCCTACAATGCTGCGCCGAAAGATGGCGTGTCCAGCTGAGTTGCGGTCACTCTTGCGGTACAGTGACTCGAACGCGCCGAGATCCGGATGGCACCGAGGTGGTGTCCAGCAAATTGCCATACTGGTGTGGCCATCCTACAATGCTGCGCCGAAAGACGGCGTGTTCAGCTGAGTTCGGGTCACTCTTCCGGCACAGTGACTCGAACGCGCCGAGATCCGGATGGCACCGAGGTGGTGTCCAGCAAGTGGCCGCACTGGTGTGGCCATCCTACAATGCTGCGCCGAAAGTCGGCGTGGGGTGCCCCGTTGGCTTATGAGGTGATGTCAGTAGTGGACTGATGTGTGAATAGGTCGGAACCAGCACAAGGCGCCAAGATCCGAATGGCAAGTCCTGGATGTTGAGTGCCTCAGTTGAGAGTTCTGAGCAGTGCTTGTAAGACTGTCTGAAGCTTATTTGCACCTGCTGCAGCTTCACTATTGCCCTGGTGTGGCCAAAGGTGGCACATGACATAGGCGGCCGGCTCCCGAGGTGCGGCGGAACTTTTTTCCTTTTCCTTTCTGCTTCTTTTCCTACAATCCGTTTCATCTGAAGACACGACCAGGTCCCTGAATGTGTGCAGCGGGACGCTATTGATTGAATGAAAATGGCGGCTTGACACAAAGCTGACTCAAGCGTTACTGTTGATGCTATACAGACAAAAATTGGTTTTCAGTTTGTACATTCTTCAGGTTTTTTTTTTCCATCCAAGTCTGATTGAGAGTTTGTAGAAAAATGGCTTCAGATTTTCCACATACTACTCTTCAACATTCTTCCTAAATGTAACAATGTGAAACTCACTAGGAGAACGGCTGTTTCTGTTTCCTTTCAAAATGCTGCCAACAATATTTTCTGAATGGAAGACACCATCTTGTAGCATAAAGGGCCGAAAGGGGTTCTGGTCTGGCCGATGGTTGGTGGAGACATTTTGACTATATCTTGGACCTGCCCGGCCTCGCCCAAAATGGCGCCGGTATAAATGGGACTCGTAACTCCTTGCCCGCAAATGTATATCTAGAAAATGTTATTGTAAGTGGCTGTGTCGTATTTTAATTACAAAATGTACGTCCACCGATTCCGCAACTGTTAGACACCTTTGTTCTTGCAACCTAATGGCCCGCTCGTTACGTTCTTCTACAGTGTAAATGTCTCCTCATCATATACGATTTCAGTTTGCTCCGTGGCCGGCCCACGTGGTTATAGGCCCGTATTTGTATACTGACATTTTCACAATAAAGGTTTTTAAAACAAAACACGGTAGTAGTATTTACATTGGTAAAGTTTTTACTTTTAGTCACTGTTTTCGAATCAGTAAAGGCAAGTGAAATAAAGCAGTCCAATTACATGACGGATAAAAGGTATAATATGTAGGAACGCAGTAAAGATAAATGCTTAATAGCAGTTGTGTTTTTCATGTCTGCAATATAAAGTGATCGATAAGAATCTGATAATCAGGCGTATCGGCGACTAAGATAGCAGGCCGAATCTCTTTTACTCAACGGCTCCGTTATGGAAGGAAGAAACGCCCTTTTTCTCGAAAAAGGAATATATTTTACTTACAAGACAGTTGTAAATTTTCCGGGAAAGTACATTAGCCTGGAATATTATAACATATGTTTGAAAAAAAAATATTGTTCGAAAACAATAAAAAGCGTAATTTTTAGGTCATATGACCAAGCTTTTCATCATTAAATTAACAAAAGTAAAATGAACCAATGAAAAGTTTTATTAACAAGTCACATGTCCTGTTATGCTTACGTTGCGCGCTGCGCGCCGCGGATCACTTCCGGGTGCGGTAACGCGGCGTGTCATATAACGCATTACGCGACAACGTAGGTCAAGAATATAGTCAAAATGTCTCCACCAACCAGCGTTCGGAACACAACTCCTTTCAGCAGTCCAAAAAGTTCTGTTAAATGACAACAGAGGGGACAGGCAACAAGAACCATCAGTCAAAGAGGGGAGGGCAAGTTCTTCTCTTCCGGGTCATGTTGGGGCGCTACCGGAACTGATCGAATTGGTAGTCTACAGTGTTTCTGGATGTTTCAGACTAAAGCTGGCGTCAGCATGAGACCACTACCATCTCGTAGCTCCGTCGTGGCCATTCCACGAGCAATCATGGCAGCCGCTCCCCACCAGAAGCCTGCGGGAGTCGGAGGCCCCCAAGACTTTTGTAGAATCTTCACGGCTGAGGAGAGGCTTTTCGAGAATGGGACCCAAGCCCTATCAGGGAAGCGTCCGAGTTCAAAGGTGTCCCAGGGCCATTTTAGTGGACCAGGCCCAAAACCGAAGAGCCGGCCGCCATTTTGAGAGTCCTGTGGCAGTCGCCTATCGCTGCACCGCAAGAGTGGGCGCAATTCAGCTGGATGGTGGGCAAGACGCTGTAGCCGCAAGAGTGGGCGCAACTCAGCTGGATGGGACAAGGTTCAGAATTGAAGAGTCATCAAAAGGCAAAAAGTTCCGCCGGATCCCGGGAGCCGGCCGCCTATGTCGGGGGCGATCTCAGGCTACACCAGTGCTATAAGACTTGGGGAGGGTGTCGGAGCCAAGCGTCTTCTCCGAGTCCATGGCCATCACACCGCCCCTCAGGGGCCTTCGTCAAGCTGTTTAGGAAGGTAACATATCACATTGTTTTCTAATGCAGTCAGGTCCACAAACGACACTCACTTACTTTGAGAATAGTGAAGCTGCAGTAGGTGGAAATAAGCTTCAGACAGTGTTACAAGCGCTGCTCAGAACTCTTAACTATGGCACCCAACATCCAGAACTTATGCTATTTGAGAATGGCAGTGACATCGAAGCATCTCAGGGACCAAAACCATTAACGTACTTTCACGTATGAAAATCTTACTTGGGGAGGGGGCAGGAGCGAAGCGCCCCCTCCCAGTCAGCGCCACCACACCGTATGTTGAAAATTTGAAGCCATCGTTCTACAAAGTCAACCAAACTTGGATTAAAAATCTAGAAAAATGTACAAACTGAAAACCAGTTTTGGTCTGCATAGCATCAGTAGCAACGCTTGAGTTAGCTTTGTGTCAAGCCGCAAATTTGATTCAACAAAGCACAGACATTGAAAAAGGCTCAAATTCAGAACTCTAAACTATGGCACCCAACATCCAGGAGCTTGCCATCCGGATCTTGGAGCCTTGTGCTGCTTTCGATCTATTCACACATCGGTCCACTACTGACATCATCTTATAAACCAACGTTATGTAAATAGTTTTTTAATAAAATGTTTTACCCTGTTTCTTTGCTGGTGTGTTGTCTATATTTTTAATATTTGCATACGGTTTGTCGTTATTTTGTGCGGGGTGGGTGATGGAGCCGAGCTGTCTTGCAGCCCTCATGGTGTGGAGCTCAGTTCATCTCACTATTTTCGTATTTCTCATGAAGGGTTGTTCCTAATATTTCTATTTTAGCGAGGTCAAAAAGAGATCCAATTAGTGGCCTACTGATTTTGCTCGATTACTTTTATTTTTTTTACACGATTTTTCACTATCTGCAAAGACTAAATAGAGTATTGTGACTTTGTGCTTGTTTGTAAATAGAGAATGATCCAAAGAGAACCAATTCTAAAACAGTAAATGCTTGGACAACAATCAATCAAATGGAGAGACAAGCAGCCACGACGGATTACAACGGGGGTAAAGGCCTGCGTTAACTACCCTTCAGTATCTGCAAAGAGAGAGTACTACTAAGACAAAAGAGGGGAGGGGGGGGGTGCAGCGTTCAAAGCACATCAGCGTGCATAAATACGAAAATGTTTTTATTTATCACGTACTTGACATTTTAAAGCTTTTCATATTTGCTATTAAAAAACCAATGAAATTCACAGAAAAAACCATAGGTTATAGTGGATATATAGTTAGGAATTTGCATTTACAAAACCTTGAAAATTCAATGAAAAAACCATTGGTTTTAGGCCATATATAGTTAGGGATTTGCATTTACAAAACCTTATTTTACTCGCATAAAACCATTGAAATTCCATATATAGTTATAAGCGCTAACTATATATCGCGCACCCGCAATCCACTGCTGATGATGTCACATATTACATCATTCATGACATGGTTAGTGACATCACTGATGACATCACTGATGACATCTCAAATGACATCACTGATGACATCACTGAAAACATCTCATTTGACATGACTGATAACATCACTGATGATATCATTCATGTGATAATACGATGAACCTCTTCAGACTCTAATATAACCTTAGATACAATCAGTGTAAACAGACACTCACAGACTGTCACTCATCCATGGAGTTACTCACACACCTAGTCAGTCATGCAAAGAATCAATCACACCTCCATTTCCTCAAATATACAGTTATACAAACTTTACTTATTCAAACATATACTAACACATATTTACTCTCTTATACAATCCCTGATACAAGTTCACAATGATCCATACAGCCACTCACACATTCATTGGCTCTTATGCACAGTTATTTATATATGTCAACTCTCACATGTACTGTGTTTTACATATGTACTTACTTTGACATGTAGCACTGAGATATCCATTCACTCACCAATACACTCATGCACACAGTCAACCGCCCATACAGCTGTTTCCACATGCACTTTTGAAACCATACATCTAGTGAATCAACTGCTCACACATCTATGCACAGAGTCACACACCTCCCAGCTACCCACACACACACTCAGTATCCCATACAAATACTTGGGCAACCAATCAATAACCCATATAGTTACTCATATAGCTACTTATCAACACATGGAACAGTTTACAGAACAACAGACATAATGATGCACAAATTGAGACAGTTTAGTCATTAACCCATGCACTCAGTGAGACACATTTAATCACTCACTCATATAGTCAGTCATGCACCTACTAAATCCTTCATCCAGACACTTATATATCCACTCATTCTTCAATATGTAAGAGATATTTTAACTTTACAGAAACATACAGTCACTGGATGATGTCATTTGAGATGTCATCAGTGATGTCACTAACCATGTCATGAATGATGTAATATGTGACATCATCAGCAGTGGATTGCGGGTGCGCGATATATAGTTAGCGCTTATAACTATATATGGAATTTCAATGGTTTTATGCGAGTAAAATAAGGTTTTGTAAATGCAAATCCCTAACTATATATGGCCTAAAACCAATGGTTTTTTCATTGAATTTTCAAGGTTTTGTAAATGCAAATTCCTAACTATATATCCACTATAACCTATGGTTTTTTCTGTGAATATATATATATTGCTGCAACACATTCGTTTTTTAGTGAAAGTAGACGGCACTCCAAGTTCCTTTTCCAAAGTGATTTTATTGGCAGACCCCCAGCCCCCTCGACAGACGTGTTTCACCTATATGGCTTAGTCTAAAAAAAAAAAAATATATATATATATATATATATATATATATATATTACCTACTGGCAGTCGCCAGTAGGTAGTTATAGTTAGGATTTTTTTCAATGTTAAATCTCAAAATTCTATTTGGAATAACTTTGGCGCCGGTTGACAAATCTGCCTGAAAATTTACTCAAAATGGCCTCGTCGAGCTCCGGTCCTTCCCTGGAAGTTTGGGGGGGGATTCGTCAAGCTGCGGCCGAGATAAAAGGGGGGTCCCACAACGCATTTTCCCCATGTTAATTTCCATAGGGGTGTCGATTTCACTTTTAGCCTGAACGGCTGAATGGATTTCCACCAAACTTGGCAAAATTGTATGGACTGGTAGCCCGATGTGCCTTTGCTATGTCTCAAGATATGTGCTCCAGTGGATTTTGAGTAATTTAGGTTAAAAAAAATATATATATCTATAGGCGCGCTCCGGTGCGCGCACCGGGGAGCGCAACAGGCGCGACACGCGACTTGCGCGCGGAAAGCTGATTGGCTCACGGGTGTCTGTAAACATTCGAAACAGTCCGGAGCGGCCGCCATCTTGTGTCTCGGTAGGATCGAGACACAAGAGGTGACACAAAAAAAAGGGAGAAATGACTATAATGGGGCAGGGTAGACCCCCTTCTGACCCCCTAACTCCTTACTTTTCTTCCCAACATTCACCTTCTTCCAGTCCCCCTACTTCTCTTCCTTTCTCCTCTCATACCTTTCTGTTCTTTCTTACTCATTTTCCTTTCCATTATCAATGCACTCCATTTCACTTACTCTTTTTCATTTTTTAAAGAATATAGCTCTTTGATGAGAATTGGAGGTAGTTCTGAAAAGAACTTTTTGTTTTCTTATTTTTTCAAAACAGGAGCAAAAACAGGGGATGGAAACTGCTCAACAGGAGCAAAAAGAACAAAAAAAAATAGGGGTGGAAAGGGCAGCGATGGTTTTCTAATGCTCGAACCATGAGCTGTACACTTTGTTCCCCAAAGGTAAGGAGTTGATTGCAGACAGTATCTGCATCTGAGGGCACCATGGTTAAAAGCAGGTTGGATATTTGGCACGAGCTCCTGCGATTGCCCTCTCCCAGAAGTAGTTGCTCCTCCGGTGGATGTAGAGGCCCCATCACTGGGAACCTCTTGTGCCAGATCCCTGACACTTTCCCGGGCAAAATTCTGGGGGTGCTTCCTCTCCACATGCCGGATCATCGTGAAGTTTCCAAATGAGTATTTTTTTAAGGGGTTACCCCGTGACAGGACTTCTTTGCAGATCCTGCACTCCACTTTTGGAGCATTCACCTTTTTTTGGTTAGGTTGTTATGGTTCCTTCCCGAATTAGGAGGAGGATGTAAATTCCACAGGAGCAAAGATGAAAAATCCCACACACTTCCCAAAGACACGGGCCCGAGTGGAAGATAAACACACTCCAGACCACGTGTCCACAAAAAGTGTGGGGGGAATTAATCCAAGGAGTATTCCAACTCTCCCCCAGCAGGGCTGGTGTAACTGCAGTCTTGAAGGCAGGAGAAAGCTGTAAAAAAATATACAATACTGCTCTATATCAGGAATACTTCCCAAACAGAGAAACAAGTGTTCAACATAAAGCTGCACTTACCTCACTATGGTGAGCGTCAATGCTTGAGCAGCCAAAAAGGTACTTAGGAAGGTTTCAAGTACCAGCTGAAACAGGGTGGCATAAATGGTCAAAAACTCACCAGGTAGAATAGGCTCTAAAGGGAAATCTTACCCATAAACTAAAGACAGGGTAGAACTGAGCCACCAGTCAAACTCATAAAGCTAAAGACAGAGTAAGGACTGGAAACAGAATAGCTGGTAACAAACTCTGGCCACCAATAGAGCTAAAGACAAGGTGGCACAGGGTACACACACCACGTCCGTCTCTTAAACTGAGGACTGAGCGGAACGGGTGCACACAGAACACACACGACACAAAACTATACAATATATTAAAATGAACACAAACAACTCTCCACGCCTTCAGCTCAAAAAACTAAACACAGAGCGAAGCGAGAGTGAACACAGGTGAGATGCGGGAGGCTCCGTTCACTCCTAAACTGAAGACAGAGTGAGCCAGAACCTTAAAGAGCCCGCGTGACAAATAAACGTAAGACACGGAAAAACACAGCACAAACAAATCCTGTCAGCGAAACAGAATGCTCTCTCGAATACGGAGAGCAAAATGCCACACAGGAACAGAGAATGCAAGGGGGAAGGATGGGATAAATCCCTACGGGAGAAATAGCGGGCAAAAGGAAATGCAAAGGGGTGGGGAGGATAAGGAGGCAGGCAAACAGAGCAAGGAGCGAGGCACCCAAAAAGGAATACCGTCAGGGATAAGAGAACAGGAGCCGAAGTCTCAGGAATCAGGAAAGCAATATCTCTGACAGGCGAGAGTAACAAGAACGCTACGAGGTCTTCACACAGCTGAGCACTGGGTAAAGGGGCGTGGTCACTAACCGGATCAGTAAGCCAAGCAGGGATTCGTGGGAGAGGCTTCCTTTTCACTCAGTAAGGGAGCGTCTCTAAATGCATAGATGGACCACGAATATTAGGGAATGTAGATAAAGGTATCGTGACAACTGAATGTTGAACACTCGTAATGATTAAGTAACTTCTACCACTCCTAACATAGGTGGTATTTTAAAAAATTTCCAAATAAAATGTTCCTTCACCTTTCGTTGAGGAGGCTCTTCATTGATAAATTCAGGTTCTTCATCACTGCTGGATTCTCTGGCAGCCATGGTAAACCAAGAAAGATCCAGGAGCAAAAAGGCAGGTCTTGCAGTCACAAAAGTGAAAGAAAAAGTGAAGGAAATGGGTGGGGATTTCATTCTTTGTAAAAAAAAACTGTTAGCAACCAATGAAAAGTGTTATTTTAAGGTCACATGACTTGACGCGCTGACGCTGCGCGCACCGGAGCGCTTCTGGGGCGCTTCCGGGGCGCATACGCGGCGCGAACGTAGGCGCTTCCGGGGCGCATACGCGGCGCATACGCGGCGCGAACATAGGCGCTTCTGGGGGTGCATACGCGGCGCGAACGTAGGTGCTTCCGGGGGCGCATACGCGGCGCGAACGTAGGCGTTTCCGGGGGCGCTTACGTTGCGCGCCGAAGTGACGTCATCATAGTTTTACGGAAATGCAAAATCATTTTCATTTCCTTATAAAAAAAAACTGCTTTTATTTGTATGGTACGAAATGTTTTGCGTTTTTTTTTACTTTTCATTCATATTTTTTTCACGAACGACAGTAGCGCTCTGGGTGCGCTTTCCGGAGAGCTTACCGGAGAGCTTTAAGGAGAGCTTACCGTAGAGCTTACCGGAGAGCTTACCGGAGCGCGCACCCAGAGCGCCCCAGGAAACAATGATAAAAGAAAAGAAAAAAAACTTAAAAATTCATACTTACACAAAACAGCAAATTGTAAAAACAAAACATAGGTTAGAAACTCGATATAGAAAGGAATTAGCATTTAAAAAACCTATGAAATTCACTGAAAAAACCATAGGTTTCACACCAGTTATAGTTAGGAATTAGCATTTAAAAAACCTATTAAATTCACTGAAAAAACCATAGGTTTCACACCAGTTATAGTTAGCTGGAAATTTTACTGACATAAAACCATTGAAATACCCACGTTATAGTTAGTTGGACTCACTATAACTTGCGCGCCTGCAATGCACTGCTGATGACGTCACATATTACATCACTCATGACATGGTCAGTGACATCACTCATGACATCACTGATGACACCATCCTTGTGACAGAGTGACAGACCTCCTTTCAGTGTAATGTAAGCCTTGAAACACATATTCAAAAATAGTATTTAACATTTTCAAAAAAATGGAGATATCCATACCAGTTACAACAAACAATTCAGTAATTCCACCATCTAAATACACATCCACTCATTCACCAACAGTTCTATATAGTCACTCATACATATACTCACTCATTATATGTAGTGATACACCTATACATCCTGTTACACTTCGACAGTCATCCAAAAGTTATTCACACATGCAAAAAAACTATTGAACATCCATTTATTTGCATATACAGCAATACACACTCACACTACCACTTTACTTCTAAGAATACTTACACATACTTACTCTCTTAAACAATCACTTATATAAACACATACTTATTTAAACAGAAACTCTTATAATCTCTCACTCTCACATATACTCACTTTTATAAATCAATACTCACATATACTAGATTAAAACATATGTCGTTACTGAAAAAGACAATAGTGAGACAGTCGTTTACTCACTAACATACACATATACACACTCATCCATCCATACAGTCCTGTACATATGCTGTCTTCAAAACACATACAAACAGTGAGTCAGTCACCAACCCATACAGCCACTTATACACAAAGTGAAACACTGATACATACATTTCAATATTTAAAAGTTACTTGCTAATATATGTATTCACTAAGATACACTTAATAAGGCAGTTAACCAATCAATTCTTTTAAAAACAAACATCCATTTACACACTTATTTAACCATTTATTCTTCCATCGTACTTTACAAATACATATACAAAACATATTTATTTTTCAGAAAGACACACATTCACTGGATGGTGTCATCAGTGATGTCATGAGTGATGTCACTGACCATGTCATAAGTGATGTAATATGTGACGTCATCAGCAGTGCATTGCAGGCGCGCAAGTTATAGTGAGTCCAACTAACTATAACGTGCGAATTTCAATGGTTTTATGTCAGTAAAATTTCCAGCTAACTATAACTGGTGTGAAACCTATGGTTTTTTCAGTGAATTTAATAGGTTTTTTAAATGCTAATTCCTAACTATAACTGGTGTGAAACCTATGGTTTTTTCAGTGAATATATATATATATATCAAAGCTCCATAGTTCCCACCTGTTGGGGACGCACTCTGACATCCACTGCAGCAACCTTCATGAGGTAAAAACCGGATTGGCGGGCGGATCCAGTTTACAGCATGCCTGTCGATTCACGCCGGACGCGTTTGGTGCTCATTGCACTCTTCAGCGGCGCGACGGTCATTTTGGCATAGAGGCCACACCTCCCACTTAAAAATCTGAGCCCACCAATGGGCGACTCAAATGAGTCTGAGTTGGTTTGTGGGTCTTGTGGTGTGTGCTTCAGTTATGTGCCGCTGTCTGGGATGTTTCAAGCCCACCAATGGGCCTCCACTCACAAATCCGGCTTGTCAATCCTCCATGGATGCCTCCACAGTGAGACTTCGTGATTCGGAGCTCCGTGGTCCCAAATTTCCTCTTGAAGGTTGCTGCAGTGGATGTCAGAGTGCGTCTCCAATAGGTGGGAACCTTGGAGCTTTGATATATATATGTCCTCAAGGGGGAACACCGAGCACTGTTAGAAAAACATGTGATACAATTATGGAGATATATTGATGATATTTTCATTATTTGAAGAGGGTCTGAGGAAGAGGCAATTAACTTTGTGGATATAATTAATTCCAACAAACTCAACCTCAGTTTTACCTACAATATTGATCCCCTATCCATCAGCTTTTCGGATATTCTGGTATCCATACAGGGAGGAAAAATTGAAACCAGTCCCTATCATAAACCCACGGCAGGCAATACATTGCTTCATGCCAGCAGCTTCCATCCACAACACACGATCGCCAGTCTACCATACGGTGAATTTCTACGAATCCGTAGAGCCTGCAGCACAGAGAGTGCGCTGAAAGAAGCACAAAATCAAGCTAAGTGCAAAATGATGGAACGTGGTTACAAAGAAAAGAAACTAGATCTAGCCATCCGAAAGGCCAATCAAAAAGACAGAACATCTCTTGTTCAATCAAATCACAGAGTAAATAAAATCCCAAACATTCCAACTCAGAAGGCAGTGGTAACTGACCAGATACCGAGCACAGATAACTCTTGCAGATGTATTTCTACTTTTAGTAGACAATCCTAGAACATTAAGAAGATCATAAATAGACAATGGCCCATAGTGCTCACTGACACTGTCTTAAATGAAGTTTATACCTCTAGACCTAATTTTACATTTCGCAAGGCCCATTCGATGAGGAATGATCTGGTCAAAACTAGCCATGAGCTCTACAGTAAAGAAATGTGGCTTTCCACCAAAAAAGGCTTTTATAAGTGCAATACTTGCAGGGCCTTCAAATTTGGTATTAACACCACCACATACACCAACGCGTTTTCTGAAATCCCGATTAAAATCAAGGGTCATTACACGTGTAAAACTGAATATGCCGTGTACGTGTTAAAGTGTATATGTGGTCTCCTATATGTAGGCAGCACAAAACTGCAAGTACATGCCAGAATACTGCAGCATTTAAGGGTGACGGTCAATTCTGACCCCATTTAAATGTGGGGGTCTGTTATGGACCCCCAAGCTTCGGGGACCACCCCCTCCCCGGGTGTTTCAAACGTTGGGAGGGGGCCACGTGGCCCCTCCCCTGGAGCTCTTGATGGCCCTGGGAACCGCCACCCCCCAGGGCCAGCTACTGAAGTGTCCCAAGACGCTCACCCCTGGACACTGCTACTTGCTATGGCCGGGTGAGAGCCATGGCAAACGCTGCTTTGCTTCATTGAAGCGAGAGCAGGGAAATTGCTCCCGCTTTAATGAAGCAAAGCAGGATTGCTTTTCCACAAGGGGTGCTGCATGTCAGCATCTCCCCTTGTGGAAAAGCAATGCCGGCTCCTGCAGGAGGCTGGGAGCCAGCGGGAACGTGGGGGCATTGGGGCTCCCCCCACGGTCCCCAACAGAGCGTGGCCCTGGGCAATGGGGTCCCTGGGGCCAGAAGTCACCCGGGAGGGGGGCATTCCCCAATAATGTTTTTTTAAAGGATGCACAGCCCCCAGGGATAGGGTCCCCAGGGCTAATAGAGGTCTAAGGAGGCCCCCCCTATTTAAAAATACAAAATATAAGGCCATGCCCCTGGATGGGGTCCCCAGGGACGAAATTGGCTTGGGAGGGGGGCCACTTGGCCCCCTTCCCATTTATTTTTTTATTTAATTTTAAAATAGGGGTCAGGCCCTGGGGATGAGGTTGCCAGGGCCCAAAAAATAGGAAAAGAAGGGATAACCACACAGCCACCCTTCTGAGAAAAAAAAAGGAAAAGCCGGCCTCATGCTGGAGGCCCTACCACCTCCTTGCAGCACTCTGGAAACATGCCCCCTAATGCATAGTAAGTTGGGGAAATAATTCCCCTTGAATACTGAGGGTCCCTGGGGCCAACTAGCCAACCAGGTACCTACAGTATGCGCCAGTGAGCTGCATTGCAGATTGATGGTCCAAGGCCACAACCCCTATTTGCACTACTCTGTAACGCAGCTCTGTGGCGCTTACTGGAGGTACCTGGTGGACTAGTTGGCCTCAAGGGACCCTCAGGATTCAAGGGGACTTAATGCCCCCAAATTGCAACATGGAAGGGGGTGCGTTTGCACAGTGGTGCAGGGAGGGGCAGGCCTGATATTACAAGTGTGCAAACACACCCCTTGGCACATTGTAAATTGGGGATTAAGTCCACTTGAACCCTGATGGTCCCTAGGGGCCAACTTGCCCACCAGGTACCTCCAGTAAGAGCCACAGAGCTGCGTTGCAGAGAGGTGGTCCGAGGCCACGTCCCTTCTTACACCACTCTGCAAACGCGGCTTCTGGTGCACTGCTGGTGGGGTGATGAGGTGCTCTTGTGTCCTGAGGACCTCAGGGCACAAGTGGACTTCATCCTCCGAGCAGCAGGGTGCCAGAAGCACTGGGGCATGGCTTCGGAACACTCTCGAAATCAGCTCTATGGCGCTTACTGGAGGTATCTTGTGGGCTAATTGGGCTCTAGGGACCTTCAGGATTCAAGGGTACTTAATAGGGATGTTATAGTTAGAAATTAGCATTTAAAAAACCTTATAAATTCACTGAAAAAACCCTAGGATTGAGGCACATTATAATTAGAAATTTTTGTTTTAAAAAACCATAGAGATTCACTGAAACAAACTTAGGTCTCAGGGAAGTTATAGTTAGAAATTAGCATATAAAAAAAAACATTGAAATTCACCGAGAAAAACATAGGTATCAGGCACAGTATGGTTAGAAATTAGCATTTAAAAAAACCTTACAAATTCCCTGAAAAAAACATAGGTTTCAGGGACATTATAGTTAGTTGGACATTTCACTCGTAAAAAAACATAGAAACTCTGCTGTTATAGTTAGTTCAGCTAACTATAACTTGTGCCCCTGCAATGCACTGCTGATGACGTCAAATAGTACATAATTCATGACATGGTCAGTGACATCACTGATGACATCACTGATGACATCTCAAACGACATCACTGATGACATCACTGATTACATCATTCATGTGCAAATCTGATGTACCTCCTCACACTCTAATATAACCTTTGATACACCCACTGTAAAATACAGAATACCATTTTTGAAACCATCGACACACCAATACCAGTTACTACATACGCACTCACTGAGTCCTAGGTCTAGACACACATCCACTCATTCACCCATACAATCACTCATACATGCAGTTACTCATCAATACAACACTATCATATGCACTCATACACCTATACAGACACTCACACACCACCACACATCCAGGGTTACTCACACAGCTAGTCAGTCATGTAAAGAATCAATCACACTTTCATTTACTGACCTATACAGTTATACACACAACACATATCGTTTCAAGCAGAAACAAACGCATACTTACTCTCTTATACAATCACTGATACAAGTACACTCATCCAAACAGCCAATCTCACAATCACTGACTCTCGTGTATAGTCATTTATATAGTCCAAATCTCACATACACTGCCTTTTACATATGTAGTTACTTGGACATGTACCACTGAGACATCCATTCACTCATCAACACACCCATACACACACTCACCCACCCATACAGATGTTTCTACATGCACGCTTGAAACCATACACCGAGTGAATCAACCACTCAAGCATCTATACACAGTCACACACCTCCCACCCACCCACACACACTCTCAGGCACCCATACAAATACTCCGGCAACCAAAACGTTAATCCATATAGACACTCATGTAGCAACTGACCAACCCAAGCAGCAGCGTATACAACAACAGACAAACTGATACAGACATTCACACAGTTTAGTCACTAACCCATGCATTCAGTAAGACACATGTAATCACTCACTTAAACAGTAAGTCGCGCACCTACAAAATCTAACATCCAGACACTTATACACCCACTCATTCTTTAAAACACCTTGGCATATATATAATACATATATAAAATGTAAAGAAACACACAGTCACTGGATTATGTTATCAGTGATGTCATCAGTGATGTCACTTTCCATGTCATGAATGATGTAATATGTGGTACAAAAGGGGGTGGTGATGGACGGAGCATCTGAATCAATCAAACACTCCCACCCAGTCAAAAGATCTGGGTTTAATCCATCACCGTTCTTTAGCCCACTCTGCCACCCCAGTTCAGACATGGCTATATGCAAATCAGTCCGACCCTGTGCCTCATGGGAACAGTCCAGCCCGAACTGCCAAGCCATGTCTTCCCTGTACCCGAGACAAGCTTCCGAGGACTGGTTTCTGGCATTCCAGCCGTCTTCGGCCTGGCTTGTGTAAGGATTGCAAGAGAGTTCCACAGGAGCGTCAGGAATCCGAAGAATAATCCACAGCCCTCCCCTACGGCCTCCCGACTCTATCAAACACTAGAGTACGAGAGACACGCCAGGGGAACACAGGGAGACAAAACAAGGGAAGATGATGAAG
The DNA here is from genome assembly GCF_964263255.1 of Lissotriton vulgaris. Lineage (NCBI taxonomy): Eukaryota > Metazoa > Chordata > Amphibia > Caudata > Salamandridae > Lissotriton > Lissotriton vulgaris. The sequence goes on from NC_141689.1 coordinate 1,664,163,328, forward strand.
AATAAATGATGTGTTGGTACTCTTCTGGATAATCTGCGTGGTACATCAATTGGGGAACTGACAACAGGCAGCCTGCAAAGAAAAGCAAGTAAGCAACTAGCTATTGGTACCCTACAAAGAAAACATTAGCACTCCTACAAATAGAAACAACACGTACCGGAATCCTTACTCTTTGTAGAACATGTCTATATACGACGTCTAGATATGGAACATCATCTGGCTCTGTGACAAGGATAATGTAAGGTGTTAGTGAGTATGCATTAAACTCAATAGTGATTCTATGATCTAAGCAATACACTTCTTACTTTAGCTGTTTTGTGGACTTCATGAAGCATTAGGCACTAACGAGTGATATGTAAGAAAACCTTTAGCCACCTCTTCTGATGCTGGGTATCTCTAGATGAAAAGCAATACAACATGCATAAATTATATGTATAACTAGTTTAGCATAAGTATTAAAGAGCGCAAAAGCGCTGTTACCGTGATTCCCTGTAAAGAAGCTGCAGATAGTACCCACTTGGATCCACGCAAGAGTTACTCCAAACACAAAGGCAAAGAATCAGAAGTATAAAGGTTGGGAAGATTAAATAATGAAGGGGGCAAAACTTGAACGAAGATAATCTAGCTATCTAGCTAAAGGGAAAGGGGGAAAAGAAAATGTAATGTCCAAAAAGGAACAACAGTGATCCAGGCTGGTTGTCCGGTAAAGCGCCTTTAATTCAGGCACAACGGAGAACAACCGGAAAGGCAGGAAAAAAAACCCTGCCGCCGAAACACAACTTCAAGGGCAAATATAGGAAGGGTTCACGAAGAACGTGAACTCAGGACACTAGGATTACGGGCGCCAAGCCTGAACGCCCGTAAAACTAATCGCCACTGCTTCAAAAACGCGAGGGCCGGTAAGACAGACTGCCGACCAGCGCTCCAAACAGGAAATCCCAGAAGCAAAATACGGACGTCAGGCAAAGAAGGTCAAGACGGAAGCAAACACGAAGGGAGCTTGACGCAAGAACGTGAAGCGTCTCTCCCAGCTTCCTGATGCTCTAAATAGCATTCGTCTTAAAGGGACAGTGTCTTTTGGGAATCTCGAAGCATGACAGCTTGCTTGAATCCAGGGGCAAAGTGAGCAAGGGACTCACGTCTGAGCATACCCTGCCACACTTATGGCGGCCAAAAGTGGTACAAAAGGGGGTGGTGATGGACGGAGCATCTGAATCAATCAAACACTCACACCCAGTCAAAAGATCTGGGTTTAATCCATCACCGTTGTTTAGCCCACTCTGCCACCCCAGTTCAGAGACGACTATATGCAAATCAGTCTGACCCTGTGCCTCATGGGAACAGTCCAGCCCGAACTGCCAAGCCATGTCTTCCCTGTACCGGAAACAAGCTTCCGAGGACCGGTTTCTGGCATTCCAGCCGTCTTCAGCCCGGCTTGCTTGAATCCAGTGGCAAAGTGAGCAAGGGACTCACTTCTGAGCATACCCTGCCACACTTATGGCGGCCAAAAGCAGTACAAAAGGGGGTGGTGATGGACGGAGCATCTGAATCAATCAAACACTCACACCCAGTCAAAAGATGTGGGTTTAATCCATCACCGTTCTTTAGCCCACTCTGCCACCCCAGTTCAGACATGGCTATATGCAAATCAGTCTGACCCTGTGCCTCATGGGAACAGTCCAGCCCGATCTGCCAAGCCATGTATTCCCTGTACCGGAAACAAGCTTCCGAGGACCGGTCACCACCCCCTTTTGTACCGCTTTTGGCCGCCATAAGTGTGGCAGGGTATGCTCAGACGTGAGTCCCTTGCTCACTTTGCCACTGGATTCAAGCAAGCCGGGCTGAAGACGGCTGGAATGCCAGAAACCGGGCCTCGGAAGCTTGTTTCCAGACCAGGGAAGACATGGCTTGGCAGTTCGGGCTGGACTGTTCCCATGAGGCACAGGGTCAGACTGATTTGCATATAGCCATGTCTGAACTGGGATGGCAGAGTGGGCTAAAGAACGGTGATGGATTAAACCCAGATCTTTTGACTGGGTGTGAGTGTTTGATTGATTCAGATGCTCCGTCCATCACCACCCCCTTTTGTACCGCTTTTGGCCGCCATAAGTGTGGCAGGGTATGCTCAGACGTGAGTCCCTTGCTCCCTTTGCCACTGGATTCAAGCAAGCTGGGCTGAAGATGGCTGGAATGCCAGAAACCGGTCCTCGGAAGCTTGTTTCCGGTCCAGGGAAGACATGGCTTGGCAGTTCGGGCTGGACTGTTCCCATGACGCACAGGGTCAGACTGATTTGCATATAGCCATGTCTGAACTGGGGTGGCAAAGTGGGCTAAAGAACGGTGATGGATTAAACCCAGATCTTTTGACTGGGTGTGAGTGTTTGATAGATTCAGATGCTCCATCCATCACCACCCCCTTTTGTACCGCTTTTGGCCGCCATAAGTGTGGCAGGGTATGCTCAGACGTGAGTCCCTTGCTCACTTTGCCACTGGATACAAGCAAGCCGGGCTGAAGACGGCTGAAATGCCAGAAACCGGTTCTCGGTAGCTTGTTTCCGGTCCAGGGAAGACATGGCTTGGCAGTTCGGGCTGGGCTGTTCCCATGAGGCACAGGGTCAGACTGATTTGCACATAGCCATGTCTGAACTGGGGTGGCAGAGTGGGCTAAAGAACGGCGATGGATTAAACCCAGATCTTTTGACTGGGTGTGAGTGTTTGATTGATTCAGATGCTCCGTCCATCACCACCCCCTTTTGTACCGCTAATGTAATATGTAACTTCATTAGCAGTGCATTGCAGGGGCGCTGAACTAACTATAAAGGCAGAATTTCTATGGTTTTGTACGAGTGAAATGTGCAACTAACTATAATGTTCCTGAAACCTATGTTTTTTCAGTGAATTTGTAGGGTTTTTTAAATGCTAATCTCTGACTATAACCTGTCTGAAACCTATGATTTTTTCAATAAAAAAACATATATATGTAGGAGAGTAGGGTCTGCAATCCTATGATCACCCAGATTTTTTGCTTTTGTTTCACTGGTTTACGACTTTCTCTGGCTGCGGGCCTGCTAATCAGACCCACAGCCTGGCTGTTCTCTTTCTAAATTACAATATGTACCCTAGGTGCATTTACCAATTGGTACTGGGCCACCTTATCAGACCCTGTAACTCAGGGCATAGGTGTACCCAGGGCCGTCAGGGGCTGCAGCATGTATTATGCCACCCCTGGCTGGCCTCCTAAATTTGACACAACTGGCTGCATGACAGCTGGGGCGAAGTCGTGTAATCACACTTTGCTTTAGATATAGTAGCTCTATATCTAACCACACAATGGACACCCGAGTTCCTATCAGTCACTCCTATGGCAGGCCTTAACAATCCTGAAGGCAGAGTGCGTGGGCTCGTGTGAGCTAGGTTCAGGCCCGAGCCGAGCCCGGTTGCAGCTTGCGGAATCAAGACCCAATGGCTGTTCCATGATAACGCGTACCCCATCGGTAACTTCGGTGTCGCGTTATCAAGACATGTCGAGTAAGGTGTCATACGAATCGGGATGCTGCCCTCTCACCAACTCTGGCGACGAGGTTAGCATTCCGCCCTTCTAGAGGGACACGACATGTGTGTAACTGTGAACCCCGGTTAAAGTTAACTGAAGCCTCAGCTCCACAAAATGGATGCTGCCACCACAGACACGAGTCTGACCTCCTGCTGTTGGGAGTCCTTCCAGCGAGGAGAGCTTGGACAAAGGGTTTCCTGTCGAGGGCGGTGTTCGCACCGTCCCAGACAGGGTTTGTGTATTCTGGGTAGGTAGGGCTTTTGCGAGAAGGTGACTGCGGAGTGGCACCCCGGTGCTCACTACGCATCTGCCGGTCAGAACCAGTTCCAGGGGCACCAGCCCTGGCCTGGGGAAAGTCCGGCAGGGGAGAGGGGTGTAACTACCTCCCTTCCTGGTCCCACCCTTAGGGCAGGACCTAGTCATGTACCCACCCCTTTCTTTAGAATAAAGGCCGGAGCGGGGACCCTTCCAAATTAGATCATCTTTGAATCAAGAACTACTTTCTACGAAAGGACACTCAAGACTCTTCTCAAGATTTCTCCCTTGTGACTAAGGAGTAGTCACCCTGCATCAGCGGGCACCATCTAAGAACTCTGCGGTTTGCTGTAAGTCCTTCCTCAAGGAATCCGACGGCCCAGCTTGACGAGAACCGGCTTCCCTGGCACCTCTGACCTCTACCCACGTCATCAGCTCAGCTGTGATCTGTGGGTGCGACGAGACCTCGAGGGACCGGCCATTATCAGAACCTGCACGCTCTTAAACCAGCACGACCATCGAAGCGATTCCCTGGTGAGTGCTCTGGGGTCCGAGAAGCCCCGACCCTGAGCCGCTCCAGCACCGAAGTGCAGTCTCCCAGCATCTCCACGATCTGCGTGGGGCCCTTCTGCTCAGCACGTTGTCTGGTCACTAGCCGCTGGCTTGTGCTCTTCTGTGACGACATCCGACAATCAACACTGCTGGTCTGGTTGCTCCAGACTGGCCCTTGCTTCCATCTTTTCGAGAAGCACTCCGGACCCTCCTGGTCCACTCAAGACGCCATCTTAGGCCCACCACGTGGCCCTGAGATTTGCCAAGGCTTGTTGCCCCATCCTGGGCCCAGCGACGCCGACAGCATCATCCTTCGTGGGACAGCTCGCACCTCCACCGTGGTCGCCGACAACGCCTCCTGGTCCGTGAGACTGCAGAGCCTAGCGTCGCCCACTCACCTGGTCGAGGTGACGGCCAACCGGTGCCATCCTGGTACCCTCTGACTACTGGCTAGTAGTACGAACTTGGTCCCCTCTGCTTTCAGGTATCAACGATCTCTGATCCAGGCTTGGATCTCTACGAACTATTCATCACTGGTCGCCGGCCAGCAACTCCTTTTCTTCCGGCTCCTGGCTCGTCAGCGAAGACCCCGACGCCTGTAAGACTTGTGCAGCTGCAGCCCTCGTGGCTAGGTAACTCGGCATTTCGGTGCCTGCATAGCCCCTTTACTCTAGGGTCCCGAGTCCCTCGCTTCCGACTTGCCTTATCGGGTCCACCCGAGACCTTAAACTTTCCGTGTCCTTGGACACTTGTTTTAATTGTGCACTTGAAGTATTTGCTAAAGAGATTTGGTTTGTGCTTAGTACCCTGTCCTCATAAAGAGTACAGGGCTGTTGTGATTCTTAATAAACATACTGTTTATTTTCATAACACTTGTGTGGTGTCCTTTCACTGGGTGTTCAAGGGGTACATGTGTGGTAAACAGCTGGCTTAACGCGCCCTCTCGAGTCTTTAGCCTTAGACTGCTCGTATCCACGCTACTAGGATAGCTGGTCTATAGGTTGACTTACAACCAAACACCATAAGGGTCGTTGGAACGATACATAGCGGTCGCTAGAATAGCGAACGTTGCATATCGGGCCAACTTCTCACATTGGTGAGCAGCGGTTGGGATTCGAGCTTGCTGTTGTTTTACCACACGTATCCTAAGAATATCTTGTTGAAAGATCGCATAAGTACCGTTAGTACATATAACCAAAGCTTAGAATACTCTGAGTTCTACTGAACCAGCTGTTGCAGCTCCTCAAGGCTTAGCACACCTTGGCCGCAACTCTTAGCAAGGGAACAGTAGGTAAACACGTAGTGTAGGTAGGTGCATCACTTACACCACACTAGAAACAGTATGTCGGACAAAGGAGGAAACTCTGAGTCTCCCCTTGTGTCAGTTGACCCTCCACAGGTCATCCCTTCAAGATATACTGTGCTGAGCTTCAAGGAGTTAAGACAGGTGTGTCACTCCCGGAAGATCAAGCAGGGGTCTAACCCCACCACGTCCTTTCTGATTGGTCTCTTGGAGACTTATGATGCCAGAAAAGCTGAGACCCGTCTTAGCTCTTCTAATCCAGAAGGAGACATGCCTCCCCTCGAGGGAACTAGAGACGATCCTGACCTCATCCACCTCGCAACTGAGAACGAAGATGTGGAGGATGATGAGGATGAGGATCCCTCTGGGGATGAGGCAGATAAGGGACAGGTAGAAGTCGTCAGACTAAGCAGGTCCAACTTAAGCAAACATGATAGCGGTACTGGGGGACCCCTGGGGCCACTATCAGGTCAGCTTAACATTGGGAATGGACGAGCCCGATCTCTGTCAAGAGACTCTGGCAGATCCCTTCAAACCAATGGCTCTCGCAACTCTTCTCAGAGAGGGATGACGTCCCCTCAGCGGAGAGTGTACGAAGCTAAGGAAAGGGCAGCTAATCTGAGGATCGAAAGGGAAGAACTTGCCCTGGCCAAAGAAAGGCTTGCCTTTGCGAGAGAGCAACAGTTAAGTGGGGTAGTCCCCACTGGTGGCAGCAATGTACCTAGCAATAGGGAAAAGAGTTTCGATACGAAACACCTTGGGAAGATAGTGCCCCCCTTTAAACAAGGGGATGACATCCACAAATGGATTACTGCTTTGGAGAGGGCCTGCACTGTGCAAGGTGTTCCCCAGAGTCAGTGGGCAGCTATCTTGTGGCTCTCCTTTGAAGGTAAAGGAAGAGACAAGCTCCTCACCACAAGGGTGGAGGATGCGAACGATTACCAAGTCTTGAAAAATACACTCGTTGAAGGGTTCGGCCTAACCACTGAGCAGTACAGGGTGCTGTTCAGGGATACCCAGAAAACGCAGTCTCAAGATTGGTCTGACTTTGTCGATTGTGCCACTAAGGCTTTTGAGGGCTGGTTGCTGGGCAGTAAGGTTACTGATTACAAAGGATTGTATAATTTGATGATGAGAGAACAAATTTTAAACAATTGTCAGAACCAGTTGTTGCATCAGCATCTTGTCGACTCGGATCTGACCTCTCCCCAAGAATTGGGAAAGAAGGCAGACAGATGGGTTCGCACGAGAGTTAAACAGAACCAGGGCCAGAATCAAGGTGGTCAGAAGAAAGCAGACCAGAAGGGTAAAGATTCTAAGGGGGAACAAAATGACCAGAAGTCTTCGACAGGTCCCCAACAACCCAAAGAGGGAGGGGGTCAGGCTCCCCAAAAGAAGAAAGAAGGCCAATCCAAAAGATGGTGCCAGTACTGTAAAAGTAAATCTCACTGGTTTAGTGAGTGCACCAAGAAAGGAGGAGGGCAGACTCCTGCCACTGCAGCCCCTAAGGCACCTGTGCCCCCTAGTACAGTCAGCAGTGGTAGTGCGCCTCCCAAGGGTTTAGTAGGGTTAACTCTGGGTTCTGAGGGGCGTGACAACTTAGTTGGCACACTCACTCAGGCTGTCCTTGTCAGTACAGGGGACGCGGACGTGTCCCCTGACATAAGTCCCAATACCTTGGGCAAATACAGACAGACGCCTTTCATAAATGGAAAGATGGCTCAGGCCTATAGGGACACTTGTGCCAGCGTCACCATGGTGACGCCTAACTTCGTGGACCCTGGACAGATCATGCCAGGTACAGAATTCCTGGTGACCAATGCAAGCAATGTCACTACCAATCACAGTATGGCAATTGTAGCTTTCTCCTGGGGAGGGGTAACTGGCCAAAAGAAGGTTGTAGTTAGTCCAGACCTCCCAGTGGATTGTTTGTTGGGCAATGATTTGGAGTCGTCACAATGGTCAGAAGTGGAGCACCGGACTCACATGGAAATGTTAGGTTTGCCAGCACATGTGTTCGCTGTGACCAGGTCACAGGTCAGGAAATGCCCCACTGAACAGGTGCTGGATCCTGGAACAACGGACCAGACACCTCCCAAGAAAAAGAGCAGTAGGGTTAAGGCTGCGCCTTCCCCCTTGCCCCAGGTCGTGGATCAAGTCTCAGAGGAGGCTGACCTACAGGAATTGAGGGAAACTGAGCCTAGGGAGTTCGAACTTGATCAAGTTGAATTCTTGGGTTCAGGGGGACCCTCAAGGGAAGACCTGGGGAAGGACCAGTTAGACTGCCCTTCTCTTGAACCCCTCAGACAGCAGGCTGCTGCTGAGGCTGCTGGGAACGCCACAGGTACCCACAGGGTATACTGGGAAGATGGACTCCTGTACACTGAGTCAAGAGACCCCAAGCCTGGCATGACCAGGAGGCTGGTCGTACCCTTGTCTCAGTGTGGTTTCCTATTTACCTTGGCCCACGAGATTCCCTTAGCAGGTCACTTAGGCCAGACGAAAACGTGGGACAGGCTTGTCTCACACTTTCACTGGCCTCATATGAACGAAGATACCAAGGAGTTTTGCCGCTCCTGTGTCACTTGCCAAGCCAGTGGTAAGTCAGGTGGCACGACAAAGGCCCCCCTTATACCAATGCCTGTGGTGGGGGTGCCCTTTGAACGGGTGGGGATCGACATCGTCGGTCCCATGGAACCACCAACAGCATCAGGGCACAAGTTTATACTGGTGGTAGTGGATCATGCCACCAGGTATCCTGAAGCTATTCCCCTTAGGACCACTACAGCACCTGTTGTGGCAAGAGCCCTAGTTGGAGTATTCTCCAGAGTGGGCTTCCCTAAGGAGGTCGTCTCCGACAGAGGTGCAAACTTTATGTCGAGCTACTTAACTGCTATGTGGAAGGAATGTGGTGTCAACTACAAGTTCACTACACCCTATCATCCACAATGCAATGGGCTTGTTGAGAGATTCAACAGGACCCTTAAAGGGATGATTCATGGACTACCTGAAAAGCTTCGGCGTAGATGGGACGTACTGATCCCCTGCCTCTTGTTCGCCTACAGAGAAGTCCCACAGAAGGGGGTTGGCTACAGCCCTTTTGAACTTTTGTACGGGCATCCTGTAAGAGGACCCCTGTGTTTGGTGAAGGAAGGATGGGAGAGACCTCTCAAAAAGCCTGCAGCCAACATAGTGGACTATGTGCTTGGCCTCCGCTCGCGGATGGCTGAATACATGGAGAAGGCATCTGAAAACCTTAAGGCCAGCCAAGAACTCCAAAAAGCTTGGCATGACCAAAAGGCTGTCTTGACTGTTTATCAGCCCGGACAGAAGGTGTGGGTGTTGGAGCCAGTGGCCCCAGCAGCGCTCAAGGACAAATGGTCCGGGCCCTACACCATCCTGGAGAAAAAGGGAGAGGTCACCTACCTGGTCGACCTGGGAACTCCCCGGAGCCCCCACAGGGTGCTTCATGTCAACAGGCTCAAGGCATATGTCGACAGGAAGGACATGAGTTTGCTCATAGCCCTAGATGAGGGACAGGAAGAAGAGAGCGACCCTCTCCCCGACCTGCTCACTCAGAATCCTGACGATGGATCGGTAGATGGTGTTGTCTTTTGTGGCAGCCTCTCCGAGCATCAACAGAGCGACTGTAAACAGGTTCTTCAGTCGTTCAGACATATGTTTTCTCTAACACCCAGCCAGACCGATTGGTGCACCCATGAGGTTGACACTGGTGACAGCTTGCCCGTTAAGAGTAAAATCTACCGGCAGCCTGATCACGTTAGAGACTGCATCAAGAGTGAAGTGCAGAAAATGTTGGAGCTGGGAGTCATTGAACCCTCGGATAGCCCTTGGGCTAGTCCCGTAGTTCTAGTGCCGAAACCTCACACCCAGGGTGGTAAGAGAGAGATGAGGTTTTGCGTAGATTACAGGGGTCTCAATGCAGTCACTAAGACTGACGCCCACCCAATACCAAGGGCAGACGAGCTTATTGATAGATTGGCTTCGGCCAACTACTTAAGTACGTTTGACCTGACAGCTGGGTATTGGCAAATCAGGTTAGCTGAGGACGCCAAGCCTAAAACCGCATTTTCAACCCCTGGTGGGCATTATCAGTTTGTGGTGATGCCCTTTGGTCTGAAAAATGCACCTGCCACCTTCCAACGGTTGGTGAATCAAGTCCTTACTGGGCTGGATGACTTCTGTGCGGCGTATCTTGACGATATTGCTGTCTTTAGCTCCACCTGGGAGGATCACCTGGTCCACCTGCGGAAAGTGTTAGAGGCCCTGCAAGCCGCAGGCCTCACTATCAAGGCCACCAAGTGCCAGATAGGGCAGACACAGGTTGTATACCTGGGCCACCTTGTAGGTGGAGGCCAGGTTCAGCCACTGGAGAGCAAGATACAGTCAATCAGGGACTGGGCTCCTCCAACCACCCAGACTCAGGTTCGAGCTTTCTTGGGCCTGACTGGATACTACCGGAAGTTTGTCAGGAACTATGGTTCCATCGCGACACCATTAAACGAACTGACAAGCAAGAAAATGCCAAAAAAGGTTCAGTGGACAGCGAGCTGTCAAAAAGCATTCGATGACCTAAAACAGGCCATGTGCACGGCGCCTATCCTCAAGAGTCCGGACTACTCCAAACCATTCATTGTCCAAACAGATGCTTCTGAGTTGGGTGTGGGAGCTGTTCTTTCTCAACTGAATTTTGATGGTCAAGACCAACCCATTGCTTTTATAAGCAGAAGGCTGACCCCTAGAGAGAAGAATTGGTCAGCTATTGAGAGGGAGGCCTTTGCTGTGGTTTGGGCCCTGAAGAAGCTGAGGCCATATTTGTTTGGCACTCACTTCAAGATTCAGACCGACCATAAGCCCCTCTTGTGGCTAAATCAGATGAAGGGTGAAAACCCCAAACTGCTAAGGTGGTCCATTTCCCTACAGGGGATGGACTTTACAGTGGAACATAGACCTGGTACTGATCATGGCAATGCCGATGGGCTCTCCAGATATTTCCACTTAGAAAAAGAAGACTCACCTGGTCAAGGTTAGCTTATTGTTCCGACGTTTGGGGGGGGGGGTCATGTAGGAGAGTAGGGTCTGCAATCCTATGATCACCCAGATTTTTTGCTTTTGTTTCACTGGTTTACGACTTTCTCTGGCTGCGGGCCTGCTAATCAGACCCACAGCCTGGCTGTTCTCTTTCTAAATTACAATATGTACCCTAGGTGCATTTACCAATTGGTACTGGGCCACCTTATCAGACCCTGTAACTCAGGGCATAGGTGTACCCAGGGCCGTCAGGGGCTGCAGCATGTATTATGCCACCCCTGGCTGGCCTCCTAAATTTGACACAACTGGCTGCATGACAGCTGGGGCGAAGTCGTGTAATCACACTTTGCTTTAGATATAGTAGCTCTATATCTAACCACACAATGGACACCCGAGTTCCTATCAGTCACTCCTATGGCAGGCCTTAACAATCCTGAAGGCAGAGTGCGTGGGCTCGTGTGAGCTAGGTTCAGGCCCGAGCCGAGCCCGGTTGCAGCTTGCGGAATCAAGACCCAATGGCTGTTCCATGATAACGCGTACCCCATCGGTAACTTCGGTGTCGCGTTATCAAGACATGTCGAGTAAGGTGTCATACGAATCGGGATGCTGCCCTCTCACCAACTCTGGCGACGAGGTTAGCATTCCGCCCTTCTAGAGGGACACGACATGTGTGTAACTGTGAACCCCGGTTAAAGTTAACTGAAGCCTCAGCTCCACAAAATGGATGCTGCCACCACAGACACGAGTCTGACCTCCTGCTGTTGGGAGTCCTTCCAGTGAGGAGAGCTTGGACAAAGGGTTTCCTGTCGAGGGCGGTGTTCGCACCGTCCCAGACAGGGTTTGTGTATTCTGGGTAGGTAGGGCTTTTGCGAGAAGGTGACTGCGGAGTGGCACCCCGGTGCTCACTACGCATCTGCCGGTCAGAACCAGTTCCAGGGGCACCAGCCCTGGCCTGGGGAAAGTCCGGCAGGGGAGAGGGGTGTAACTACCTCCCTTCCTGGTCCCACCCTTAGGGCAGGACCTAGTCATGTACCCACCCCTTTCTTTAGAATAAAGGCCGGAGCGGGGACCCTTCCAAATTAGATCATCTTTGAATCAAGAACTACTTTCTACGAAAGGACACTCAAGACTCTTCTCAAGATTTCTCCCTTGTGACTAAGGAGTAGTCACCCTGCATCAGCGGGCACCATCTAAGAACTCTGCGGTTTGCTGTAAGTCCTTCCTCAAGGAATCCGACGGCCCAGCTCGACGAGAACCGGCTTCCCTGGCACCTCTGACCTCTACCCACGTCATCAGCTCAGCTGTGATCTGTGGGTGCGACGAGACCTCGAGGGACCGGCCATCATCAGAACCTGCACGCTCTTAAACCAGCACGACCATCGAAGTGATTCCCTGGTGAGTGCTCTGGGGTCCGAGAAGCCCCGACCCTGAGCCGCTCCAGCACCGAAGTGCAGTCTCCCAGCATCTCCACGATCTGCGTGGGGCCCTTCTGCTCGCTGCTCAGCACGTTGTCTGGTCACTAGCCGCTGGCTTGTGCTCTTCTGTGACGACATCCGACAATCAACACTGCTGGTCTGGTTGCTCCAGACTGGCCCTTGCTTCCATCTTTTCGAGAAGCACTCCGGACCCTCCTGGTCCACTCAAGACGCCATCTTAGGCCCACCACGTGGCCCTGAGATTTGCCAAGGCTTGTTGCCCCATCCTGGGCCCAGCGACGCCGACAGCATCATCCTTCGTGGGACAGCTCGCACCTCCACCGTGGTCGCCGACAACGCCTCCTGGTCCGTGAGACTGCAGAGCCTAGCGTCGCCCACTCACCTGGTCGAGGTGACGGCCAACCGGTGCCATCCTGGTACCCTCTGACTACTGGCTAGTAGTACGAACTTGGTCCCCTCTGCTTTCAGGTATCAACGATCTCTGATCCAGGCTTGGATCTCTACGAACTATTCATCACTGGTCGCCGGCCAGCAACTCCTTTTCTTCCGGCTCCTGGCTCGTCAGCGAAGACCCCGACGCCTGTAAGACTTGTGCAGCCGCAGCCCTCGTGGCTAGGTAACTCGGCATTTCGGTGCCTGCATAGCCCCTTTACTCTAGGGTCCCGAGTCCCTCGCTTCCGACTTGCCTTATCGGGTCCACCCGAGACCTTAAACTTTCCGTGTCCTTGGACACTTGTTTTAATTGTGCACTTGAAGTATTTGCTAAAGAGATTTGGTTTGTGCTTAGTACCCTGTCCTCATAAAGAGTACAGGGCTGTTGTGATTCTTAATAAACATACTGTTTATTTTCATAACACTTGTGTGGTGTCCTTTCACTGGGTGTTCAAGGGGTACATGTGTGGTAAACAGCTGGCTTAACGCGCCCTCTCGAGTCTTTAGCCTTAGACTGCTCGTATCCACGCTACTAGGATAGCTGGTCTATAGGTTGACTTACAACCAAACACCATAAGGGTCGTTGGAACGATACATAGCGGTCGCTAGAATAGCGAACGTTGCATATCGGGCCAACTTCTCACAATATATATATATTTTTTTCACTGAATTCAAAAGAAAAAAGGTTACAGAGAAGATATAGTTAGGCTCAGGTGTCACCCATACAAAACCAGTGAAATTTAGTTAGCTAATTGTAACTCATGCCCCAACAATGCACTGCTTATGACCTCATATATTATATCACTCGGGACATGTTCAGTAATCACTGATGACATCACTGATGACATGGGGTGCAGGTTATTGTTAGCTCAGCTAACTGTACCTGCTGAATTTTACTGGGTTTGTATGAGTGAAGCCTAAACCTATCTATAACGTCCCTGTAACATTTGGATTTTTTAAGGGAATTTCTACTTTTTTTGTCAGAAATGGGGTTCTCTCGTTGGCAATGGTTTGCACTTTTGTCCAAGAAGGAAACCTTGCATCTAGTCAGGGTAAGTGAGTTATGCCCTTAGTCACCCCTGTTTACCCCTTGGTACAAGCAGACAGGCTTATCTCAGAGGCATTGTGTAAAGCATTGTGCACACATTCAGTAATGCAGTAAAAACACTACATACGGACACTACACCATTTTCAGAAAATTAGTAATATTTATCTAAACCAAACAAGACCAAAACAACAAAGTTCTAACATACAGTTATCAAGATATCATCAAATATAGGTTATTCACAAAATAAAGCTTCTAGCAACAAATAGCTCCACCAGGGACTATTACAATGTAGTGACAGCTGAAAATCCCAAAGTACAGCGCCGATCACGAAGTGTGCAGCGACTGGCCCGAAGGTACACGGACTCCAAAGAACTGTACCTTGGAAAACAATTAAAACAAAGACGGTGCATGGCATAGGGGAGGTGATGCTTCATTGCCGCTGAGTGGCATTGGTTCCTTACAATCACAGGGGAGGTGAGACATTGGTTCCTTACTGCATTGCAGGGGAGGGGAGGCATTGGTTCCTTACTGCAATTCAGGGGAGGTATGGCATTGGTTCCTTACTGTTGATAGGGAGGTGACATTGCGGTGGTGTCGAGGTGTCGGTTCCTTATGACGATGCTGGGTCAATTGATTCGGGAGGTCACCCATGTCAGGTATATGCTTGGCGAGGATGAAGCACCAGCGTTAGTGAAGTTGGGGCTGTAGTGTGCAGCGATGCAGTGCATCATGAGCATCACGAGCAGTGCCCTCGGCTCCGGGGCAGGTAGCGGCCTCAGTGAGTCAATACAGTGCGGCAGCTGCAGATGGCGGGACTATGGTGCAAGTTGGGGTGGTGCATTGTGCACTTCAAGAGCGGTGCCCGCAGCTTCGGGTCAGGTCGCAGTATTGCTCACCTGCATCAGTGTTGCTATTTCGCTCTGTGGCAGCTGAAACAGGAGTTCCAAGTGCAGAAGGACAGGGAAAATGAAGTCTTTGTGTTCCTGAGACTTTAAAAGAGGAGGCAAGCTCCACACCAAGCCCTTGGTGATCTTCTTCAAGCAGGATCAACAGCACACAGCAAAGTCTTGGTCCTCTCCTTGCCAGAAACAGCCACTGCAGGCCATACTCACACTGCAAAGGGGCAGTAGTTCTCTTTCAGTTTTCCTAGCTTTTCTCCTTGGCAGAGGTTTCTCTTGAGTCCAGAAGTAATCTAAAATATTGGGGTCTGAGTCCCAATATTTATACTCAATTTCTCTTTTTGTTCTGTTGCGGAAGAGAGGCTCTGGGCTCAGTACAAAAAAGTTCTGTCCTCTTTGGCCCAGCTTCCTTGCAGGAGGTGGAGACAGCACTGTCCAGGGTAGACCAGGCCTATACGGGTGCAGGGAAATCTCCTCCCATTACTCTAGGTGCAGTAAAGGTCTATTCAGCCCAACCTTGACAGGAAAGGCAGGACACACCTCAACCCCCCAGTGGCTGTCTGAAGAGAATGCACATCCCCTGCCCCTGTCACTCCAAAGCCTGTCAGACAATCCACAACTGACTTTGCACGCACTTTCCCCCTCCTGGGGCGGAAGCCGGGAGGTCTCTTACCTTTCCTCTTTGCTTTTAAACACCGTTTTTTAATTGGAACTCGTATTTTGTACTTTGTGCACACCTGAGATTAATAGGTGCGCTGAGACCCCCTGCGCTTAGTAGCGCCTTGGAACCCTTCTCACCCCCTCCCTTTGCTCCGGACCTGCTCTCGGCTGAGTGTTGACGCCGAGGGCAGGGCTCCGGTTTTGGCGGCCATCTTGGGTCGGGTTGGGCTGGTGACGCGATTGGCAGCATCATAAAAGGGACGTCTGTCAGTGTGCAGGTAATTCTGACTTTGCACGCACTTTCCCCCTCCTGAGGCGGAAGCCGGGAGGTCTCTTACCTTTCCTCTTTGCTTTTAAACACCGTTTTTTAATTGGAACTCGTATTTTGTACTTTGTGCACACCTGAGATTAATAGGTGCGCTGAGACCCCCTGCGCTTAGTAGCGCCTTAGACCCCTTCTCACCCCCTCCCTTTGCTCCGGACCTGCTCTCGGCTGAGTGTTGACGCCGAGGGCAGGGCTCTGGTTTTGGCGGCCATCTTGGGTCGGGTTGGGCTGGTGACGCGATTGGCAGCGTCATAAAAGGGACGTCTGTCAGTGTGCAGGTAATTCTGACTTTGCACGCACTTTCCCCCTCCTGAGGCGGAAGCCGGGAGGTCTCTTACCTTTCCTCTTTGCTTTTAAACACCATTTTTTAATTGGAACTCGTATTTTGTACTTTGTGCACACCTGAGATTAATAGGTGCGCTGAGACCACCTGCGCTTAGTAGCGCCTTAGACCCCTTCTCACCCCCTCCCTTTGCTCCGGACCTGCTCTCGGCTGAGTGTTGACGCCGAGGGCAGGGCTCCGGTTTTGGCGGCCATCTTGGGTCGGGTTGGGCTGGTGACGCGATTGGCAGCGTCATAAAAACAGACAGGGATGCCTCCGCGCAGCGGACGAGAACAGCGGTCGCGCCGGACATGCGCCGGAGTCGTGCCAGAGTCCTGCCCGTCTGCGCCCGTCCGCGCTACGGCAGCGGACGGTGCGGCGGTAGGCTCTGGCCACAGGCTCACTTATACCGCAGCGGACCTATTAGCATTCAAGGCTAATACTGCTACCTGTCGGCATGTCTTCCCTGGTCAATACAACGGTAAATGCTGCTGTCCTGGTTGTGGGTGATACCCTAACATATATCGGGCTTCTGAGAGGCCATTCTCACTCCCTCTTAACAACTTTAAGTGCCTATTACTAAACACCCGCTCTTTGCATAGGCACGCCTTGGACATTTTTGAGTTGTTGACATCAGAAAAACCACTCTGTCTTATGCTTACGGAAACTTGGCTCAATGAGTCTTCTAACCCTGATATCGTGGCAGCCATGCCTTCAGACTATATAATTCACAGACAGGATAGGACACTTGGGAAGGGTGGTGGAGTCGCACTTGTAGTTCAAAGATCTTTCGCCTGTGCGATTATACCATCCTTGCCTATCTCTAGTTGCGAATCCCTTGCCTTTTCCATCACTCTGTCCCCTCACCAATCGTTTTGTGGGCTCCTGATTTACAGACCTCCTGGTCTGCGGGGTTCCTTCTTTGATGAGCTTCAATCAGCTGTCACTATGCTCTGCCTGAAGGTTGAACACTGCATAGTGTTAGGGGATTTTAACATCCATATGGATGTTGAGTTGGATAGTGAAGCGATTAAAATCAAGGACATCACTGCCCCTCTAGGTCTAACTCCTTACATCTCGAGTGCGACGCATGACAAGGGACACACCCTTGATCAAGTGTTTTCCACAATTCCCCTCATTACGACCTGTTCCATCCCTGTTCTCTGGTCTGACCACTCCTTGATCAGTTTTCTAATTCAGGGCAAAAGTAAAACATCCTGCATAAACTCGGACCACATTAGGCACCCCAGTAGACCTTATCATAAAATCACTCCAGAAAGTCTTGCCCAAGCGTATCAGGAACATCCATGCACCTTATCTGGCAATCTGAAGAGGGACCTTGATATGTTCCAGAAATTGCTGACCGAGAGGCTTGATGATCTCGCTCCACTTTCTACGCCTCGTTCATCTACTAAGCGTAGTTCGGCTCCTTGGTTCTCAGAGTCACTTGCTCTGGCTCGGCGTAACTGTAAGTTAGCCGAAAGACTCTGGCGGAAGCAATACGATAAGGAAGCCAAGTCCGCCTATAAATCATCTATCAAGTCCTATCACGCAGATATTCTGGAGGCAAAAAAGAACTATTTTGCAAACAGAATTGAGTCAGCATCAAACTCCTGTAAAGAAATCTTTACCATCGTTAAGGAGTTTGTCTCTCCCAAATCCAGCACAGTTCAGCATAAGTTTTCTGAACCTTGGGTAAAGGAGCTAGCCACTTTCTTCAGTACCAAAATTAAACTGATTCAAGAATCCTTCCCTCCATCTGTTCCCAGTTTATCTCCTACTGATTGCAATCCGTTGTCCTTTTCATCTGATTCCTGCCCCGTTCTTTCGCAGTTTCCAGCTCTATCAGAATCTATTTCTCTGGATCTCCTACTTAGGATCAAATCAGGTTTTCCATTAGACCTGTGTCCGGCGATCTTTTTAGCCAGAAACGCCAAGATTCTGAACTCATTATTAAATCCTGTTCTGAACTTGTCCTTGTCTAGCGGCACTGTCCCGCCAGCCTGGAAGAAGGCAATGGTTGTTCCACTCTTAAAAAAACCAGGCCTTGATCCGGAGAAACACGCCAACTACAGACCTATATCTCTCCTGCCCAGTTTAGCTAAGATCGTCGAGAAGCATGTCCATTCTGTGCTTTCCTCCTTCCTGGAAGACCATGGGTTACTCCATCCTACCCAGTCTGGCTTCCGCTCCAATTTGAGCACCGAGACCGCTCTATTGGAAGTTAATGAAGCCATTAAGGAAACTCTCGACTCTGGTGGTAGAGTTATGCTGGTGATGTTGGATCTGTCGGCGGCCTTCGACACCGTTCCTCATGAGGCCCTCTTGAGAAGACTCTATGAGATCGGTCTCAGAGGGACGGTGTTGAGCTGGCTGAGATCTTACCTAGCGGGTCGCCGACAAGTGGTCTGGGCCCCCCCGTACTCTGCTGAGGTGCCGCCGATGGATGTTGGAGTCCCACAAGGGTCGGTGCTTAGCCCGACTCTTTTTAACATCTTCATGACTCCACTGGCGGTACTGGCGGAGTCCCTGGGTGCCCAGATGATATCATACGCTGACGACACCCAGCTTCTCTTCACCTGTAAAAAAGGTACGGAGTTCGATGGGGAGAGCATCCGCGGTTGCCTTGGGGCTGTTTTCGACTGGTTTCAGCGAAGCAGCCTCAAGTGCAACCCCGATAAATCGGAGGTGCTTTTCTTTGGCTGCCAGGTAGACCCGCCTTGGCAGGAATGGTGGCCTGTGAGTATGTCCCCCCTTCCTCTTCTTCCATGGTTGCTAAAAATCTTGGGATTAAAATTGATAATACTCTTTCACTTAAATCCCAGATTACAGGTCTCACCAGCACTTGTTTCGGTCTGTTAAAAATGCTGCGCAAATTCCTTCCCCTGCTCCCTCTGGTCCACAGGAAGTTGACGGTACAGGCTTTAATTTGCTCCAGGCTTGATTATTCTAATGTTCTCTACCTGGTTTGCCAGACTACCTCTTGCACAGACTCCAGGTAGTCCAAAATTCCGCGGCAAGGGCTATTTTTGGCTTGCCTCGTCATGCTAGGGCATCGGAGTTACTTCTCTCCCTTCATTGGCTTCCTGTCAAGAAGCGGATTACATTTAAGACTCTTACATTGGCCCATAAGGCACTCCATTCGGTAGGTGCCTCTTACATCCAGAAACGGCTTTCTCTTTATAAGCCGACTCGATCTCTCAGATCTGAATCTCTTGGCAACTGTTCCACCCATTAGGAAAGTCAGGATAGGTGGACGTTCTTTTAAACATCTCGCCCCTAAACTGTGGAACTCCCTTCCCGTTGAGCTGCGCCACATTCCCAATCTGCTGGCCTTTAGAAAGGCACTGAAAACTTGGCTTTACAATCAATAACTGTTAGGTCTCCTGTTTTCCTCTTTTCCCCTTCAGCCATGGGTCAGAAAGCGCCGGGACACTCCTTGGAGTAGCCGTGCGCTATATAAGACACCCATTAACATTAACATTAACATTAACATTAACAAACCAGCCGAGGCACACAGGATGACTAAGCAAGAAAATACCCACTTTCTAAAAGTGGTATTTTCAAACATACAGTATAAAAATATTCTTTTTTTTTATTTTATTTTTTTTTATTGTTGGCAAATTCAAATCATAGAACAAAAATATACAAGATAAGTAATATGAAATGATGTAGTATACATGGGTTACAAGGTACATTTATAAATAAATATAATCAAAGCACTATTACAAAGAAAGATAAAACCATGAAGAAATAGAATACTAGAAAGAGAGAGAGAATGGGATCAAAATCACTTAGAGGCCCTATATCTAATTTCTCCTTTCTTGATTATACCACCTAGTAATAGGTTCCCAAATCTGTGTTCCTATTGCTCTCATTTTTCTACCTCTTGTGGCATATATTGAAATTTCTTGTTTATATATTGCTATAAAGCGACTAAGCCACATATTAAAGGTAGGGGGCTCTGTATCTTTCCACCTAGCTGCTAGGATTATCCGTAACACGGCATATCCCAGAAAATAGTACAGCTTGTTCTTCTCTATTGTGTTTCGAAGAGTCATCATGACCCAATAAGAGCAATGATATAGAATCATATATTCGATGGCCAAAAATTTGGGTCCAAAATTCCAACATCATAGTTTTAATTGTGACCAGCGTGGGGCACTCAGCAAACATGTGTAGGAGATTTGCTGATGGTTGTTTGCATCTAGGACAGTTATCGTCATTCCTAAGCCCCCATGCGAACAATTTAGCTGGCGTATAATACAAATTATAAATGATTTTATAATATTGAGCCTTTAAGTTGGAGGCTATAAAAAATCTTGTTGAGAGAGCTAAAGAAAAATCTATGTCCACATTAGGATTAGCTAATTTTAAGGCCCAAGATTGTTCCGTGCGCTCTAGATCATCCGGGGTATTGGCCAAGAGTAGCTGATATAGGGCCCCAATTCTGGTAGATTTTTTCCCTAAAATGTCAAATAATGGGATATTATCTGGGGGAATTTTTGGTTTGGTATTGTGGATAATAGCTGATATTTGATAGAATTTTAAAAAGTCGTTTGCGGGGACATTATATCTCGTTTGAAAAAGCTCAAAAGAAAGTGGGAGATTATTTCCGAAAAAGTCTCCAATTGTTTTAATGCCTAGGAGCTCCCACCTATGAGATCCACTATCATTAAGGATATTAGAAAAAATTTTACATTGCCATAGCGGTGTATATTTTGTATATGTAGAAAGGCCTAGATGTTTACCAATGGCTTTCCAAACTGAAAGAGCGTCTAAAACAGTCTTAAATTTAATTTTTTTGTAATAAGATGTTTCAACCTGCCTTAAAAAAAGTCCCTTATGTTTTCTACCTAAGCTGAGCTCATATATTGATGGTATGTAAGGAATTGTAGAGGTTAGGCCTCCTGATTTTGCAGTCAAAAGAGGATCCATATATTGCAATAGTGATGACCAAAAATATAATCTTAAATTAGGTAAAGCTAAGCCGCCTCTACATTGGGGAAGTGATAGAAGGGGAAGGGCCCGCCTTATTTTTCCATAACTCCACATAAACTTTACTATAAGGGAGTCTATAATCTTTATAGAGTGTGCTGTAGGTAATAGAGGGATTGCTCTAAACAAGTATAGAACGCGCGGGAATACGTTCATTTTAATGTAGTTGGCCCTACCTATGATGGAGAGGTGTAGACTGTCTACCCTTCTTAGATCGCTTTTGATTTTATCAATAAGGGGAGAATAATTAATATCACAAATATTACTAATCTCTGTTGAAAGTATTACACCTAAATAAGTGGCCTGATTAACCCTAAGAGTACTTTCATACTGAGTGTTACTAGTAGCCAATACCATAGTCTTATCTCTATTCAAAGAGTACCCTGAATACTTCCCAAAAGCTTGGGTAATTGCCTCAATTTCATAGATTGCTTCAGACGGTTTAGTGGTTATTACGGCAATGTCATCCGCATATGCCATAACTTTGGTAGAAAAAGACCCTGTAAGTAATGGATGTATGGATGTTGAGGTTAGTAATTTATGAATAAGAGGATCTATATAGAGTGCAAATAGAACCGGAGAGCATGGGCAGCCCTGCCTTGTACCCCTCTGAATCGTAATAGCCTCCGACTCATTTCCTGCTATACAAATTTTTGCGGTGGGGTTGGCATAGATAGCTTTAATGGCACTGATAAAAGCATTTCCGAAATTTTTACTTTCCAGGATGTTCCAGAGAAATTGCCAAGATACTCGGTCGAATGCCTTTTCGGCGTCGAGGAAGATCATCGACATCTCGCCCCCCGTAGCACCCATGATGTCAAGTAGGGTTATGGCTCTACGAGTGTGGTCTGTAGTGCCTTTACCAGGTATAAAGCCGTGTTGCCACGGGGATACAAGCCGTTCGATGACTCCGCTCAGACGATTAGCAAGTATTTTGGCGTAAAGCTTTGAATCGGAGTTGATCAGAGATATAGGCCTATATGAGGAAGGCAGATGGAGTGGTTTACCCTTCTTATGGAAAATTATTATATTTGTTTGTTTCCAAGAATCGGGAGGAATTGCGTGATATTGAACTCCTAGAAACAAATCAAGCAGAAAGGGAGTTATCTGGTTACCAAGGATTTTATATAAATCAAGTGGGATTTTATCTGGTCCAGCCGCCTTACCGTTGGCCATCTCAGCTAATGCAATCTCCAGCTCAATGATCGTAATCTCTCTGTCCAAATGAGTCTTATTTTCTTCATCGATATTTTGATTATTAATATGGTCTGGGAGCCAATTATTTAGGAATGTAATAATCTCACTATCAGGATGTGAGATATCACTGCTATAGAGTTTTTGATAGTATTTATGAAATGCTTTAACAATATCTTTGGGGGTAGTATACTCATTTCCCTCGAATTCAATCTTTTTAATATTACTCAATGATTGCTTTTGTCGTGTGCGTAATGCTAACTGCTTCCCCACGTTCTCCCCTGATTCATATAGTCTATCCTTATTGGCTTGATAGGTTTCCGCAGCTTTTTGAATTAACTTACTATTAATCTCATTTTTCAAAATCATTATTTTTTTTAAGATTTTCCCAGGATCAGCGGTAGGATCAACTTGGCCCCCGCGAGACAAATTTAACAGGGAAGCATGATGGGCCTCAAGATTGGACAACTCCTGCATCATTTCCAAATTGGACTGTTTTTCTAGCTTTCGCTTATTAGCAACAAATGAAATGGTCTCTCCTCTCAATGCTGCTTTAAAACAGTCCCATACTATAATACGGGGAGCACTGAACTGATTATAATCAAAGAAAGACTGGGTCCATAATTTAATATACGCTATGTATTCTGGATTAACCAATAGCCTCCTATCAAAGGTCCATTGTGTTATTGGTTTAACTAAATTAGATGTATCAAAAATAAAGGTCAATGCATTGTGATCAGATAAAGTTTTCGGTGATTTAACTACTTCTATTATATCCTTACGGTTAATGTTTGACATGATATAGTCGATTCTAACATATTTGTTATGGGGGAAAGAGAAATATGTATAGCCAGCCAAATCTGGCCCCCGGAGTAGGCCCCAGACGTCAACCAGGTTGTGACTTTTCATCATCTGATCCAATGCTGTATATACCTTTGGCTTGCGCCCTTTATAGTTTCGAGATAGAGAGTTCCCAGAGCATAACCCTATGTCGATGTTAAAATCTCCACAAAAAATCAGGGAACCAGACCAAGAGGCCAACTCAATCTCGAGCTCTCGAAAAACGGCAGGGTCATCCAGATTTGGGCCATAAATTGCACAGATGGTGATATCCAGCTGGAGCTGAATTATAACCCATCTGCCGTATTTATCTGCTGATATACGAGTTGGGGGGCCTATTATAGGTTTAGCGAAGATAGCTACCCCTCTAGTTTTGGATGCTTGAGATGTAGCTGCCATTAGGTTATAACCAGGTAATTTAAGTAGGTTCCTATCAGAATGTGCAATATGTGTTTCTTGGAGACATAATATATCAACAGGATTTTGTTGTATTGATTGAAATAACTGAGCCCTTTTATCTTTATGATTGAGGCCTGCCACATTCCATGTACAAAGACTTATTCTCCCCATAAATTGATTTGAAAGGCTAACCCGACAAGCTTTAAGCACCCATTCTCCTTAGAATATATAATACGGTTTTGGTTTTCTTTAACATTTCTGTAGTTTTTACTCTTAATACAACAACGTCTATGACTGAATTTGCCAATTTTTCTTTTTTGGTTCCCCCCCTTCCCTCCCCCCCTCCTCAACCCCCTCCCCAAGGTCTTCCCCGAGACCTTACCCCCCCCCCTCCCCGCGAACTCCACCCTATGAGGCATAACAGACTCTCACTAGAGTCTATAGTGATGGAGAGACACCCTGTGACCGTGCCTTATCATTAATTCTGAATATTTCAAATAACACATGTGTAGGCTAGTGAGAAGGGTATGTAAGAGAAAAAAAAAAAAAAGGAAAGCGAAAAACATGCAAAGCTATGAAAATATAAACATCCTAGAGCCATGCAGTTCCCAACAAGCCATGCGAAGGAACCCTTGAATACTAGGAGAAAGATACATTATGCCAAAATAGATAATACAGCATATTCTAGTCCTACTCTAAGCGAATTATCCGAAAAGCATTAAAGTTGGTGTTAACTTAGGAACTTGGGAACTGTAAAACAAGGCACACCATCCGGTGTCGTAACTAAAGTCAAGATGACCGATGCATTTTAGGGCTCCTAAGGAAGAAACTAGGTCAGGCTATCTAAAAAAGCCTTTGCTTTGATCTCGGAGGAAAAGAATTTTACCTGACCATTATACAACACCTTGAGTATGGCGGGATTATTCAAATAGACCTTAGCTTTTTTGTCCAAAAAAGGTTTGATTAGCTGACGGAGGCGCCATCTCCGCTCCACAGTTGTGTGGCAGAAGTCCGGTCTGACAAAGTATGAGATGTCGCCTCGGATCCGATGAGCCTCAGGTCTCGCTTTCTCTGCAATGATTTGGCGTAGCAAAAAGTTACCGAAGTAGACGAGGATCGCCCTAGGGTATTTGCTTTGCGAGTTGGTAGGCCGTAATGTAGAAGGGGTTCTGTGGACCCGTTGAACTTCCAGATCCCAGTTCCATGAAGATAACTCAGGAAAAGTGTCTTTAAAGAGTTGAATCATAAAGGTGCGTGTATCATCCCCTTCACTTTTATCCGGTATTCCCAGTACTCGAAGATTATTACGGCGCATCCGGTTTTCCATCTGTTCAAGCTTCCACCTTACGTCAGTCATCTCGGCGTCGTGAGCATCAACCTGCTCTTTCACCACAGCTGCTTCCGCCTCAATACCCACAATTCGATCTTCCATGTCCGACATTCTTGTATTGGATGCTGCAACTGTTTTTGAAAGTTTGCGTACCACTCCTTGTACCTTTTGTAGAGCTTGCTGTGCTTTCCGTCCATCCTTAGATGTTTGCTCTCTGTGTGACGCGATTGCCTGCAACACAGTGTCCATTACCGCAGTTAAGGTTGTGTTTTGTTCCTTTGAAGAAGAAGAGGCCCCATAAGAGCTGGAAGCTAGTGCGGGGGTGCCTTCCCGGTGAGGACCTGCTGGGATATGGTGGCTTCTTTTTTTTTTGATCACTGTGTGCTTTCCGGCTGAGGCTTCTCCCAAAAGCTCATCCACATCGCTATCTTGAGTGCTGGAGCTGGAGCCGGTATGCAGGTCAGATAGAGAGTCTAATTCAGAGTCTAAATCATGGTGCCACCCTGGGTCCTCACGGCCTTCAGATATAGTGTAAAATTCAAGAGGTTCCACATCTGTATCAGACGCGATTCCTGCCCCACCTTCGTGGTTGGGCCCAGGCAGTGTTAGGTCATCAACGTTTCCTTCCCCAGCTGACGCAGAGACGCCTTGGGTCTCAGCAAATGTCTGCGTTGATGAGGGTGATATTAACTTGTCTTCCTCATTATTTAACAAAGTCAATTGAATTTCAGGCTGAGGAGTAGTGGATGTATTTGTTGCGCCGCTTACATCACTTATAGCAGTAACAGATGCTGCTGTGTTAGAGGTAGAGGTAGTTGCTGTGGGCACAGAGCGTATTGTTTCTGGCGCTTCAGGTGCTTGAGGTTGTGTTTGCTCAATTGTGTTTTTTTCCGTTGTGGCTACCTCTATCATGGCACCCGCTGGCGTTTCTGCTGTAACAAATGAGCACTGCTGTGAAAGTGACGGTGCAGGCGGTGAAAACGGGTCAGCTATAGCTACGGGAGTAGCTAATTGTGTAGAGCTTGCTAAAGAATCCAAATCCGCTGGTAATTCAGAGGCTGCTACCTCAGACACTATTGCCGCCGTTGGCGAATCCGAGCCGGGGAGCACTGTTGGAGTTACTGGCGGAGCTGCAATCAGCGCTCCGCTTGTTGCGTGTTGTTTGGAAGGGGAGGGAGCAGCCCCGGCCGGCGTTTTGCGGAGCAAGTCTACAACTGAAGGACCTGGCCCTGGAGTGTTGATATTCTTAGCAG
Organism: Lissotriton vulgaris; assembly: GCF_964263255.1. NCBI lineage: Eukaryota > Metazoa > Chordata > Amphibia > Caudata > Salamandridae > Lissotriton > Lissotriton vulgaris. The sequence continues at coordinate 1,664,189,179 of NC_141689.1, forward strand.
ATCTCTGCTGTTTTGGGTGAGGTTGAAGCTGGGCCTGCCCTCCATCTGATCCGGCAGCTTCATCCGTTTGTGACCCGGCACGTCTGGCAGCAAGTTTCTGGTCTCGTGCGCTATATAAGACACCCATTAACATTAACATTAACATTAACATTAACAAACCAGCCGAGGCACACAGGATGACTAAGCAAGAAAATACCCACTTTCTAAAAGTGGTATTTTCAAACATACAGTATAAAAATATTCTTTACTAAAAGGTCAACTTTTATATTTTGAGTTCAGGCATCCTAAATTCCATCTTTCCATCTTGTCCCAATGAGAAGTTATACTTATAAGATGTTATAACTAAACACCCATTCTATCCAATAGATAGCCTTTCCATAGTAAAAAAGAAAATACACTGTATTTCACCATCAGAACATTTCACACACATCAGTACATGTCCTACCTTTCACATACACTGCACCCTGCCCAAAGAGGCGCATTGCGCCTACCTTAGGGATGCCTCACATGCAATAAAAGGGAAGGTTAGGGCCTGGAAAGTGGGTGCACTTGCCAGGTCAACACAGAGGTAGAAATTGCGTGCAGACACTGCAGTGGCAGGTCTGAAACCCCTTTGAAAAGTTGCTTGTGTGGGTGGCACAGTCAGTGCTGAAGACCCACAAGCGATTTAGAAAAGGGGGTGGTGATGAACAGAGTGTCTGAGTTAAACAGACCACTCTTACCCAGTCCAAAGATCAGGGCTTGATCCATCACCGTTATTTATCTCACTGCCCCATCCCAGCTCAGAACCTGGCTATATGCAAATCAGTCTGTCCCTGGCCCAGTGCATCATGGGAACAGGGCAGACTAAACTACCAAGCCAATTCTTCACCAGAAAGGAGACAAGCTACCGGGGACCGGTTTCTGGCATTTCAGCCTTCTTCGGCCCGGCTTGCTTGAATCCTGATGGAGCAGTGAGAAAGGTACTCATGTCTGAGTATACCCTGCCACACCTATAGTGGCCAAAAACGATTTAGAAAAGGGGGTGGTGATGAACAGAGTGTCTGAGTTAAACAGACCACTCTTACCCAGTCCAAAGATCAGGGCTTGATCCATCACCGTTATTTATCTCACTGCCCCATCCCAGCTCAGAACCTGGCTATATGCAAATCAGTCTGTCCCTGGCCCAGTGCATCATGGGAACAGGGCAGACTAAACTACCAAGCCAATTCTTCACCAGAAAGGAGACAAGCTACCGGGGACCGGTTTCTGGCATTTCAGCCTTCTTCGGCCCGGCTTGCTTGAATCCTGATGGAGCAGTGAGAAAGGGACTCATGCCCTTGCTCATTGCACCATCAGGATTCAAGCAAACCGGGCAGAAGACGGCTGTAATGCCAGAAACCGGTCCCCGGGAGCTTGTTTCCTTCCCAGTGTAAGAATTGGCTTTTGTAGTTTGGTTTGCCCTGTTCCCATCATGCACTGGGACAGGAACAGACTAATTTGCATACAGCCAGGTTCTGAAACTGGGATGGTGCAGTGAGCTAAAAAACGGTGTTGGATCTAGCCCTGATCTCTTGACTGAGTGAGAGCTTTCTGCTTAATTCAGAGACTCTGTCCCTCACCACCCCTTGTTGTAAATATTTTTGTCCACCCTAAGCGTGGAAGGGTATTCTCAGATGTGAGACCCTTGCTCATTGCACCATCAGGATTCAAGCAAACCGGGCCGAAGACGGCTGTAATGCCAGAAACCGGTCCCCGGGAGCTTGTTTCCTTCCCAGTGTAAGAATTGGCTTTTGTAGTTTGGTTTGCCCTGTTCCCATCATGCACTGGGACAGGAACAGACTAATTTGCATACAGCCAGGTTCTGAAACTGGGATGGTGCAGTGAGCTAAAAAACGGTGTTGGATCTAGCCCTGATCTCTTGACTGAGTGAGAGCTTTCTGCTTAATTCAGAGACTCTGTCCCTCACCACCCCTTGTTGTAAATATTTTTGTCCACCCTAAGCGTGGAAGGGTATTCTCAGATGTGAGACCCTTGCTCATTGCACCATCAGGATTCAAGCAAACCGGGCCGAAGACGGCTGTAATGCCAGAAACCGGTCCCCGGGAGCTTGTTTCCTTCCCAGTGTAAGAATTGGCTTTTGTAGTTTGGTTTGCCCTGTACCCATCATGCACTGGGACAGGAACAGACTAATTTGCATACAGCCAGGTTCTGAAACTGGGATGGTGCAGTGAGCTAAAAAACGGTGTTGGATCTAGCCCTGATCTCTTGACTGGGTGAGAGCTTTCTGCTTAATTCAGAGACTCTGTCCCTCACCACCCCTTGTTGTAAATATTTTTGTCCACCCTAAGCGTGGAAGGGTATTCTCAGATGTGAGACCCTTGCTCATTGCACCATCAGGATTCAAGCAAACCGGGCCGAAGACGGCTGTAATGCCAGAAACCGGTCCCCGGGAGCTTGTTTCCTTCCCAGTGTAAGAATTGGCTTTTGTAGTTTGGTTTGCCCTGTTCCCATCATGCACTGGGACAGGAACAGACTAATTTGCATACAGCCAGGTTCTGAAACTGGGGTGGTGCAGTGAGCTAAAAAACGGTGTTGGATCTAGCCCTGATCTCTTGACTGGGTGAGAGCTTTCTGCTTAATTCAGAGACTCTGTTCCTCACCACCCCTTGTTGTAAATATTTTTGAAGACCCACAAGCAGCATTTGACTTACATACCCTGGGCACACACGGTGCACGGTACTAAGGACTTAGGAGTAAGTCAAACAAGCCAATCATGGAAACACCAATCCATATGCAAAATTCACAAAGGAAGCATTTGAACTTTGGCACTGATCAGCAGTGGCAAAGTGCCTGAAGCATCTAAACCAGCAGAAAGGAACTCCAGCACAAGGCATAAAATACAGGAGGCAGATGCAAAAAGACAGGGGAAAACCAGTCAATGATGTCAGGTCTGATATTTTTTCTAACTATAACATCCCTGTTACCTTTTGTGTTTTTCAGTGAATTTCTATGTTTTTTTAACTAACAATCACATTTGCAGAGTGGTGAAGAAAGTGTGTGGGGCCTTTCTTGGACTGTCTTGGACTTACTGGAGGTTACAGAAGGGGTTACATGCACCTAAGGACCCTCATCATTCAAGTGGACTTCATATGGAGAAAGTGAGTGTGGTCTCTGATCAACCTCTCAGCAATCCTGCTGTGTGTGGCTTACTGGAGGTAACAGGAAAGGTAGTTGGCCCAAGGACCCTCAGCAGCCAAGCGGACATTATCCTCCAACCAGTGGGGTGCTAGGAGGCATGTTTGCAGAGTGGTGGAGGTAGGGGGCATGGCCTCCAGAGACCTCTCAGCAATCCAGCAGTGTGGGATTTACTGGAGATACAGTAGAGGTAGTTGGCCCCCCAAGGACCCCCTAGAGGTAAGGGATTTCATTCCCCTAACCAGCAGTGCACCATGAAGTTAATTTGCAAAGTAGTGGAGAAACTGGGTGTGGCCTTTGAAGTCCTCTTAGCAATCCTGCTGTTTGGAATTTACTGGAGGCAACAAGAGGGCTTTTTGGCCCCCAAGGACCCTCAGCATTCAAGGAGACTTCATTCCCCAACTAGTAGTGAAACAAAAAGTGTGCCTGCAGAGTGGTGGAAAAAGGTGACATGGCCTCTGAAGACTTCTCAGTACTCCCACTGCGTAGGACTTACTGGAGGTAACAGGAGGGCATGCTGGCCCCTAAGGACGCTCTGGATGCAAGAGGACTTAATCCCCAACTGGCAGTACCTCAGGTGGCGCCTTTGCAGAGTGATGGTAAATGGAGGCGTAGCCTCCGGTGACTTGCTGGAGGTTTATTTTTAAGGAAGGGGGCTATGTGGCCCCCTTCCCTGGGCTGTTTTTGGCCCTGGGGACCCCATGCCCTGGGGCCAGTCCTTTTTTTAATGAGGGAGGGGGATGCGCTGCTCCCCTGCCCGGTCTGATTTGGCTCTGGGGTTCCCATCCCCTGGGGGCCAGCTTTTTCTTTGTAAGTTTTTTAAAATATTTTAAAGGAAGGGGGGCTAGCGGCCCCACTCCCAGGCCCATTCGACCCCAGGGATTCCATTTTCTGGGGCACGGCCTCTGTTGTGGGTACCTTGGTCCTACCCAGGGCAACCATGTAGCAGTATTAGGGACAGCGGGGGAACCACAAGGCCCCCACGGTCACTGCCGGATCCCCGCGTCCTGCTGGGGCCGGCATTGTTTTGGACAGAATAATCAGCATTTATCTTTTCTAGTCAAACTTTAAAGAGAAAAACATGGATAACTGACAGAATATCGGAATCAATATCGTGAAACAGAAATATCAAGATAAAACTATTGCTTACAAAAGTATACATTTTCTAACCTTATAATGGTAAGTGCAAAGTTTGATGAGGAAAAGTATGTGCTGATCCACAGAAAAGTGGTCCCGGTGTGCCTCACCTAAAAGCCACCTAAAATTAAGCCCTGTAGTAGAAACACTGAAGTTTATTCAGGGCCAGCTTTAGGGCAGTGCGACTGGTGCAGATGCACTGGGTGCTGTGGAGGGGGGGGAGGGCCCGGCCCTCAGGGGGGGTGCTGTGTTTAGCAACAAATTACACTTTAAAAGCACCTCCTGCTGAGTCCATTGTACATTCAGCTTCCAGGCAGCAATAAAAATGGCAAGATAACTGTTGAGATTAATGTTTCTGCTAAAGGGAGAATTTGGAGTTTTGTCTAGTGGCTGTTCGCGCAAGAAATCACTGTCCACACTTCTTCTAGGAGCAAGAAAGACTACTTTATTTTAAGACAGGTGCAGAATACATTTCTTGAACACATTATTTATTTATTTCATAAAATTCAAATCTTCACAGTATGCCTAAACATCCCTACCTAACTGAACCCAAAACTAACTCTTGACGAATACCCCCTGGATTACCCAATGAGCTAACCTTCAGGATGGCCAACCCGCTCCAGGCTGCCCACCCCACTAGCAAAAACTGCCTCCTAAAAGAACCAAGACACCTGTCCTAAAAGTGGCAAGGCCCGAAGACCAGAGCAGCGCCTAGAGCACCGCAAAGTAAAACCTAACTATAGAAAAAAGGGGGAGGGTGGGTGGGGCAAAAAGAACCTCCATTCCCTTGCCTCCCGCTACTCACTTCCCAACCGCCTGCCCAACAGCCTTTTATTAGCTCCCCTAATCAACCCCACCTGCTCTTCCCAGATTGCTCGCGCGAACGCACCCAGGGAAAGACCAACTCGCGCCTGGCTCTCCCTGGGTCCCCCCTCGCGCAAGAAATCACTGTCCGCACTTCTTCTAGGAGCAGGAAAAGCCACTTTATTTTAAGACAGGTGCATAATACATTTCTTGAACACATTATTTATTTATTTCATAAAATTCAAATCTTCACAGTATGCCTAAACATCCCTACCTAACTGAACCCGAAACTAACTCTTGACGAATACCCCCTGGATTACCTAATGAGCTAACCTTCAGGATGGCCAACCCGCTCCAGGCTGCCCACCCCACTAGCAAAAACCGCCACCCAGGAAAACCTTTAGCGTTTTCCTGCCCCACTCAAAGACAAGGAGGAAGGGAAGGATCACATCACAACTGCACCTGAAGTACTTTAGCTATCAAGTCCCGTAGCTCTAAAAGGTAAAATGAAAGGCCCAATTTGGACAGGTGGACACCGTCCTCACAGAATAAATGCGTCTCTGAAACTTGCAAATGATGATGAGCCAAACTGTATATACATAAATGGTTACAAAAAAGTCTCATGGCTCGATTCACTTTGCGTCTGGCTTTCTCCATGGCGGAATAACTCCTCGCCCCATTCCATGTCAGTCGAGGCACAAACTCAGTCCATATCACCATGGTGCTCACCCATGTGGTCTTGATGAAGTCAAGATCCTGTTTCATTAATTTTAGCAAAGTCAAACCTGATAGAGAAACTAAGTCGTTTTCCCCAAGGTGTAACACCAGTAGATCCGGTGGGCCCCCCAACCCCCTGAAACCAAAGCAGCCAAGGCGGGAAAGAGGCCGCCCCAACGCATGCCCCCTGTGCCATGCCAGGAAACTTCATGTGTCAGACTGTTTAAGCCAAGAGATCTACCACAAAGCTGACGTGCAGCGGCTACAGCAGCCCTTTTAACAAAAGAGTGATCAAGAATCCACACCCTCCTTTTTGCTCCAGCGACTGAGTGCCAAGGACCTAGGAGAAAAAGAAATGTTAGGCAAAGCAAAAGCGATCTACTTTCTCACATACTTCAATTCAATTCAAATGATCTTTATTCGGATTTAATACATCCATAAAAGTACATACAGGGTGAAAGTACATTAGAAAAAACGTTAAAAAAACACGCTTCATACAAAATTAAAAACCAATGATCCAATTAGGTTAAGCAGCAAGATGACTTAAAGTGCATAATATAATGTACAAAGTGCATAGTACGTAATACTAAGGAATATTAATCCATCAATGTCCACAGTTTACCCACTATAGAAGTATCTCCTACACACATTCAATACCATCATTTTTTGGTGGCTGTTACACAAGTTCATAAGCCAGCATAGTGCTATTATCCATTATCCGAGTTCCATACTTGCCCTCGATTTCACACAGGCCTTTATGAAACAACTAACAGAATAAATGACATCATCAGTATGCAGCATTTGCAGAAATTGCAGAGCAGGAATAGAGTCTCGTAATTTATATTTACGTAAGATTGGTCTTAAATATTGACAGGTATACAATTTGTAGTGGCCACAAAAGAAAAAGTAGTGTAGTAAGTTTTGTCGTCCACCTTGAGAACAGGGGCAGTCCAGTTCTTCTAAGTTTTTATTGTAGCCAATAGGAAAGCTAAGCAAATAGACTAAGCTTCCCTCCCGGAACCTGAATAAGAGACTCCGATTCCATCTACCTATCGGCATTGTCAAATATCTAATGAAATTATTAGGGTTATCAACATCTAAATCACAAATGCGTAAATATTTACTGACCACTGGTTTACTAGATTCTGATCTCATCCTTTCCTCAGTATATAGCTCCATAAATGCCCGTTTAATGCTATTCTTGTGAGCGGGTACAATTGAGTCGGGGGAACTAAATAAGGATCCTTGTCCCACCTGGTGCAGACTATTTTTGACTGCGTTTAGCCAGGGTATGTGGTGAGATCTATCACTAGACAAACAGTCAGATATAATACTGCGGGTTAATGTTGCTGCTGGATTTAACCAGATTTTAATCCAAAAAGGGCAGGCCTTGACTTAATAAAATCAACAATGTATGGCAGCCTCAATTCATTATGACAAATCAAAGTGGGAGCACAAGGAACTCCCCCTAACACCCTCCTGCAAAATCTGTTTTCCTCCACCTGGAGGGCCGAGCTGTTGCAATATCCCCATACTTCTGCACCATAAGTCCCGGTTGGTCGACATTGGGTACGGTAAATGGTAAGAAGAGGGGTAACAACATCAGCCAATTTTGGCTGGCGAAGGGATAGGATCGAATTAATTGATTTGCCAATTTTGTTGCTTGCAAAGGCAGCATGTTGCTGCCATGAGCCTGAGTTAGGAAATAACAACCCTAAATAAGGAAAAGTGCTGGTGCATTTTAAAATGTTATTACCGGATTTAATGGATGCAATGTTATACTTCTTTGGTCCGCAATTCATTATAAAAGATTTTTTAAAATTAGTATTTAAGCCAAGGTCGGACATAAAGGTAACAAAACCGGAAATTAAAATGCGTAATGCATTCGGTGTACGCCCCATCAATACAGCGTCATCCGCATAAAGTAGGGTAGTGATGCGGGAACCGTTTATTATGGGAACATCCTTAATAATCTCACTCAGAGTATTGCTTAACCTGTTAATATATAAAATAAAAAGCAGTGGGGCGAGTACGCAGCCCTGTCTAACTCCTCTGCTGATAGGGATATCGTCAGACAAATCGCCTTCATTATTAATTCGTACTCGTGCTTTTAAATCCCTATGTAAATAAGAAAGGAAATACACCAGTGAGTCGTCTAAACCATAATCGAGCAAAAGTGACCACAACCTAGAACGGTTAACAAAATCGAACGCAGAACTCAAGTCCATAAAACCTAAATAAAGGGGGGATTTTTTAACAGTGATATATTTAGCCATAATCAGGTTTAGATTTAAGCATTGTTCAATAGTGCCCACCTTACTTCTAAAACCCAGTTGGCTACAGTGAAGAACGTTGTTATCTTCAGCCCAATCCCTTATCCGTCTGAAGATTACTCTTCCCAGGACTTTTAACGTATTGTCGATCAGTGAGATCGGACGGTAGCAGGCGGGGTCCGACCTATCACCTTTCTTGAATATGGGCACAATGACACTGTTCGACCAGGATTCGGGAATTGAGCTGTCATTTAGGTTATTAAATAGATTACATAAAAGGGGGGCCCAGAAGTTAATTTCAGATTTTATCTGGTCAATAGAAAGACCATCAGGTCCTGGGGCTTTATTGCTAGCACTATCAATGATAGCATCCTCGACCTCAAGTAGTGAAAAGGTCAAGGGTTCATCGCTAAAGGATAGAGAGACAGTATCTGAAGGGGTAGCTGATATGGCATAGATTTGGGAGAAATGCTCTACCCACGCCTCGCCAGTTATATTACTATTAATTTGATTGATGTTGGAACCAAAAGATCTTAACGACTTGACTTCTTCCCAGAAGCCCATTGAGTCCTTCAGTTTGGCGGTGCGCGTAAGTGATTCCCAGTGATTAATTACTAGGGCTTCAGATCTAATTCGTAAGACCCTTTTATATTGTGATCTTAATGCTCTTACGAGTTGGGGGTCCCTTGGGCTGGTATTAAGTGCAGCCCTCAAATCCCTGTTGGCCCTAGAGCAAGAAGTATCAAACCACCGGGGTCCCTGGGAGATGTTCTGCCTGGCAGGTTTAGAAGATTCAATTTTAATTGCCCTGCATAGATCACCAAAAGCGCCAACCATCTCATTGCTGGGACTTATATAAGACAGGCAAGTCTCAACTGTCTCGGGGTATTTTTTGATTACTCTGGAGAGGATTCCTTTATTGTCAGCTCCCTTCCATACTAATCTCAATCTATCAGTTGATAATGCTAGATTTTGAGGACCTACATCTGGTTTCACTGCGACCCTTGATATCTGGGGATTGTGTAAGTTAATTTTAAGCGGATAGTGGTCACTATACGCGGAACAGACGACTTCTGCTTTTAAAATTATTTCACTTAACTCAGGGCATGTGAAAATATAATCAATCGTAGAAGCACAGCCCTGACCTACGAAAGTGGGGGTTGTTATATTATTTGCACTTGTGCCTGAAAATTCCATAGCATTAACTAGATCATGGGAAGCTATAAAGTCTTTCAATTCTACCCCATTCTTACATATTGGGCTATGGCGATACATGTGTGCATTAAAATCCCCTCCGATGCAGATACCATCGAAAGGTCCATACTTTTGCCCCCCCATAATTTCATCTATGAAATTAAACAATAATATAAAATTGCCATTTGGGCGGCTAACAAAATCATTATTATAAAAATTAATAATACATAATTTCAGTCTGTTAATGTACTTAATAGCCATAAAACAGTAGATACCCGGTGTTGGGATCAACTTAGTATGCACCCCACGTTTTATTTTGGACCAAATAGATAGTCCCCCACTAGGTCGACCCATGGGAGACGGCAAAGCCTTGAGATTGTAACAGCAGAAGCCCTCAATTGTTGGTGACGTTGTACTCCACGTTTCTTGTAGCAACAATATATCACATTTATTATCGACCCACTTAAGCCACTCTGTGATTTTCAATTTAGAATTTAAACCTGCTATATTCCAGCTAACAAGAGATAGTACAGAGTCCAAAGGCAAATGAGCAAGGGTCTGAGATGGTTCACTCAGGGTGCTTTGAGGCGGGTTTTCTGAGACAATCAGGGGTTCAGATGCCGGAGAGTGTTCGACAAAGGTAGTCGAAGGTGGTCAGTCTTGCATGTCCAGATCCGAAAGAGGTGCAAATCTATTATACGTTTGTAATGGGAAATAAGGTTGATGAAATTGCATAGGTGGTGGGCGAAAATGCATAGGTGGTGGTTGAAAATGCATAAATGATGGTTGCGGATGCATTAATGGCACTGGGAATTGCATAAAAGGTGGGCGAGATTGTGTGGCCGTTTGTCTGTAGAAATAACTCAAGGGTAACATAGTTGCAACAGTTGAAATGGTTGAATAGTTGCAATTTCTGTTAAGGAGGTTTCTTACTGTCCCAGGGTTATTAAAGTTGAGAACTATGCAGTCACCTTCCTTGTCCTTGAGTAAAGGGCCAACCCACGATACCCTGCGTGCAGATATAATCTCCCTTGAAATATCAAAACCAACACCTTTGTGTTTGGTTAGCCAGTCTATGCTCTTATTTCGCAATTGTACCCATGATTCCCCCTGATCCTCCCTCAATGGCGGAACACCTGCTAGAACCAAAACAAAAGGACAAGCATCCGGTGGCAGATGTAAAGCTGGTCCTTGGTGTTTAAAAGATTTAGTAGACCCTTGGGGGCCATTACCAACGTTGTTATTTGCAGCAGTTGGTTTAGGAACTGCAGTTAGTTTGGTTGGACCATTATTGCTGCTTGGAATAGAGGTGTTGGAAGTGGATGGAATAACAACTTTCCTGGGAGCAGGTATAGGGGTTGGTTTTATAGATGTGTTAACCTTACTCATAGCTGTCCCCTTTTTAGTGGTTGTGGGTTTAGTTATTGATGGTGCCGTGGATGGAGAGGCAGATGCAAAGTTGCTCAGTGCCCCACCCAAGGTACTGGTGTTGTCCTGTTTCTTTGATGACAATATATTGTTTGCAGTTTCCAATTCCTTCAAAAGGCGATCTGCTCTGACTTGGTCCAAAATAATTGACCCTTTCCTTTTTGTTTCTCCAGTTTTGACCAGGTTATCCAATCTATCAAGTCTTTTAAAAACATTATTAAACTGGCTGATCATTTGTTTTTCAATCCGGTTAAAAATAGTATCAACTATGGTTTCTATCATGTTTCCGTTCTGTCTGGATAGATTATAATTATCACCCATTAATGCAGTTTGGGTCCATGTAGTTTTAGAGTTCCCACATGGGTTAGTAGTGGATACATCAGAAATACTATCCATGTCAGCAGAGTCTTTCTCCTCTTTATCCTCTGTGAGGACGATTTGTACCCCCGAAGGTTTATTTTTATTCCACAAACTTTGAGGTGTTGGTTGATTTTTGTGGAATACAGGCTGTTTCCTTTTGTTTGCACTTTGCTTAGATGTGCCTCTTTTACGTTTCTCCCTTCCCGTTTTCTTACTACTAGAGTCAGTGATGTCCAGATTAATGACATCATCCTGCAAAGCAGTTACAAATGTAGGAACACTCTCTATCTGAGGGGATACCGGGGATGTCACTGTCGGTGTTGGCTTAGGCGTTACTGCCACCGATGTTATGGGGGCGGAAACTTGTGCTGTGTAAGTGACAGTGTTTTCATCATCCAGAATAGTAGGCACATCAACAAAGGGATGTATTGGTTTTACCACAATTATTTCTGGGTTTATGTGTGCGTCTCCGTTGGCACAGCTTGAGCTACTTGTAAGAGTCATTTTATTATTAGTTGAAAAGGAACCCATAGAAAACCTTCTCTCGGTCTCCATTATTTCGTTAAAAGCAGAGTCTATCATTGACTCAAAAGAAGTAATAAGGGAGATAGATGTGTCTGCAACCTTGTTTTCGACATCGATATTCTCGCTGTCGCCCATTTTGAGTTCCGAAATAAGTGCTCACCTTTGTTGAAGATGTTAGAGGAGTGGCCCGCCCGTCCACTGCAGTCCACTGACGGCCACAGACGGTCCCGCCCTTGTCCCGGGCTTCTCCCGGGACGCTCCCGCACGCTCCCGCTTAGCGGGTACTGACCTTCCCTTAAATAGGTGGTCCGTATGATTGCAGGCGGGGCGTGTTGGCCAGGGAGAGCGGCCAGGTGACGAGTGGCGCGGTGTGCAGGGGCTTCTGGGATTTGAAGTCCTGCCCCGCACGCTCGCAGCCCTGGACCTCCCACGCAGCAGCAATCAGCCTCCCCTGTGGCTCAGGTACGCAGCGGGACCCGCGAAGCGGGTTCCGCAAGTAGTGAAGTTGGTAGAAGGGGTCCAACGAAGTCCTCGACCCTCGGCAACGGTCGGCAACAGCTACAAGCTACAAAGGCAGAGGAGTATTCCACGACGGTCAGTCCTCGCGAGCCTTTTCAAGATTGCAGGCGGGGCGTGTTGGCCAGGGAGAGCGGCCAGGTGACGAGTGGCGCGGTGTGCAGGGGCTTCTGGGATTTGAAGTCCTGCCCCGCACGCTCGCAGCCCTGGACCTCCCACGCAGCAGCAATCAGCCTCCCCTGTGGCTCAGGTACGCAGCGGGACCCGCGAAGCGGGTTACGCAAGTAGTGAAGTTGGTAGAAGGGGTCCAACGAAGTCCTCGACCCTCGGCAACGGTCGGCAACAGCTACAAGCTACAAAGGCAGAGGAGTATCCCACGACGGTCAGTCCTCGCGAGCCTTTTCAAGATTGCAGGCGGGGCGTGTTGGCCAGGGAGAGCGGCCAGGTGACGAGTGGCGCGGTGTGCAGGGGCTTCTGGGATTTGAAGTCCTGCCCCGCACGCTCGCAGCCCTGGACCTCCCACGCAGCAGCAATCAGCCTCCCCTGTGGCTCAGGTTCGCAGCGGGACCCGCGAAGCGGGTTCCGCAAGTAGTGAAGTTGGTAGAAGGGGTCCAACGAAGTCCTCGACCCTCGGCAACGGTCGGCAACAGCTACAAGCTACAAAGGCAGAGGAGTATCCCACGACGGTCAGTCCTCGCGAGCCTTTTCAAGATTGCAGGCGGGGCGTGTTGGCCAGGGAGAGCGGCCAGGTGACAAGTGGCGCGGTGTGCAGGGGCTTCTGGGATTTGAAGTCCTGCCCTGCACGCTCGCAGCCCTGGACCTCCCACGCAGCAGCAATCAGCCTCCCCTGTGGCTCAGGTACGCAGCGGGACCCGCAAAGTGGGTTCCGCAAGTAGTGAAGTTGGTAGAAGGGGTCCAACGAAGTCCTCGACCCTCGGCAACGGTCGGCAACAGCTACAAGCTACAAAGGCAGAGGAGTATCCCACGACGGTCAGTCCTCACAAGCCTTTTCAAGATTGCAGGCGGGGCGTGTTGGCCAGGGAGAGCGGCCAGGTGACGAGTGGCGCGGTGTGCAGGGGCTTCTGGGATTTGAAGTCCTGCCCCGCACGCTCGCAGCCCTGGACCTCCCACGCAGCAGCAATCAGCCTCCCCTGTGGCTCAGGTACGCAGCGGGACCCGGGAAGCGCGTTCCACAAGTAGTGAAGTTGGTAGAAGGGGTCCAACGAAGTCCTCGACCCTCGGCAACGGTCGGCAACAGCTACAAGCTACAAAGGCAGAGGAGTATCTCACATACTTCTCACAACATCTCGAGCGCCAACGCCCAATACGACGAATTTGTGACCAATCCCACCCCAACCTGGCGGCCTCTGTCGCTGCCCCAATCCTGAAGGAATGGGTACCGAATTGAGAAGGATCCCGCCCCAGACCCAACAAAACCTTGCAAAGGACAGCCAACAACTGAGAAACAATAATGGGGATGACACAAAAACCTCCCATTCCCCAACAGGGCAGCAAGAAGACACACCGCTCCTCCCCAAAAACACCCACTTACCCCTCCCCATCTGATCAGTCTTGGACATACGCAACCACATACGCACCCGGTCCTGCTCCACCACCACCTCACTGCTGGTCATACCCACTCTATCCCTCAAACCCAGCAGTTCATAGGCCCGAAACGCCCCAAAGAACAACCACACAAAACACAAACGAAATTTCTGGCACTCAAATGTATCATAACAGCACACCTCCAATTGTGATAAAAGTAGCTGAAGCAAATCAAAGGTCACCGGCTGCCGTAGCTTCTGAGCACCAGCCTGAAGCCGACCTAAACCTTTTAAAACTTTCCGAACCAACACCCCCCCAACAGGATCCCTCCCCCACCAAAGCTGACCGTAAAAAGATACCCCAGCCAACTTGGCCGAAATGGTAGTGTGAGAGAGGCCTTTGTCCGCCAAGTGCAAAACAAACTTCAATAAGAATTGTTCATCAGATAACACAGCCCGTGCAGGACCCGCCATCTCCTCACCAAACTGCAAAAACTCATGCCAGGCCTTCAAATAACTCCGACGGGTGGAGGCAGCCACTGAATTCTTGACCAAATGGTGGACCCTCAATCCCCCAATGCCCATACGTACTGTGGGATCGCCGTCGGTTCTAGGTCCGCCCCGGGAGCCAATTTGCGGAATTCTGACCACTGAAAGTGAGATAAAGAATCAGCGATGCAATTAGTGGCTCCTGGAACATGCCTAGCTTTAAAGACAATATTCAGTTGTAAACACAGCAACATGAAAGCGCGCAAGAGCTTCAATACACGCAAATCACGGGCCCTCTGCTTGTTAACGAGGTCAACCACTGCCATATTGTCCACGTGGAACAATACAGAACGATTCTGAAACTCCTCCCCCCAGATGTACAGATGTACAGAGCGACCAACAACGGGAAAAGCTCCAGAAACGCAATGCTGCGACCCTGTTCACACCAATGCACTGGCCAGCCAGCCGCGCACCAACGTCCTTCCCAAAAGATGCCGAAGCCATTAGCTCTGCATGCATCCATGAAAAGCTGCACCTGCCAGACAATGACCTCATCCGCAAAAAACAAGGACACGCCGTTGAAATCTTGCAGGAAACGCAACCAGATACTCAAATCGGCACGGACAGCTGTTGTAATGCGCACCCGATGATGAGGAAGGCTGGCGCCGGACATCGAGAGGCCCAGACGTCTACAAAACGTCCTACCCGCCCGAACAACCCGACACGCAAAATTCAGATACACCAAAAGCTTCTGAACCTTCCGCAGTTCCAATTTGCATTCACCCAACACCAACCTGATGAAATCAGACATCTCCCGCACTTTATCAGCAGGCAAGCGTGCCATCATAGCCAGGGTATTGATTTCAATCCCCAGAAAAGTCAGAGATGTACACGGACCCTCGGTCTTATCCGGCGCCAAAGGAACACCCAGCTCCTTGGACATAGCCTGGAAAATTTCCAGAGCTAACTGACACTGCCCAGACTGACCCTCACCAATAAAAAGAAAGTCATCAAGGTAATGACAGACCAGGGCGTGGCCGCTGACGAAAGTGAAGCGCCACTGCAGAAATGTACTGAAGGTTTCGAATAGGGCACAGGACACCGAGCAGCCCATTGGCAACACCTTATCGACATAGAAACAGCCACCAAAGTGCATACCCAAGAGACCAAAATCCCAAGGATGAATGGGCAGAAGTCGGAAAGCCGACTGAATGTCACTCTTCGCCAGCAAGGCACCAATACCTGCCGTGCGAACGAGCCGCAAGGCGTCGTCCACGGAAGCATATGTCACTGTAGAATCAGCCGGGTCAATGAAATCGTTGATGGAGGCACCCTCAGGCCAAGACAGATGATGAATGAGGCGAAACTCTCCAGCCGCCTTTTTTGGTACCACACCCAGCGGAGAGACTATCAAATCAGGGATAGGACAGCTAAGAAAAGGCCCAGCAATCCTTCCCGCTGCGAGCACAGCATCCAACTTCTTCTGCACAACCTGGGGGCACTCCTTTGCAGACTTTAGATTGTCAGACCACCTACCCAACTGGGGGCCCTGATACCCAATCCTGAAACCAACTCTGAAACCCCAGGACAAAGTCTTAGCAGCCTCAAAATCAGGATAGTCCACCAACCACAAATCAAGGACGTCCAGTTTAATAGGAGTAGGAGCCCTTAGATACAAAGTGTGAAGGTTGTCCTCTGCCCCCGGAACCCCTCCCTTGGTCTCCAAAACGCTGTCCGGGAAAACACTGGGTGAGAGCATGTCGCCCCCCGCACTGCGCACACTCATGCTTATATCTGCATGCTGGCCGGTTACACGAACCCCTGTTAAAATGCCAGCACGCGCCAGATGAGGAGGACTACCCTCTGCCCCAAACCCCCGCCCCGGAAAGAGCGGGGCGAAATGGAAATGGCCGATAATGCACCGGCTGGCCGCTAGCCGTGTGGGTCGTAGCAGGCGGGTGAGCAGACGCCATCCACTGGAGCCACAATTCCGCATCAACCTCACCCCAGGAACGCTCAGGAAAAACACTCATACGGGCCCGGAACTCCTCGTCGTACGACAACCAGGCAAAGCCTCCAAAATAACTATGAGCTTTACGTATGACATCAGCATATTTAAACATGTCTACCGCCTTACTCGGATGACGCTGGCAATAAACGCTGGCATAAATTAAAAAGGCCGATGTCCAGTTCTCAATAGACTTCGGGACTCGAGGCCTCCGAGCCAACTCCAATTCCTCCTCCTTCGACCCTTCCTTAGCTTGGACATCTCTATGGAGAAGCCGAAACACATCCACAAATTCACCACTCCAGATGCGAGTTTTAATTTTCTCAGACAAATGAGACCCCAAAGGCATCCCCACCCCAGAATAAGGCAATCTTTTAGGCAGGATACTATCCTCCGTAACAGGTTTTGTAGCAGCCACCCCAGCCCCAATTGTAGAAACTTCCCCTGTAGTTTGCACATTTGAAACATTCAAACTCACTGGCCGCTCAAGCCTCGGTGCCAGAGCGACTCGCTCACCAATAACCCCATCACCCGTACCAATTAATCTGGTACGCTTAGCCGGGAGACTCTCCCCTGTTTTCCAAACAGCCCACCATCCATCCTTACCTCTTGGCAACTGTGCCGACTTCTGCTGAAAATCAACATGATCCCCTTGAGGTGGTCTACTCCTCGCTGCCTCACGTACCGCTGCGTGGTCCGCACATGACTCCTGCAAGATACGAGAAACAGGGAGTTGCCCCAGCCCACCCCTCTGGGCCCGTGCTGCCAAAAGCCCAACATCCTTATCCCTCAATTCCCCTTCTTCCAAATCATCATCTTGTGTATCCAAACGTAAAGCATCTCCAGAAAATGAAACTTGTGCACTGCCACTTGGCAGAGCCCCATCGCCAATTCCCCCATCATAAAACTGCCAATCAATGTCATTAAAACGCCGCGCGCGCAAAGCCGCAGAAGAGAGATCCGCTCCAGATAACTCTCCCGTGATTCCCCCACTGGAAACAGCTGTAGAGACAGTTCCCAATCCCGTAGAACCAGGCAACAGCCGCCCAGCTGGAGGTGCAACATGAAAACTGCGGCCGCTCAAGCCAGGCTGTGAAGAACCAGCAAGAATGCCACCCCCCACAGAGCCAAGGGAAACACCCACCGAAGACCCAGCAACAGGCGCAAACCCAGAGCCACCACCTGACCCGTCCGCCAAACCACCCTGGGGAACACCGGGCACCTCACGAGAAGCCGGGAACAGCACCTGGCTGGAAGCAGAGGGTGCCCCCCGAAGGTCCAAACCCAACCCACCAGAAGCCTGAGACTGCTGTGAAGCAGAAGGAAGGCCAACATACCCAGGAGCCGTGGACCTGGGACCCAGGGGAAGTGGAGAGGAGGACACATCACCTAAGTGGACAAAGTCAGTGGCCGAGGGGGCCCCCGAGAGGGAAAAACCAGGCAACTCAGCAGGGGGGGCCCCAAAATCTGGGCAGCCCTGAACCACAACACTGGATAAAGGGGGGTGGGCTTGTCCCAGCACAGGGGTGGCAGTAGACAGCAGGTAACACTGCCCATTAACCCACAAATAGGGCGAAGCCCCATCAGGCAACACAGCCACAGGGGGGGTGACCCCCGGGCACAGGGGCAGTAAAATGGGCCCGGGGGAGGCTCTGAGTATCGAGGCTCCTCCCCCGCTTAGCCCCAGGACACACAGAAGGCTTCTTAGCCTTGCCAGGAGAGGGCCTGCCCAAGCGCTGGGCCTGCCGACCCACAGAGCGCCCCCGCCTCCCCCCTGGCGCCCCACGCAAGCCAACATTCCCCAATGGTAATAAACATACCTGCTGGAGGTCGCCCAGGTCAACCGGCGGGGGCCCGAGGCTGCGGGAACCGGAGCCGGCAGCGGCAAAACCGCCGGCATGACAGCCTCTCCGTCCTCCTCTTCTTCCGGGTCGGGTGACAAACAGGCAGTCACCGCCCGCGACACGCCCTCGGCAGCCTTGCGAGGGGGGCGGGCCAACCCCACCCACGCCTCCGCCGGCACGCCGGGCCGCAGAAGGTCCTGGCGCCCGGCAGCGCAAAGCAACTGAACAGCCCTTCGAACCTTCGACGCCTCCTCCATGGCCCACCGGACAGGTCAGCAAATAGCGAGGCTAGCAAAAAGAACCTCCCTTCCCTTGCCTCCCGCTACGCACTTCCCAACCGCCTGCCCAACAGCCTTTTGTTAGCTCCCCTAATCAACCCCACCTGCTCTTCCCAGATTGCTCGCGCGAACGCACACAGGGAAAGACCAGCTCGCGCCTGGCTCTCCCTGGGTCCCCCCTTTGACTCGCCAGAAAGTAGCACAGAGGGTTAATATGACTGCTGCAAAGATCATATTTGTGTTTTATGTGGCTAGCTGAGTAGATTAGTAAAACCAACCTTTACCATTGCTTTAAAACAAATGAATCGTAGGTAAGAGAGGGTCTATGGAGAGATGAGGATCACTTTTGCCAGGTGATCGTGAGGGAATCCGAGGAGAAGGTCATGAGGATGGGGGCACCAAAAAAGATTGTGGCACCAGGCGCCACCAACACTAACGCAAGCCCTGAGTTTATTTATCAAGGAATAGGCATAATAGGTAAACAAATACATTGTTATAAAAGCAGTGCCTGAGAGAAAAAGATGTGGAAAAATATTGCGGGGCAATTTTACAAGCCCCTTGCACCATTTTTGCGTCACTTTTCCCATGTTAAAAGTGACGCAAGTGTGTTGCATAGGGCTTGTAAATCTGCCCCTGCATGTTTACCATTTTTTTCTGTCTGGCTCCTCCAGCGAAGGCGCAAGTGGCTTCCACAGACTGAAACACAAAGGTCACAACACCGTGCCCTTTACGCAATCATTTCTATTGGGAAAACATGTCCATGACAACAGGTGACTAATTATCCGCACAGGGAAGACCTCATTCCACACAAGAGAGTTATGCAAATAGCTTATCACTTATTCACCCTTCAGAGGACAGAAAAAGCTCGCTCAACACTTTTGAATATATTTACCTGTCTCTATGTCGGTTATTTTAAAAAGTGGTTAAAATAATTCCGAGCTGAAATGCGTGGGGCCCATGCGCCACAGGAAGCAAATGTGGTTACGTTTTTGGCAGAAAGTATAAACATTAGTGAAGACAGAAAAGATGGCCCTCACCTGATATATGCAAAAATTATGCAAATATTCCTCGTTGTCGGAAGTGTTCTTTTCCGGTGGTTAGCGATACTGTTCTGGAAACGTTGTATTCATGCTTCGACGTCTCTGCTACAAAAGGCCATATATTTGAATGTCAAAATTATAAAACCTCTCAAAACAAATTAGGGCTTTAGGTTGTTCTGCAGTGTATGGTGTCTTGTAGTAAATATATGAGGACAGATTCACGAAACTGTTTTCTGTTCTGGGCAAGCGCACATTTACATGAAGAATTTGTGTGAAAATTGGTTTGAGTGCATGCAGCTTGCTCCTAAGCAAATTCTACATGGCTGGGTGTGTGGCAGGTGCACATTTTTGTTCATTCATCATACACAGCAAGATGCGCTTGTATCTGCTCCTGCCACACCTCCTGGTCCCAGGCAGCACTCCTTACCTAGTTCACGCTTCCTCAGAGATTTTCTCATCCTGACCTAGTACACGGTTTCCTCAGAGGATTTTCTCAATGCATACTGGGGATGCAAGTCTCATCAATTCCCTGCAAATCCCATACACAAACACTTATGAACATTTACATTCCTACTCCTCAGTGCTTAAAATGGGAAAATAGAAGGGCAGGTACCCTGTACCAGAGTACCCCCTTTTTGTGTGTGGCAGTACTCTCTAATTAAAAGTATTATGTCTCCCTTGAGAAGTGCAGGTACTCTCACCTATCGAAATAAAAAAGTGCTGGTACTCAGTACCAGACAGAAACAGCCCATTTAAAGCACTTAGGGGAATATTAACAATGGCTTTATCTCAGCTTTTTTGCTTTAAAAAGTAAAAAAAGCAGAGATAAAACTATTGCCCTATTTACAAGGGTTTCTAACATGCATAATCGCATGTTAGCACCCTTTTTTCCGACGTCTCCCTTTGCATCGCTAATAAGATGGGCGTCACTGGGCGTACCCCAATGGACTACCTTGCAAAATATCGCTGATGTTCACATCGCAATATTTACAAGGTAGCCACAGGATTTTAGCACACACGTTTTCGTCAAAATCTAACATCTGCTAAAATCCTGATTTAGCTATCCCTAACTTAGGGGGTGGATTATGCTGGTACGACCACAGGGTCGTATCAGCAAGGTTATCCCCGTTTTGCAGGGAACATTGCTGGAAAACCAGCAATGTTTCCTGCAAAACAGCGATTTTCCCGCAATAGCTGGACATTTTATCGCCCTGGTTAAACGCGTTTTTAATACCGCGCTACCAGGGCGATAAATTCCACCGATGGACGCGATAAATAAAAAAGCGCTAAACGCGCTTTGCGTTATTTATCGCCGTACCTAGATAATATGCCCCTGCATCCCCTAAATTAGCGTTCCAAGTGTTAGTTTTGCAGCCATGTGGATTAGCTGCCTGAATATATAGATTTAAATATTGTGCTACCTAAATATCACAGTCAGAAAATTGACTTCCAGAATATTGTGAAGTACGCATGCACTGGTAATTATAGATTTACTATACCTCACTTTACATATATGTATCCGGCAGTGGTACAGGGAGCTAAGAGTAATTTTAGGGGTTAGGATTGGGTAGTTTTAAAGGGGGGTGGTAGATCTGGCATCTTTTGGAGTGGTGCCCCCTGTGTTTTTGCCTCTGATCTTCTGTTTTTTGTGTGCTGGATTTCTTTGTTGCTGGCTTTAGGACTCTGGGTACTTTACCACTGCTGACCAGTGCTAAAGTGCAAGTGCTCCATGTCTAAAATGTAATGATTGACCTATTTGATTTACTAGTAAGCAGTGGCGGCTCCTTCGCTAACACAGAGAAGCATCGCCCCACTGCTTTTCAGCAATGTAAAGGAAAAAAATGGACAATAACTCAATGTAATTTTTTCCTGTTAGGGGGCAGCTGTATCCGGCTGGCCAAACATTCATGCGCACTTAGCATGTTCTCCACCCAGGCCGCATTACAGCCTGGGTGGAGAACATGCCCAGGTTCCCATTCCTCGACTGAGTGCCGAACCCCGACGCTCAGACCAATCACAGCACTGTATTGCAGTGTTGTGATTGGCTCAGGAGAGACTGGGTGATTCCTTTTACGTGTTCAGCCAGAGGGACAAGGTATGACATTAAGAGGAGGATGCAGTGAGGAGGACGTGGCAAGGAGGCAAGTTTAATTTATTTTTAATTTACCCCTTCCCCCCTACCTCTCCACCACCCCAACCTGTACTGGTGTCGCTGCTAGTAAGTCCCTAGTACAGTGCACCTGGTGTGCCCAGAGCCTGTAGGTCAAATATTACTAGTGAGCCTGCAACAGTGATTGTGGCAACAACCTGCATAGCCCTACAAAACGTTTCTGAGACCTTTCTCTGTGTGTGCAGTTTTAAACTGTCATTTCAACCTGGCAAAGCACCACTTGCCAGGCCCAACCCTTCTTTTTTGTTACATGTGAGGCACCCATAAGGTAGGCCCAAGGTAGCACATCTTTTAGTGAAGTTGGTTTTTAAACTGCAGGTCTGAAAAGGATACTTTTAGAAAGTTAAAAGAGCAGATGATGGACAGAATACTGAACAATGCAAACATTCACTACAAGTCACAATACAATGGATTAAATCCAGATCTGTGACTGGGGTGAATGTTTGCATTGCTCAGCATTCCATCCATCACGTGTTCTTTTTGCTGTTGTGGCCCTAAGTGGGAAGGGTAAGCCCAGAAGTTGGTCCCTTGCTCGCTGTGCCACTGGATTCAAGCTAGCTTGGCTGATGACGGGTGAAACCCTGAAACTGGTCCCAGGATGATAGTTTCTGGTCTAGGGAGGACATGGCTGGACTGTTCCCATGAGGAGGAGGGTAAACAATGAGTTGCATATGGTTGGGTCCAAACTGGGCTGGCATGATGAATCAAAAATAAATGGATCAAACCCACATCTTTGTGACTGGGGGAGAATGTTTGCATTGTTTTTGCATTCTGACAATCATTTGTTCGTTTTACTTTTAGCAAGTTGGCATTTTCTTACATTAGCCATTCTGCGCCTCTGCCTGCTTTTGAATACACGTCTGGGTCTGGGTGAAAGTTTGGCTCATGTGCATTCACTATAAAAAGTCACACAAAGAGAGTGGAGGCCTGCCCAGCATTTCCTGATGGCCCATCACCCAGCTGATGGGTCTTCCTGAACTATAGTGGTGCTAGATGTTGACAATGACACCTAGATAGCGCTGTGCCTGTCCCCACATAAAGATGTCTCCATCCCCTGCAGCATCAATTCAGAATCGGTGCACCCTTGCAAGAATCGCTGCCTACACCGAAGTGGTGGTTCTTGCTTCGTCCCGCTCACTGTGTCCATGACGTACTGAAAGCTCTTTACAATGCAAGCTCTGACTTTGCCACAGGGCCCCCGAAGAATAGCTGCTGCATGAGTCTTGAGCAACCATCACCGACATCTGTGATTCAACACTTTGACTCCAATACAGTGCCTGTGGTTCAAGATCTACGCTGTGACATTGACACATCATCGAGACTGCATGGCCTTCAAGAACCAAGGTATTACACCTGCAATTGATGCAGCACCTCCCCAGAGCCTCACATCATCACCACGTGCTCGCGGTTCAATGACCCTGCACCATCTCCATGAACCCATGCATCACTTACTTCATGTGACGCAGCACCGTCACTGGGTGCCCACATGCCAATGACCTGCATAGGTACCAACACTTCATCTGCTTTAATGACGCCTCATCTTCCCTGCGCCATGCATCATCTTTGATTTTTGATACACATAGGGTACTTTGACCAGGTCAAGCGCAATCATTGATTCCTAAATAATATCACTTTTTTAACCTTGAAAATTCATATCTTGATTTGTGTATGTTTTATTTTTGTCTGTTTGGTCTTGGTTTAATCAGATAATTATTGGCTATTTTTTTAAGATGGTGTTGAGTCCTTTGGTGGTGTATTCACTGTGTTACCTTGTGTGTGTAACAAGACTTCACATATTGCTTCTGGGGATAAGCATGACTGCGATTGCCAAGCTACCTAGGGGGTGAGCACAGGATAACCTGAGGTTCCCTACTTGGACAGGGTGCAAACCACTGACAACTAGAGACCACATTTCTAGCAGGAGATAAGGGTGATTTTGGGGTTATCGGGTTGGGTAGTGCTAAAGGGAGGTGTGCATAACATTAGGTTTAAGGGGTCAGTAGTGACAAAGGGAAGTAATGAGTAAATTAATGCAGTGGGCCTGGGGAAGTTCCCACTTAAAAAATAATAAAAAAAAATAATTACAATTGGTAATGTTATACACTCTTTCATGACATAGTTTTGGGACTCATACTTGCTTTGAAAGGGCTTACCAGGACTCTTGCCCTGCCTTGCCTCCCTGTTGTGCCATTGGTTTCCCCCCGCTGCCGCTGCTGCTGGCCATCTTGCGCGGCAGCTGAGCGGGGGAAACTACATTGCCCAGAAGCCCTTGCCGACCACGCCCACACCATCACGCGCCCGGTGGCGCTTAAAAGACCGCAAACATTCCTGAGTCTGCTGCAGGAGGCTAGGCTGGGCCCCCCCCTATCATTCATTATTAAGTAGGACATTGGCTGCTATTTACCATTATTGTATTTGTGATATACATTGTATTTGTTTTCTGCTGTGGGTGGGGAAAACAGCCGACTGGGATAAAATGGTGTTAAGACTGGGGAAAGGAAGGAAGGGTACCTCTGGGACTATAGGCGGGACGGTTAAGGGTACCCTGGATATGTTTATAACTAGGGCAGAAACAGAGTTGGAGCACAAAATTGCTCTAACTGCAAAACGTTTTTGTTGCTAGAACCTGCCTATAACAGGCGCTCTTCTCTGGGCCCTATATTATCAACAGTGACACCAGAAGATATAGCGTCCAAAATACATAACTATGAGGGGATAGCGGGAGCTACCCCTCGAGATTACTCTAACCCTCAAGTATCACTGGGGCGGTCTGGCATAGAGGTTGATTGTACAGCAGGGTTCCATAACTGACATATCAAATGATCCCATCCCACAGGACTGCTGTAAAGAATGGAACTAATCCAGAATCAAACATCAGGGTTGGGTCCAAATGGTAAAAGAAAGTGAGAGGGCACTCATTTGAAGGACAGAAGCCCAAAACAAACTAAAAGATTTAAAAAAACAGGAAACGCAGCTATGCAATCCCAGCCATTACCAACTACCACACCCAGGGGTCCCATAGATTTAGATCCATCACCGGTATCATCCCATCAGGAGACATTGCCTCCAAACCCCGTGGGTTTTATGGTTATCTTGAGCAGTTGATGAAATCCCTAATTTTACCTCTGCTGGAAAGAATTAAAACCTTAACAGACAAAATAGGGAGTCTGGAAAAGATGGCCCTAGCTAATTGTGACTCATTGAAAAATCCTGAGGCTAATTCTAAGACTGTGGGCGTACTTGGTCCTGGCCCAGGCCCATCCACAGTCATTAGTATTCCCGAGGTACTCCATAGCTCAGCTACTCTGCAGACAGAGGGTGCTAATTGCCCTGGCCAACGCGTTTTGCCACCAGGAAATAGGGCACAGGCCTCTAAAAATACAGAAAGGAAGGTGGCAGAGAGGGAGGTTGCAAAGGATACAGTGGGGGGAGAGGGCTGGTGACATTATTCATAAGGAACAAGGAAAGACCAGTGGCGATAAAGAGAAGACTATTTTCCCACATATTAATCTGCCACCACAGTCTGCGCCATATACTGTGGTGCTGACTGGGGTGCCAGAACTGAAAAACGATAGAGGGAAATCCTATTCAGAACTAAAGAATAAGGTTGTTTTTTGGTTGAATACCAATAGACCCCTCCCAAGGCATTTACACGCAGAAATCTTATACGTTCGCAGAGTGGGTTGGTTTGGACATAAATTAAAAGATCTTCCTGGGGACTGTACAATAGTCAATTTTAGAGACAGACCTGCTGTTAGGTATATCTGTAACTGGAATAATCATAGAACAAATGGTGCGACCAGCTCAGACGATCACCTCGGAGCCGCCGAACACCTTCACTTCCAGATCCACACCGACCCCAAAACCACACTCAGAGGCACCCTCATCTACAGACCACCAGGACCCCGATCTCAATTCAGCGAAGACATCACTGACTTCATAAGCCCACTCGCCCTCTCATCTGAGAACTATATTCTACTGGGAGACCTCAACTTCCATCTGGAAAAGAAAAATGACAGCAGCACCACCACCCTCCTCGACAACCTGGCCAATCTCGGACTAATACAACTTGTTGACACCCCCACCCACTCTGCCGGGCACACGCTCGACCCAATCTTCACACATCTCCTTCAACCCCACCACAGCTCTCCATTTGACGGACCACAGCTGCGTTCACTTCAACTACAAAAAGACCATGACCCACAACCTCCCACAACCAATTCCCCGAAGAAACTGGAACAAAATTACCACTGACCAGCTCCTCGCTCCGCTCCACAAAAACCCTCCTGCCAAATCATCGGACCCAAACCAGGCTGCCGCCCAGCTCACACAATGGATCACCCACAGCGCCGACGAACTAGCACCCTTGAAAAACCATCAAATAAGGCAAAGTAACAAAAAAGCCCCCTGGTTCAATGATGACCTTAAGACATCCAAGAAGCTCTGTCGTACCCTTGAGAAAGCCTGGAGAAAAAACCCAACCAATGACAACCTGAGCACCTTCAAGAACGCCACCCGCAAACACCACCAACTTATCCGATCCGCCAAGAAATCAGCATTCAAAGATCGACTTGACAAAAACGCCCACAACAACAAGGAACTATTCAACATCGTCAAAGAATCTACCAACCCCACCGCCGGTATCAACGACATCACCCCATCCCAAGACCTCTGCGACTCCCTAGCCTCTTTCTTCCACAACAAAATCGCCGACATACATAACAGCTTTGAAAACCAATCAGGAGACCAGTCCACTCCACCCACCCCTGAACCAAATCCCCCCTCTAACAACCTTTGCACCTGGAACCCTATCACCACTGAAGACACCATCCGCCTGATGAACACCATCCACTCAGGATCACCTACCGATCCATGTCCCCACCACATTTTCAACAAAGCAAACTCCATCATCGCACCCTATCTCCGAGACGTCATCAACTGCTCCCTCAACTCCGCTACCTTCCCGGAAAGCTGGAAACACGCCGAACTCAGCGCCCTACTGAAGAAACCCACAGCAGACCCCACTGAACTTAAGAACTACCGTCCCATCTCGCTCCTCCCATTCCCTGCCAATGTCATCAATAAAGCCGTCAACAATCAGCTAATTGCCTTCCTCGAATCCAACAAATCCCTCGACCCCTCACAGTCCGGCTTCCGAGCCAAACACAGCACCGAAACCGCACTCATCGAAGCAACAGACGACATTCGAATACTTCTGGACAACGGGGAAACAGTTGCCCTCATCCTACTTGACCTCTCCGCAGCCTTTGACACAGTCTGCCATACCACCCTCATACAACGCCTCAGCAACATCGGAATACAAGGAAAAGCATTGGACTGGATCATCTCGTTCCTCGCCGGAAGAACACAGAGAGTCCGCCTCCCCCCTTTTAGATCAGAATCCACAAAGTCATCTGCGGCGTACCCCAAGGATCATCACTCAGTCCCACCCTCTTCAACGTATACATGAGCCCCCTCGCATCCATCGCGCGCCAACACAACCTTAACATCATCTCCTATGCCAACGACACCCAGCTGATCCTCTCCCTCACCAAAGACCCAAACACCGCCAAAACCAACTTACACTAAGAAAGATTTCGCCGAGTGGATGAAGGACAGCCGTCTAAAACTGAACTCGGACAAAACGGAAGTCCTAATCTTAGGCTCATCCCCCTCTGCTTGGGACGACTCATGGTGGCCACCGGCCCTGGGAACCGCACCCATACCTACGGACCACGCACGTAACCTGGGCTTCATCCTGGACTCCTCCCTCTCGATGACCAGGCAAGACAACGCCGTTTCCTCATCATGCTTCAACATCCTACGCATGCTCAAAAAAATATTCCGCTGGTTACCCACCGAAATAAGAAAAACTGTCACCCACGCACTAGTCACAAGCCGACTGGATTACGGCAACACCCTTTACGCCGGAACCACGGCCAAACTACAGAAAAAACTCCAACGCATCCAAAACGCCTCAGCCAGACTCATACTTGACATCCCCCGCCAGGATCACATTTCCGGTCACCTGAAAGACCTCCACTGGCTCCCCGTCAACAAGAGGATAACGTTTCGACTTCTCACCCACGCACACAAATTCCTCTACGGCCTAGGATCTGAATGCCTCAACACGTGCCTGTCCCTCTACACCCCAACCCGCCAACTTCGTTCATCCAATCAGGCCCTCGCTGCTATTCCGCGCATCAACAGATCCACCATGGGGGGAAGATCCTTCTCCTACTTAGCGGCCAAAACCTGGAATTCTCTCCCCACCCACCTCCGCCTTACACGGAACCACCTCTCCTTCAGAAAGCAACTTAAAACTTGGATATTCGATAAATAACGTACCCCCCTCCCCTCCATCAAGCGCCTTGAGACCCTCTGGGTGAGTAGTGCGCTATACAAAATATCTGAACTTGAACAAAATATCTGAACTTGAACTAACCTCTACCCGTCCATTCATTCTGGCATGACCACAGCAAGTTTATGGCAGCAAGGGAAGTTTAGGGAAAGAAATGGTGAGAGGTTTAACATACCAATCTCTAATCGTTATGACATGTTGCAAGGGTTGGAGGACATTGATTGTCTTGCCTCAGATATTCCTTTTGTTAACTCCATACCATATATGAGATCTTGTAGCCTAAGGAGATCAAGGCAAAGGATGGGGTAGGTTTTGGGGAATCCAAGAGTAACGGGGCGGACTCATTGAACGAGAGTACTGCAGATGAAGACCTGGCTGTTCGAGCAGTAGCGCCCCCCCCCCCAGCGCCTTGAGACCCTACGGGTATGTAGCGCGCTTTATAAGTGTCATTGATTGATTGATTGATTCCCAGAGGACAACTTGGAGCCTAAGTGTACCATGGACATGTTGGTTAGTCAGACCAAGATGGGGACGTGGTCAATTCTGAGTTGGAATATCACAGGCCCAAGGTCAAAGCTGGGTAAGGAAAATTGGGTTAACCTAGTGAACAACTATGAGATTGTGAGCCTTCAAGAAACCTGGACTACGACACCTCATCATGTCTGCGGTTTAAAAACTTTTTTCTCCCAGCCATTAGTTCCGTGCACGGTAGGGCCAAAGGGGGTTTATGCACATATGTGTCCAATATGTTACAATGCACTAAGGTAGAGATTGTTTTTAATACCATGCATTATCATATTATCAGGATTGTCATAAATAAAGTGTTTTCCTTGGTATTGGTAAATTTTTATAATAATGTCCCGGCTGAGGACGTGGACAATATTTTTAAGTCCTTAGGGGACAATATAAAATCTATGGTGGAAGGAAGCCGTGAAGATGTCTGTGTTATATGGGCAGGGGATTTTAACTGTTCTTTATGTGAGAGAGGAGAGAGAGGAACCTGGGATGTCATGCTGGATAACGATACCAGTCTGAGTCATTTTGAGCACACCAAGTGTGGGGACCACCTAAATGAACACAAAGAGTGGCAGGGTTTCATTCATACCCCACCGCAGTGGCAACAGCCTCTTTTTTATAAATGCCAATGCTACCATTAAATTCTAGTAATCCTTTTTTCTCACGTCTTGCTTGTTCATTATTCATTTGCGCTGCGCAATCTTTTTGTCTCATTTATCCTTTTGCTTGGACTCTTTATCATGCAAGGTGATGCCAATTTTCAAATTTTCTCATGTGAGGGCGGGCCATCCGAACCTCTCAACCCAAAACACGTACAGATGCATGGTTTCATGTAAGCAGTTTATTTATCCAATGCATTTCGGACCCTTTCTGGGTCCTTCGTCAGGGAACATACTGTGAATGATAATAACACAAGTATTAACAACCCACATTTCAAAACCACGAACTTTTCAAAAAAACTTTGTTCTGTACAACATTATCACAATCGATCTTGTATAACATCCTTCGTGCTCCACTGTTTCACATGCCCTTTCTCTATGCAACCCGTCTACCTGACTGTGCTCTTTAGAATTATTTGAAAGAAATCAGTCACACCTGAACTTCTTCCCTCTCACTACGAGTCTCAAATGAATCATAACCGTTCTCTTTTCAACATAGTTCTACCCCATTATTTCACGCACTGGTTTTCTTTGAATGGTAAAACTTGCCGTTTTCACTTATAAGTCAGTTAACTGCTGCGCTGCAACAACCCCTTCCCTGATTTCACCGGTTTCTACGTTCAACGTACCTGCTTAACAAACGGCATCACTCTCCCCTTGGTGAAAAATGACGGCTAACATTGCTGAGATACTCCCCTTCCTTTAACAGGCTTTCACGATTGAGACCCGCCTCCTCCCTTAAACCCACAGATTGCACCTAAAACATGGAAAACAATCCTGCTTGGAGTGACTACCTTTCCCATAATCCTTCTAATATTCATATAATATTTACTTTAAACTAGCAACCTTTCACTCCAAATATATTTATATGTGCACGATAAACTGGATGGAGGATGGTAAGTAATCGAGAAATGTCCACAAGATTGAAACAATGTCCGTGGTAAAATATGCGTTCTCGCTTCTTTCACTGACACGTTTAAAACAAGCTTCCTGAGTGAAACCCGATGTTCAACCTTGCATGCTGAGTTCAATATATTTTCATTGTTCCTGCTAATAAAGTTCATTTGCTCGCTGGGTGCTAACCCGGTGGGGCTAGATTCGACAAAATCACAGAAGGAAGCAGGTTGCACACCGTTTCCTCGAAAACAATTCTCGTCACAAAACTTTTATCCAGCTATTATTTTGATTGTTGGCGTGCTCACTGATTCGTGCCAAGCCCACACGGCACGTGTAATACCTAAACACAAAGAGTGGCAGGGTTTCATTCATACCCCACCGCAGTGGCAACAGCCTCTTTTTTATAAATGCCAATGCTACCATTAAATTCTAGTAATCCTTTTTTCTCACGTCTTGCTTGTTCATTATTCATTTGCGCTGCGCAATCTTTTTGTCTCATTTATCCTTTTGCTTGGACTCTTTATCATGCAAGGTGATGCCAATTTTCAAATTTTCTCATGTGAGGGCGGGCCATCCGAACCTCTCAACCCAAAACGCGTACAGATGCATGGTTTCATGTAAGCAGTTTATTTATCCAATGCATTTCGGACCCTTTCTGGGTCCTTCGTCAGGGAACATACTGTGAATGATAATAACACAAGTATTAACAACCCACATTTCAAAACCACGAACTTTTCAAAAAAACTTTGTTCTGTACAACATTATCACAATCGATCTTGTATAACATCCTTCGTGCTCCACTGTTTCACATGCCCTTTCTCTATGCAACCCGTCTACCTGACTGTGCTCTTTAGAATTATTTGAAAGAAATCAGTCACACCTGAACTTCTTCCCTCTCACTACGAGTCTCAAATGAATCATAACCGTTCTCTTTTCAACATAGTTCTACCCCATTATTTCACGCACTGGTTTTCTTTGAATGGTAAAACTTGCCGTTTTCACTTATAAGTCAGTTAACTGCTGCGCTGCAACAACCCCTTCCCTGATTTCACCGGTTTCTACGTTCAACGTACCTGCTTAACAAACGGCATCACTCTCCCCTTGGTGAAAAATGACGGCTAACATTGCTGAGATACTCCCCTTCCTTTAACAGGCTTTCACGATTGAGACCCGCCTCCTCCCTTAAACCCACAGATTGCACCTAAAACATGGAAAACAATCCTGCTTGGAGTGACTACCTTTCCCATAATCCTTCTAATATTCATATAATATTTACTTTAAACTAGCAACCTTTCACTCCAAATATATTTATATGTGCACGATAAACTGGATGGAGGATGGTAAGTAATCGAGAAATGTCCACAAGATTGAAACAATGTCCGTGGTAAAATATGCGTTCTCGCTTCTTTCACTGACACGTTTAAAACAAGCTTCCTGAGTGAAACCCGATGTTCAACCTTGCATGCTGAGTTCAATATATTTTCATTGTTCCTGCTAATAAAGTTCATTTGCTCGCTGGGTGCTAACCCGGTGGGGCTAGATTCGACAAAATCACAGAAGGAAGCAGGTTGCACACCGTTTCTTCGAAAACAATTCTCGTCACAAAACTTTTATCCAGCTATTATTTTGATTGTTGGCGTGCTCACTGATTCGTGCCAAGCCCACACGGCACGTGTAATACCTAAACACAAAGAGTGGCAGGGTTTCATTCATACCCCACCGCAGTGGCAACAGCCTCTTTTTTATAAATGCCAATGCTACCATTAAATTCTAGTAATCCTTTTTTCTCACGTCTTGCTTGTTCATTATTCATTTGCGCTGCGCAATCTTTTTGTCTCATTTATCCTTTTGCTTGGACTCTTTATCATGCAAGGTGATGCCAATTTTCAAATTTTCTCATGTGAGGGCGGGCCATCCGAACCTCTCAACCCAAAACACGTACAGATGCATGGTTTCATGTAAGCAGTTTATTTATCCAATGCATTTCGGACCCTTTCTGGGTCCTTCGTCAGGGAACATACTGTGAATGATAATAACACAAGTATTAACAACCCACATTTCAAAACCACGAACTTTTCAAAAAAACTTTGTTCTGTACAACATTATCACAATCGATCTTGTATAACATCCTTCGTGCTCCACTGTTTCACATGCCCTTTCTCTATGCAACCCGTCTACCTGACTGTGCTCTTTAGAATTATTTGAAAGAAATCAGTCACACCTGAACTTCTTCCCTCTCACTACGAGTCTCAAATGAATCATAACCGTTCTCTTTTCAACATAGTTCTACCCCATTATTTCACGCACTGGTTTTCTTTGAATGGTAAAACTTGCCGTTTTCACTTATAAGTCAGTTAACTGCTGCGCTGCAACAACCCCTTCCCTGATTTCACCGGTTTCTACGTTCAACGTACCTGCTTAACAAACGGCATCACTCTCCCCTTGGTGAAAAATGACGGCTAACATTGCTGAGATACTCCCCTTCCTTTAACAGGCTTTCACGATTGAGACCCGCCTCCTCCCTTAAACCCACAGATTGCACCTAAAACATGGAAAACAATCCTGCTTGGAGTGACTACCTTTCCCATAATCCTTCTAATATTCATATAATATTTACTTTAAACTAGCAACCTTTCACTCCAAATATATTTATATGTGCACGATAAACTGGATGGAGGATGGTAAGTAATCGAGAAATGTCCACAAGATTGAAACAATGTCCGTGGTAAAATATGCGTTCTCGCTTCTTTCACTGACACGTTTAAAACAAGCTTCCTGAGTGAAACCATCTTTGGGTGTGACACGGGCTCTGCGAATAGATTGGCTAGCCCTGAGATTCCCTTTTGCCCCACCTTTAATGGCAGAGGGGAAAATTCAACAATTGATTACATAGTTATGACGGCTAGACATGGGGGCATGATTCAGGCATTTAACACCCTGGATAATCCACTGAGTGATCACTTTCCCCTTAGTTTAATTATTCGGGGTAGACGTAAAGAACAACGCGGAAACAATACTCTTAAACCACGAGTAGATAACATCTCCATGGTCAGAAAAAATGGTTACTCATTAAAGTGGACTAATGTTGTCGCCGAAGATTTACTAGTAAAGAGCTGTGAGCCCCAATTCTATGCCTGTACGGATGTGAATACTGAAGACACTGATATTATAAAAAACTTCCTATTAATTGCCTCACAAATTAAGAAGTGCCTATGGGTTGACACAAAAGGCGTTAAAAAGAACCAAACAAGCTGGTTTGACACGGCTTGTACTAAGGCCTACTCGAACCTTGAACATGCTCTAAATGCCCCAGTTAAAGATATCACTTTAATTAAAGTCCTTAGAAATGTCTATAAGCAGACTTTAAAAAAGAGAAAAGATATCTTAAAAAAGAAGCATGGGACACTTTGTGCGAAGCATCTTCAAGCCGAGACACTGCAGCTTTTTGGAAAGCTGTTAACGCCCTTTTTCTAAATTATAATGTCTCAGCCAGAATAGAAGTAGCCATAACTGAGAAAGAGTGGGTGAAGCACTATTAAGAACTATACTCTGTTGAGAGTCAAGAGGAAGATTGCTCAGCACAGGATAATATAAATGGAGATTACTGTCACTCAAAGAACACTTTGGTTCCGGGTATCTCCCTAGCGGTGGTAAATGCTAGTATTAATGCAAGCCTGGGATGCAAGGCACCCGGCCCCCATGGGGTTCCGGTGGATTTATACAAAATAATGTTGGTCTCTGGGGCCCTATCCTCACCCGACTTTTTAATGCCACATCTCGGAATGGCCTCCTATCTTCCTGGTGTGAATCGGTCATAGTACCAATATTTAAAAACGGGGACAGAGTAAGCTGCCATTGCTATCACCCAATATCGCTTCTGGACTCCACCATTAAAGTTTTTGGTAGAGTGATTTTAAACAGGCTTCAAACGTGGGCTGACGAAAAACAATAATCAGTGATTTGAAATATGGTTTTAGGAAAGGGCTCAGCAAGATTGACCAATGTCTGAATTTGCATATCCTAATAGAAAAATATACAAAAGCCAAGGATGGTCGCATGTTTTTAACTTTTGTAGACTTATCGTCTTCATTTGATTGCGCCTCACACAGTAAACTTTGGCTGATTATGGAACAATTAGGGGTAGAAACATCAATTATTAATTTTTTCCGGGAACTTTACCTAGGTGCATCCGCCTGAGTTAGACACAGGAAAAATGGTGAATGCACAGAATCATTTGGTATCGCTAGGGGAGTACGACAAGGCTGCGTCTTGGCTCCGTTTCTCTTTACGCTCTATATTAATGATGTTGAGATTACATTGTTAAGGGAGTGTAAGGATATGCCGATGGTGGGGAAAAGATCAGTCCCAGCACTGTTGTATGCCGACAACGCAGTCTTGATGGCCAGAACTCCATTGGCCATGCAAAGTATAGTCACCTCCTTTGCAGATTTCATGACAGGCTTGGACCTAAGGAGAAACTGTTCAAAGACCTTTACCATGACCTGTGGCTCAGGGGCACATAAAAAGAGTAAGGCAATTTTTATCGGTTCTTGCCCAGTTGATTTTACCCCAACTTTTTCTTATTTAGGAGTCTTGTTCGATCATACGGGTCTATTGAACAATACAATCAAGACCAGAAAGTTATTGTTCTGCAAATCAATAATGGCCTTAAAAAATGTTAGCAAAAAATGTGCAGAAAACCTATTGGGGAGATGCTAATAGTGTATAAAGCTACCTGCGTAGCCTTTGTGACATATGGCGCAGGACTGTGGGGATATGCAAATGCGAAATCACTACAGGTGGTGGAAAACCTCTTCATGAAATACCTCCTAG
The DNA here is from genome assembly GCF_964263255.1 of Lissotriton vulgaris. NCBI lineage: Eukaryota > Metazoa > Chordata > Amphibia > Caudata > Salamandridae > Lissotriton > Lissotriton vulgaris. Next base: position 1,664,223,949 of record NC_141689.1, read on the forward strand.
CCGTTCCAGAAAGTGTTTCCACATATGTTTGCCATGCAGAACTCGGGGAACCGTATCTAGAAGACATCATAAAGGTGGCCCCGGTACTGCTATGGCATAGGGTCTGGACCACCGAGGAATGTGGATTAAACCGATCCATTGTGCACAACGTGACTAGGTTAGATAATGGTGGTAAGATCGGATGGCTATGTTATGTGAAGAAATTTCTCACTGACTTAGGTTTGGCAAATTATTATGATGAACCATCCTCTCTGTGTAATATTCCCAGGAAAGCCCTGAAGGAAAAGTGCATGAGTTACTTGTATGAGCGCAGAACCACCACAGAAATGAAGTAAAAAACAGTGATTGCGCACAAGCAAATTGTGATTTCCAGTAAAATGCAGCCATATGTTAAATTACAAATGAGTGACTATGAGATGTTCCTATTAACTCGTTTTAGATTTAATTTGCTATTCAGGCCACTTAGCTTCCCCAACATGAATGATTGGTCGAAACAGCTAAACAAATGTCCTTGCTATGATTTGTCAGAACAATCAGATATACACATTCTTTTTTTTTGTAAATTTTATTCAATTCCTAGACGAAGATGGGTTGTTTCCTTATTGAATACCATGGAAATAAATCACTGTTGCCCTGCCTTTTTAGCTGTACAGAAACTTGATAATATTGTAACCATTGTATCGATTTCTTCGTCTAAAAAATGTTTTTAAATCTCGGAAATCTATTATATTCTGAAATGTGATGAGTCGACTTTGGTGCCTTGGATGAATTTGATATGTATTGTTTTGTCTCTTTTTAACAACTGTGATTTTATCGGAACTTTTAAGGTTGTTTTGTTTTAATAACCAAATAAAATAAGAAATGATTGATTGATTGACATACACAACCATGTGTAATGAATTTTGAAGGGTACTGTAATTAGCATGCCCACTGTTACCATACCTCAGTGGCCCATGGATCCCAGTGCCTAGCAGAGCAGTAGGTGTGAACCCAATGATTTGTTATGCACGGAAGGCAATACAGAAAATACAAATGCAACATCTGTGCTCACTGCCCGGCACTTCTCCAGCCAGTAAACCTCATTTATGAATCATTTGCAGAACTATCCCTTAGTAAGTGCATATATGTTTTCCGAGATCTGTAGACATGTTTCTGTTCCATGAAATTTATATTTCAGTCGACTACATTGCATTTCTTTCCACTTCAGATACCAATCTATTGCTAATGGCCCATGTATTTAAATAACAGAAATGAAACATAGCCACACAACGGAAACTCCAACTATTTGGATGGCTCTATTGTATTATATTATATTGCAGCACCGGAGAGTGCTCAGAGTGCTTCCCAGATGGTCAGGAAGAGCCTAACCCATTTGTTGTGTATTGTCCTGAGTGTGTATGTTTTTTCTATGTGGGGATCGTTGGGTGCCATGAATGAGGATCAGAGGATTTTGTCACTGTACATTCATCACTGTATGTATGCTTCAAGTGAAGCCATGGATGTCCTTTAGGGGATGCCAGGAGTCACCGCAATAACCTCTGGACTTCAGCTTACAAACCCAGGCTTGTTGCTTGGGGACTCTGGTTTCGTGACAGAGACCAATTAATGTTTGTTGTTTGCCCTACAGGACTGGTAACTGTTCTGTTATTACATGTGCATCTTCCTGTGTGTGTACGGATTGCATGTTTGCACGCATGTGTGTGAGAGTGTTGGTGCGTGTGTGTGGGTAGCAGATGTTTTCTTTTTAGCATTCGTGTACATGCTTTCCTATTTCTTTAAGTAGAAATCCATGACTACAGTAGCCAGACTGAAAATAAAACAGCTGAAATAAATGAACTATACGCACATGGAATGGGGAAACTTGAAGGGTGAAAGCCAATAGTTCGCGGCAATCCGAAAGCTATTGGCGTGGTCAAAGCTAATTTGTTTTAGCCATGTTGAATAGCATCAAACTTGCTGTTCAGTATGGCTGAAAATGAAGTAAAAAAGCATGAAGCCTGAGCATGTAGATGTGTAGAATGGCTGTAGGTGTGATAGGGTGAATTAACTGGGGGCATACTAACGTTTTAATTGCAAAATCATTAAAACAAATAAAAAGATCATGCCTATTCTAAAACGCATTCCTGAGTATTCAGCAACAAACAATCTTTCTTGCTGTTTTATATAGTAAAACTCGAACACTGTAGATACGCACCAGCTGCATTTATTCATTTTTAGGAATGAAAAAAGTGATTAGCCCAGAATCACAGAATATTGAGCAGACGTTGAGACTCAAACCTGATTACCCAGATACAAAGTCAGCTCCTCAAGTAGTTACACTACATCCTCACCTAGGGCCTCATTTATGAGGCCTTGCGTCAGTTTTGCGCTGCAGATGCGTCACTTTTTGTGACGCATCTGCGGCGTAAAACATGCGCCTTGTTGCGCCATATTTAAAAAGTGACGCATCTAGGTAGATGCGTCACTTTTTAAACCCCTGCGCCACATTATACCTGCGTCAGGTATAATGTATGCAGAGGGGGCGTTCCCCCGCAAAAAGCCTCTTAATAGTGACGCAGTGAAATCTATGAGATTTCACTGCGTCACTTTTAGGATGCGGTTGCGTCAAAATCTTGCGCCTGCCTCACAGCAGGCGTAAGACTGACGCAAGCCCTTTCACATGGGGCTCTCCCCATGTGAAAGGACGCATTGCTGGAGATGCGTCACTTTTGTGACACACTCCAGCAATGCGTCACTTTTGCGCTTACAGATGCGTCAGAAATACTGACGTATCTGTAAGTCCTTGCGACATGATGCGTCATACATTAAATATGACGCATCATTGGTGTCGCAAGGAGTGCGCAGTGAAAAGTGACGCATCGCTGTTTTCACGCAGCGATGCGTCACTTTTCATAAATGAGGCCCCTAGTATTTGTAAAAGGAAGCATAGAGGAACAGTGCAGAGGAAAGCTTTTAACAAAGTAGGAGGCAAGCTTTTCAACTGCACACGTTGGGTGGCAAGCAGCAAACATTGCAAGTATAAAATGAGCCATGATTTGCCCAGAATCACCCGATGTTGAGCCTGCCACCGAAACTTCATCCCAGTTCCCCAGTTTCAAAGTTGGCTGTTCAAGCTGTTACACCACATCCTTCCCCAGTGCTTTTAAAGGAAGCATAGGGGTACAGTAAAGAGGTAAGCTTTAAACAAACTAGGAATCAAGTTTACCAACTGCTCACATTTATTAAAAAATTCACATCAGCAAAACGTGTAATTTTGTAATCCTTGGTGGAAGTTGAAATTATTGAGGCAATTGCAACTTGGTCATAAATCAGACTTAAAGAGCATGCATTGAAATCTGAATCATGTTGCAAAGGAGCAGCACTGTCATGGTCCATCAAGGAGGACGAGTGAGCCAAGGGAGCAGTAAAGTGTGCCAATCAGACGTAACGGTAACGCTAACAACCGGATATCATGGAAGCAACATTGCAGTGACATGCTTGAAATTGTAAAGAAAATGAGCAAGTCAAGGGAGCAGTAATGTGCACCGTAGAGTTGGAGCAGTATTCCAGAATGGGCGAGGTCAGGTGGGAGTGGTCAGAGGTGGTAATTGCATGAGCGCTGTTTAGTGTGCTGACGAACAAAGACAAAAAGTAGGTCCTAAAATGGTCCTAAAAAGAGAGCAGTGTAAGTTTGTAAGTACTTGGTCCATGCATTAGGGGGAAGAGCTAAGCACAAGAGGAGGCATGACCATTCATATCATGGGCAAATGGTGACGAGGAATATGAGACAGATGATGGAGCAAGAGAATGGGAATCCTTTGCGTGTGCTGTCTAGCCGAGATTTAAAACGTGTACCTATGTGTGTGTGTGTGTGTGTGTGCACACGCATGGGTGAGAGAGAAAGGTGAAGAATGTGTTGTTGACTTTCCTTGTGTGCATGTGTGGGTATATATGAAAGTAATAGGTCTCATATTATAAGTGTAAACAATGTGTGTGGGTGTTAGGAACCTGTGGTTGACTCCAGGAGTGTATTAAGAATGTGGACATATTAGAAATGTGTCTATTTTTTATGTTTCCACTAAGCATGATAGGACCTATTTCTGGCTAAGTCTGTCTTAAAAGAAAGATTTCTGAACAACTATATTACACATGTGTGTTTGTTTGAAAAGTGTTCCTCGCTGTGAGCCTTCAAAAGGATTATCTAGACCTGTGTTTCTACTGTGAGTCTGGTTGTGATTATCAGTTATGTACATTTGGGTCTGTGCTTTATGAATGTGCATCTGGTTGTGCCTGTTTTAGGAGTATATTTCAGATTAAGTATGTTACATGTGCTGTTTTCAGGAATGTGTGCATGGTTGTGTTTCTTAAATAATGTGTCTGACTGTGATCATGGTAGGAACATGCTACTGGATTTGGATGTTAAGCTGTGTGAGATAGCAGAGTGCTGGACGTGAGAGTAGTCTAGATACAAAGATGATATGAGAGCTGGGCATGTAAGTGAGAGAAATCAGTACAGGGGAGAGAGCAATTGGTGTAAATATATTAAAGAAAGCCTTGTGCCCATACATGAAAGTACAGAAAGATGCAATGGTTCCAGCTGCATGTAAAAAATGAGATGAACATGGGTGGCAGAGACTGGCTGAAAACTGACCACAGAGGGTTTGGTGGTTGCAGGTTAGCACGGGCTATATGCACACAGATAAGAAGGGCTAATGCCTGCCTAGAGTTTAGGGTTGCAGAAGTGACTAAAAATTACATTCATCCGGGTGAAAGTAGGGGTAGAAGATAGATTGGGCTACATGAGAGGAGCTGGGTGACCCCCTGAAAACTCAATATGTCTAATTCACATCAGAGCAGTTGGATGTGCCTCCATGCACATAGGTGGCAAAGGATACATACACACAGGTGAGAGCTAGCAAGTTACATATGTGAGGACTAGGCACACATAGTTGAGGGAATTGTATATGTCCTGTTAGAAATGGGAGTCTCTAGTTGACGATGGTTTGCACCTTTGTCCAAATAGGGACCCTTCTTCCTAGTCAGGGAAAGGGGGATAAACTTCTAAAATAGCCCTGCTCACTCCCTTGGTTGCTCGGCACGAGCAGATGGGCTTATATCAGAGGCTGTGTGTGAAGCCTTTGTGCACATATACAGTAATACAGAGAAAACATTACAAATGGATGCCACACCAGCTTAGAAAAATAAGTAATCTTTATCTAAACCACACAAGATCAAGTGAACAAAAATACACAATACAGTAATTAAAATATGACTTTTAGAAGGTAAAAACAGTTCTGTCTATAGCAAAGTATAGATGCAACACTTTCAACACAAAGTACCTTGGATGCTTCACAATCAAAAAACCATAACAGCTGCAAGGAAGGTGATGCGTCGGTTTGTTATGTCCCAGGGGAGGAGATGTGTTGGCTCCTTACTGCCACACAGGGGAGGTGATGTGTTGGTTCCTCACTGAGGGGAAGGTGATGCGTTAGTTTCTTACAGTGCGGGGAGGTGATGCGTCAGTTTCTTACTGCAGCCTCGGCGTTCTTGTAGACTCGGCACCCTGGTGCGATGCCTAGGGATCGGGGATGTGTTGGTTCTCGATTAGGCAGCGGCAATATCGCTGTGTTGGTTTTTCCAGCCATGGTCCAATGAAGCGTTGTTTCTTGCAGCCGCACAGCAGTGTCTGCGTCGGAATCGGTGTGGTGATCTCAGACTTAGGAGATTGGTGCATGAGATTCAGCATGTGACGATTTCTCCAGGTGTAGGCAGGTGCTGCGTAGGTTTCTTGGCGATACGTCAGAAACAGATCTGGATGCGTTGTGCTTCTCGTGGTTGTGTCGCATTTTCAGCTCCCAACAGCAGGAACAACCTCCAGAGGCCCAACACAGTCAAAGACACTTCTTGGCAGGTCATAACTCCCAGCAAGAAGTTTAGGGAAGCTGGTGGTGAAATCTTTGTGTCCCTGAGACTTCTGAACAGGAGGCAAGCTCTACTTCAAGCCTTGGAGATCTTCCTCAAGCAGGCGACACAGCACACAGCAAAGTCCTTGTCCTTTCCTTGGAAGAAACAGCCGCTGCAGGCCAACCCCAGAGCAAAGGGGCAGTACTTCTCCTTCTGTTTCTCCAGCTCTTCTCCTTGGTAAAGGTTCCTCTTGAGTTCCAGAAATGATCTAAAGTTCTGGGGTATGGGCCCGAATATTTATACAAAAAGAACTATTGATGGACAGAATGAAGAATAATGTCATACATTCACCCCAGTACAGAGATCTGGGCCTAAATCCATCGTTTTTTGCTCACCATGCCATTCCGGTTTGGACACAACCATATGCAAATCAGTCTTTACCCTGCACACAATGGGAACAGTCCACCCCGAACTGCCAGGCCAGTTCCTCCTTGGACTGGAAACAGGCATCCTAGGACCGGTTTCAGGGTTTTACTCCTCTTCAGCCAGGATAGCTAAATTCCAGTGGCATGGAGAGTACAGGACTCACGTCTGAGCATACCCGTCCCACTCGGGATGACAAATGCAAAAAGAACTATTGATGGGCAGAATGAAGAATAATGTCATACATTCACCCCAGTACAGAGATCTGGGCCTAAATCTATTGATTTTTGGTCACCATGCCATTCCAGTTTAGACACAGCCATATGCAAATCAGTCTTGACCCTGCACCCAATGGGAACAGTCCAGCCCGAGCTGCCAGGCCAGTTCCTCCCTGGACTGGTAACAGGCATCCTAGGACCGGTTCTGGGTTTCACCCTTCTTCAGCCAGGATAGCTTCATTCCAGTGGCATGGAGAGCACGGGACTCACGTCTGAGCATACCCGTCCAACTCGGGTTGACAAATGCAAAAAGAACTATTGATGGATAGAATTAAGAATAATGTCTTTAGTTCACCCCAGTACAGAGATCTGGGCCTAAATCCATCGTTTTTTGCTCACCATGCCATTCAAGTTTGGACACAGCCATATGCAAATCAGGCTTGACCCTGCACCCAATGGGAACAGTCCAGCCCGAACGGCCAGGCCAGTTCCTCCCTGGACTGGAAACAGACATCCTAGAACCGGCTTCAGGGTTTCACCCCTCTTCAGCCAGGGTAATTTCATTCCAGTGGCATGGAGAGCACGGGACTCACGTCTGAGCATACCCGTCCCACTCGGGATGACAAATGCAACAAGAACTATTGATGGACAGAATGAAGAAAAATGTCATACATTCACCACAGTACAGAAATCTGGGCCTAAATCCATAGTTTTTTGCTCACCATGCCATTCCTGTTTGGACACAGCCATATGCAAATCAGTTTTGACCCTGCACCCAATGTGAACTGTCCAGCCCGACCTGCCAGGCCAGTTCCTTCTAGACTGGAAACAGGCATCTTAGGACCAGTTTTGGGGTTTCACCCCTCTTCAACCAGGATAGCTTCATTCCAGTGGCATGGAGAGCACGGGACTCACGTCTGAGCATACGCGTCCAACTTGGGGTGACAAATGCAAAAAAAACTATTGATGGACAGAATGAAGAATAATGTCATACATTCACCCCAGTACAGAAATCTGGGCCAAAATCCATTGTTTTTTGCTCACCATGCCATTCCAGTTTGGACACAGCCATATGCAAATCAGTCTTGACCCTGCACCCAATGTGAACAGTCCAGCCCGACCTGCCATGCCAGTTCCTCCCTAGACTGGAAACAGGCTTCCTAGGACCGGTTTTGGGGTTTAACCTCTCTATAACCAGGATAGCTTCATTCCAGTGGCATGGAGAGCACGGGACTCACGTCTGAGCATACCCGTCCAACTCAGGGTGACAAATGCAAAAAGAACTATTGATGGACAGAATTAAGAATAATGTCATACATTCACCCCAGTACAGAGATCTGGGCCTAAATCCATCCTTTTCTGCTCACCATGCCATTCCAGTTTGGACACAGCCATATGCAAATCAGTCTTGACCCTCCACCCAATGGGAACAGTCCAGCCCAAACTGCCATGCCAGTTCCTCCCTGGACTGGAAACAGGCATCCTAGGACCGATTTTGGGGTTTCACCCTTCTTCAGCCAGGATAGCTTCCTTCCAGTGGCATGGAGAGCACGGGCTCATGTCTGAGCATACCCGTCCCACTCGAGGTGACAAATGCAAAAAGAACTATTAATGGACAGAATGAAGAATAATGTCATGCATTCACCCCAGTACAGAGATCTGGGCCTAAATCCATTGTTTTTTGCCCACCATGCCATTCCAGTTTGGACACAGCCATATGCAAATCAGTCTTGACCCTGCACCCAATGGGAACAGTCCATCCCGAACTGCCAGGCTAGTTCCTCCCTGGAGTGACTGTATAACATTGTTCTGCATTCTGTCCATCAACTTTTGTTTTTGAGTCTGTCACCCGAGTAGGATGGGTATGCTCAGATGTGAGTCCTGTGCGCTCCACGCCACTGGAGTCAAGCTATCCTGGCTGATGACTGCTGATAGCCAGAAACCGGTCCTAGGATGCTTGATTTCGTTTCAGGGAAGACATGGCTTGGCAGTTCGGGCTGGACTGTTCCCATGAGGCTCAGGGTCAAGGCTGATTTGCATATGGCCATGTCTGAACTGGGGTGGTGTGGTGACCAACAAAACAATGGATTTAGGCCCAGATCTCTGTACATGGGGTGAATGTATGACATTGTTCTGCATTCTGTCCATCAACTGTTGTTTTTGCATCCGAAGATTTATACAGCATTTTCCTTTTTTCTCTAGTGGCAAAGAGGCTCCATACTCAGTCAAAACCAGTTATCTCCTCTCTGGCCCAGCTTCCTGGCAGGAGGTGGGGACAGCATTGTGTAAGCCAGACCAGGTCTATTCAGGTGTAAGGATATCTCATTCCCCTACTACCTACTATAAATGCAGCCCAGGTCTATTCAGCCCAGCCCTGACTCATTCAGGTAAGGCAGAACACACTTCAAACCCCCTCCAGTGCTATCTGAGAGAATCACATCTCAGTCCCTGTCACTCCAAAGCCAGACAGTTAATCCACAAACCAGCAGAGGCACACAGGATGTCTAAGCAAGAAAATAGACACTTACTAAAAGCGGTATTCTCAAACACACAATATAAAAATTATCTTTACTAAAAGATGTAATTTTATATTCTGAGTTCAGGCATACTAAACTCCACCTTTCCCTCTTGTCCCAATGGAAAGTTGTACTTATAAGATGTTATAAATATACTCCCATTATATGCTATGGGGCAGGTGGCCTTTCAATAGTGAAAAACAAAATACACTGTATTTCACTATCAGGACATGTCACACACATCAGTACATTTATTTATTTATTTATTTGAAAGGTTTTATTTAGCTCTGGCTAGACCCGGAGGTATCAGCGCGCTTTACATGAGTATCAGACCATAGTTGCAGGTTACATCGTTACAAAGGTTACACAGTTATTATAGCCTAGCTACATAGTTACATGTTAGCTCGAGACAAGCAATAAGGACAATATGAGTAAGTAAAAAAGCAGGTAAGGGGAGAGATTCAGGGGAGAGGGGGTAGGATCAGGGGAAGTAGACAGCGAATGAAGGAGGGAAAGAGGAGGGGGAGGGTGAAAGACACAGCATGAACAAAGAGGGGTAGGGTGATGGGGGCACAAACCGGTTGACGAGAAAAAGCTGCACCCAAAGTCCAGTAAGCTGTGAACCCAGGGGAACTGGTATCATTCCCCCAACTCCGTTGTGAGAGGTTCCCTTTACACAGTGGACACTCTCAGAGGGTCTCTGAGACTCCAAGGTCCGCCTACTGGATCCTTCCTCAAAAAGGGGAGAGGGAGTGCTTTAACAAGGGGTGCCATACCATACCTCAACTGTGGCTCCCTTGGCGCTGTGGACTCTCTCAGAGGGATCACTGAGACTCCAGAGTATAAGTAATTGGATCTTTTCCCAACAAGGGGAGAAGGAGTGCTTAGTTAAAGGGCACAAGGGTCAGGGGGCTAGGCGGCGTAGCAGGCAAGCAGAGACATTAAGGGGGAGAGGTGGTATGGGCAGCGGAAGTAGACAAAGAAAGAAAGAGGGAAAGCAGTAGGGGAGGGTGGGAGAGAGAGAGAGCATTAAAGGGGGGAAGGTGAAGGGGGCACAAACCGGGGTATCTTGGGCCTACCTTAGGGGTGACTCACATGTAATAAAAGGGAAGTTTAGGGCCTGGCAAGTGGGTGCACTTGCCAGGTTGGCATGGCAGTAGAAACTGCACTCAGACACTACAGTGGCAGGTCTGATACCCTTTTAAAACGCTGCTTGCGTGGGTGGCACTATCATGCTGCAGGCCACTAGCAGCATTTGATTTACAGACCCTGGGCACACACAGTGCACTGTAATAGGGACTTAGTAGTAAATTAAATAAACCAATCATGGAAACACCAATCCATAGTCACACTTTAGAGGGAGAGCATACGCACTTTAGCACATATCAGTAGTGGTAAAGTGACCAGAGTCACAAAAACAACCCAAACAGGGTAAAATACAGTAGGTCCAAAAGCAAAAAGTCTAGGGATAAACCTGTTGGAAATGCCAGCTCTAACGTGCACACATGAGTAGAGGTAAGGAGCACCAGGTGATACAAGTAGTAAATTGGACACAGTGTACACAAGTGAGAAGGAGATAAGCACACACAGGTGAGTTAAGGTTAGATGTGAGTACTATCTACTGGCACACAAATGAGAACGGGGACGTACATGTACACAGTCGATATATGTCTTAATAAATCTAGGTGCCAGACAGCTATGTGCAAGCGAGCAAAATGAATATAGGCGCACACATGTGAGATGTGCTTCTTTGTGAACAGGGGCCAGACAAGTAATATTTGTCTAGGTGCACATAGGTTCAAAATAAAAAGTATATTCTGTTGAGTGTCATCTATTAATAAATTACCAAATTGCGATTCAGGTTGTGGTAGGCAGTGACCTGTGTATTGATACGTTGGCGGGCGGGGAAGAGGGTCGGACAGGGAAGGGGGGCACCAATGGACAAGACAAATTATAAACAAAACCACTTACCTGCATCCCTGCATTGCGCCCCTCTCTTCTGCAAGAACAGGCTCCCAGAGTGACAGCAGCCAATCCTAAGGCTGCTTTCATGCTACTGAAAGCATTGTCAGGATTGGCCTGAGCACCGAAGATTTGCACTACCAGTGAGACTAGGAGCCTGTGCCTGCTCTCTCCAACCCGGCAACGCAGCTTGGGTTGGAGAGAGCTTCAGTGCTCATGACGGTTTGGTGGGCCTGAGAAAGCCGGCCAAACCATCATGCGCACTGACAGCAGTGTCCACCGCTCCCCCTTTGTGTCTGTCATCCACTGGCCCTGCCCCAGTGCTCCACGTCAGGAGAAAAATAAAACAATAATAAACATGGTTTATTACCATTTTATTTTTCAAGTTTTGCAGCTGCTGGCAGGGAGGCTGACTGACACTCCTCCACCATAGTGGAGGAGATGCCACTATCACTACAAACAAGGCTATTAGCTATCACAATTAATGTATATTTCAGGTATGTCCATCACAAATCCAGGCATGTTGGCTCCATATCAGATTTTCATCATTGCACATAAAATAAATTTACATGGAATTATTCTAAATGCACAATATTTACATATTCAATGGCTATGCTGATAATCTTGAATAGATGAAGTCCTCCAACCACTATCCTGGATACTCCGGATATATAAGACAAATTGATCATATAATTATTAGCATTCATAGTCTAAGTGTATGCCTTACAAATCAGTTAAAAAACGAAACATGCTCTTCATAGAATAGGGATCCAAGTTGCCTGTAATACGCAGGCAATTGTGACAGAAGAAGATCAAATGGTTGGAAATGGTATGTTTGATAAGTATCTGCGTTTGTTGGTGGGTACATTTATGCCCAGCTTTGGGTCTGTCGAGTATGTGTGTAGACTATCTCTGATAAGAAGAGCCTTCGCATGTGTTCCTCCCACAGTCAGTCTCAATTTAACAATTCTGCTCTTATTGAACAGATTTGGCCATAAGGGATTATGCATGGGCATACATTGGTTTTCATTTTGCAAATGCTGGTTATGGTTAGTTAGTAATTGCTTTATTTGTGCACTTGCGGCTGTGAATGGACACTCGAAGCAATGTTTAAGAATGAGGGCTGTAGCTGTTCTATGATGGCCTTTCTCCTAGACTAGGATGACTTTTCATCTGGTGTATGATGGCTGTGCTCTTGGCTGTTCATGGTTGTACCTCTAGCATGTCACTAATTGTATTTTTATAATTTCAGTAACGTCACTTCCGTATTGCCAACATGTTCGAAGATGAAGTGACATTACATTCTGTGACATTACCAAGGTAAAAGATCATATGCTGCATGCTGTGATGTTGTATTTGGTTCAAGGGCCATGTGATGTCACTTCTGCTCTCTCTAACATTTTGGTTAATCGCTGTCCATTCATGAAATTGAGTGGTGTGAGGCCGCTAGTGAGTCACATCTAGGTAAACAACTTCTCCTTCAACCCCCGGATTGGTGTTTAATATCATCTTACAGAATGAGCTTGAGTCAAGTGTTGGGTCAAGTGCTTGTGAAAAATCCAGGTACTTGTAGGTCTTGAGAACTCAAGGCACTTGTGGACATTCCTCGGCTTTGCTTGGAGTGCATTCAAAAGTAACAATCTAAAAATACTGAATTCCTCTCATTAACTCCATACAAGACTTTGCAATGGATAGTATTTCAACAAAATATTGTATACAAAAGTCTGTGGTTCATAAATATTGTACTACACAACAAAAAGAGTACAGAGTTCCCCGGACAGAGTCAACTAAATGACTACAATTAACCTCTCTCTCATAGGAGTGAAAGTAAAAAGTGAATGGTTGAAACCCTTTATCGGAATTTTAGGGATACCTCACACAAGACATCTGTTGGACAACTATTGTCATCCCACCAGATGGTCGTCCAGCGTCATCATCGGTATCCTGCCCCTTCGACAGGCTGGCGGTGCAATGCCCGTCGGGCAGCACAGGGTGCTGCACTTTGGTGGAGTTCTTTTATTCCTTTGCCGTAGGGTGTGTGCGTGTGAGGGGCCTAAAAAAGTGCAATAGTGAGCATGAGTGAAGTGGTTCTAAAAAAAGTCAGTGGAGTCCATTGGGTGAAATTTTAATAGCATGGCTCACTGCTTTATTAAAAAGTTAAGGGGTATTGAGGTGAGACAGTTAGGTATCTGAACCTCATTCAACCCTTAGTGCAAGTATGGTCGACATGTTTCTTGCCGTAAAGGCAATTCTTCAGGACCAAAAAAGTGCTCATATGAATGCAGTCCGATTTCTCAATAGTAGGAGAAATCGAGGATACGACCTGGCTTTGTGTCGTAGGATCAAACCTCCATTGAGAACCTACCCAGGGATAGGAAGGAAACAAAAGGATGAACAGTCAGTGATATGTCTATTGTATGAGAACGACACATTGGTTAATCTTGAGGTGACATTCATGTGAGAGAGAAGGTAAAAAGGCAATGTTAAACGAGGAATGATCCCGTTTAATCTGTGATAACAGTGTATAGGAAGTCGGCATGCGAAATGTGTGCCCTATAGTTGGCATGCACAGTAAACATTCTATACGGTATGCCGCCGCGAAAATGTGTTATGTGTTCAGGGCATACAAACAATGGTGAGTCTGTGTATCCACACACATATTTAAACAAAGTTGAGAAAAATCAAGGAAAAAGGACCATATTAACACTCTAAAAATGTGGCACAAAATTGCCTCGAATCCATAAGGTGATGGTACCGATTACAAATAACCAGGCATGCGAAGATGACGCCAAAAGGATAATTAGATGAAGTTAATCTTACCCGTAGTCCCCGATAGGAGAACCCCTAGGCTGACCTGGTGGGGCCAGAATTATGTATAAAAACCTAGGGACGAGTGAAGGTCGGAAAATTACATTAGCGGTGGGGCTTACCATGTAGTGCCGCATAGGGGAAACCCACGGCAGGCAGACAGGAACCGTGGTATCCCTTGTTTTGGATCAAGTCACCTTACCTGGTTAGTTGCTGGCAGATGGCACCTAGTCACCTACCCCACCCACGTCGAGAAGATCGCAGGACAGCCGGAGTCGCCGTAGAGTGCAACCGGGGATTAAGAAAGCCGGTAGCGCGGGAGCTCTCAAGGCGTGTCCATTGCGCGTTGCTAGGTTACTCAACGCGGGTGTGGAAAGCAATGACGACCCAGCCCTGCGGGGTGATGGCTATGGGCGCCATTTTGGAATGGGTTGATCATAGGTAAGAAGACATCAGTTATTACTGAGGGGAGGACAATCAAGTCCACTTATCGAGCTATCTGGCTAGCATCGTCCAAGGCACCGCATCATTAAGGAATAAATATTGTGTCAAAAATATTGTGATGTCAAAAATATCATGGGACAGAATATAGAAGGTAAGAATATTGTGTTGTTAGTGTTTTAATATTGTTTTCATTTATAGTTGTAAATATTGTAGTTTTATTGAATATGGTTGTATAGAATAGCATTTTAAGTTAATTTGATAAATATGACTCATATATATTTTATATGTTATACGTAGTATAATATGTTTATTTAATTTATTTAGTAGAGTTTAAAAAGTTCTACCTTATTTTCATTCAATGTAATTAGATATTATTAATTTAGTAGCGGGTAATTGGGTTTTTTGGAGCACAGGGTGGGAAGTTTTTTAAAATGTAAATTACTCTTAATTGACCATTAATTTGTATGTAATTTAATTTTTTTACTGATAATTATTATGTAAATTATTTAACAGATTCTTGTTTTAATTATCTGTTGATTTCTGATTAATTGGCAATTGATAGCTCAGTTTGTTTAATTATTAAATTGTATTAAATAAGTTTATATTTATTAATGTATTTATTTTTAATTATTTTATGATAAATTTATTATTAAGAATGTTCCATTTTTATAATTATTTTAAATTTATTATAAATCTTTGTTGCGGTTTGATTTTTAAGGTAGTAGGGAGGGAACGGTTTTAATTGAAAATAATATATTTTTGTGTATTACTTTTCCTAATTGTAATATAAAATGTGTTTTGTTTAAATGTATAGTGTTTGCTTAATATTTATTGAATACATGTATTCTTTTAGCTATGTTTTAATTTTCTTTGGTATCTATTTAAATGTTTTATTTAAAAATGTAGGAATAGGAATGTTAAATCTGACCCCTCTAAAGACCAACACTTTCACTAATATTGCTTAATTTGGAATGGGAATAGTAAATATGACCAAAGTCAAATACTTTCCCTAATTTTACTAACCTTCAAGTGGGAATAATAAAGTTCCTTCACAGTCCAACACGTTCCCTACTGGTGCACAGTTTGGACTGGGAATAGTAAATCTGACCTCTCCAAAGTCCAATACTTTAAGTACTTTTTCTTATGCTGGAGTGGTAATACTAAGGGCCTCTGTACGAGTCTGGCGTTCCATGACCCGCAAGATTCGTAGGGGTGCGTGGTGGCAGTCTTCGGACTACTCTATTATGACTGGGCAGTCGAGCCACCCTCGGAACACCGCAACCACCCTGTCAGTGGTCTTGAGGCAGCAATATGCATGGCAGGGCTGCAACGGCCCTGCCAACCATATTACGAGTTTCCTCAACGCCGCACTTTACATGGCAGTGCAACCACCATGAAAGTGTGGCAGTGAGGAGACAAAGGGGGCTCTACAGGGCTCTGCACCATAGGGTGAATGCATGGGGGCACATGTTATGCCTCCCTGTCTGCATGCCCCCCCTACTTCCTGCAGGAATTGACTATGACGCTCCAATTGCGGTTCCTTTTTCATAGGTACCTCTGTGGGACTGTCAAAGAACTGCGCACCAGAGACTTTAAAAGTCGAACTCTGGCGGCTGGTTGTTTATTTTTATTTATAAAGTTTTATTGTGATTTTCTTTGTAAAGCAGGATCTCAAAAACAGTGCACTTATAACATAATCACAGTACAATGGTATCGTCTAAAGTCACAGTACAACATAAATATGGCAATCTGTTCATTTGCAAATAATTTCAGGAAAAAAAGAATCATCTTTAGGGCCAAGACAGTCCCGTCAAGGAGGAATACAATAACATTTGAAATCTGCATTAGTACACCTAGTACTGCGATTAGCTTCAGGCAAACTGTGCACAAAAAACAAAACTGAACATTAAATTCCTATACTAACCCACCCACCTGTTCCCTGGGCCACGAACATGAGGTCAGTCCCATTCTGCCATGTGTCAGTAATCTAGTAATGATGTTATCAGGTGTTCTAGACTGTACTCGGGCCAGGGTTGTCCTCCCTTCTTCCTCCCTCCTCTAATCCGTCTCTGCTGACTTTTTTCATTCGGATCAACTCTGCTGTCGCCCACTCCCAACATTCTACTGTGGCTGGCAGGCGGTTGTTTATGGCATTGGCTGTTTTGAAGCATGGCGGCAGCATGGCGGCCCACTCTGAGACTCCCAAAGTCATAAGAAGCCCTAAATTCGACCCTCCAATATTTAACACTTTCCCTATATTTGCTTATGTTGGAATTGGAATAATAAATTGGACGCCTCCAAAGTCCAGCACTTTCCCTACTGTTGCTCAGATTGGAGTGGGAATTATAAATCTGACCCCTAAAAAGTCCAAAACTTTCCCTAATGTTGCTAACCTTGAAGCGGGAATAGTAATGTCCCTTCACAGTCCAACTTGTTCCCTTCCTTTGCACAGATTGGAGTGGGCCCAGTATATCGGACCTCTCCAAAGTCCTATAGTATAAGTGCTTCCTATTATGCTGTAGTAGTAATACTAAATCAGACCCTCCAAAATGTGACACTTTCCCTATATTTGCTTATGTTAGAATTGGAATAATAAATTGGATGCCTCCAAAGTCCAACACGTTCCCTACTGTTGCTCAGAGTGGAGTGGGAATGATAAATGTGATCCCTCCAAAGTCCAAGATTTTCTCTACTTTTGCTTATATTGGGATGGATATTCTAAATCTGGCCGGTCCATAGTCCAACACGTCCCCTACTTCCGCTCAGAGTGGAATAGGAGTACTAAATCTGACCCATCCAAAGTCCAAACCTTTTCCTACTTTCGCTTTCATTGAAGTGGGAATAGTAAGTCTGACCACTAGAATGCACAACAATTTCCCAAATTTTTCTTAGATGGAGTGTTAATTCTAAATCTGACGCCTTCAAAGTCCAACACTTTCCCCTGGTAATATTTGTTAAAATAATATTTTTGAAAACAAAGTTTTAATATTTGTTTTATTGTTTTACATTTTTTATTTTAATTTATGTTTGTAAGTTATGTATGGTTTTAATATATTTTTTGTTAGTATATTTTTTTAACATAATATTATTTTTAAAGTTAATATGTCTTTTAAAGTTCACATACTGCATAATAGTTCAAATTCAATATGCTTACCAAGATTGTGGTTCTCTACACTTTTGCTGTTGATAATTTTGACTTTACATTTAAAGTATATAAAGTCAATATTTGTGTTCTGAATATTTTTGTAGCATTATTTCTGTTGACAATATTTTTGATGGAGATATTTCATCAGAGAACAGCCCCAGATATCTAACGTCTAAAAGCAGCATTCTCAATCATCATCTTCCCTTTCCTTTCCTTCTATTCCTTCCTATCGCATCCCCCCTCCCATTACCCTGTCCCCTCTCCTCCCCTCTTCTCCCCTCTCCTCTCCTGAACCCTCTCCTTCCCTCTCCTCTCCTGCCCCTCTCTTCTCCTCTCCTCTCTTCTCCCCTCCCATCTCTCCTCCCCTCCCTTCTCCTCTCCTCTCATGTCCCCTTTCCTCCGCTCCCCTACCCTCCCCATACATCTCCCTTCCCTTCCTCTCCTCTCCTTTCCAATCCTCCCCTCCCCTCCCCTCTCCTCTCCTCTCCTCTTCTCCCCTCCCCTCTCCTTCCATTCACCCCTCCTTCCAGCTCCTCTCCCCTCTAATCCACTCCCCTCCCCTCTCCCCTCCCTTCTCCTATCCTCTCATGTCCCCTCTCCTCCTCTCCCCTCCCTCCCCTTCCCATCTCCTCCCCACTCCTCTTCCCTCTCCTGTGCTCCCCTCTCCTCCGCACCACTCCCATCTCCTCACCTCCCACCAGGATAAGCACAGCTTCGTTTTGAAGACATTGCCTATGATGTCCCTCATGAGTTGTATTGGATCACGGATGGAGGTGCACACATGCTTTATCCTATAATGGTTAACATCTTGAGAATGCTGCCTAGGTGATTCTTCAGAATCTCATGCTTTTTGTTTTGCATTTTTTCTTCTTATATACTGTGTTGTTTGTATGAGGGTCCAGGAGTAAATTGAAGGATAAGATCAGGTGCACCTCGGGGTACACTGATTGATTATGACCTCCATTCATCTTATTTCAGCAAAGTTGCTCTTTTAACATTCCTTTACTTCATCACATGCAGTGTTCAAGTGTATATTGTTTCAGACTATCAAAATAACCAACGCTCCAAATTTTGCTTCTTTTCTTCTTTTTAACTTGTAAACATTGTTTGGTGAGTTGAATGAACAAAGTCCCAGGCACCAAATCATAACATGAGCAACACGATCTCAGAAAAAAGACCGCATGAAGGTAGTCCGATGTATTTCCGCACCACAGTTATTCCAGTATCCAACGTTAAAGGTAACTACAATTTTTTAAGAGATAAACAAGTGACACTTTCTTTAAAAACAAAAACAAAACTAAGTGAAGTGTTTTACGCATACCTTTGGTTCGCAGCTCAACCTTGCATGCGGTCTCTTGATTTGCCCACTTTGGGTTTTGTTAAAAGGTGCTGAACAAAACTCCAGAGTGCAGGCTGTATCTGGACCTGCAGACAGATTAATGCCTGCTTTAGGAGGGCCTAGTGGGCAAAAGGGTCCCATTAACAGGGGACTCGAGGAAGAAAAGGGGACACTGCAGCTTTGAATCTGCTAAAAAGGTGGGATATGCAAGATAAGCGTGTGCTATTAACGCCAAAGACAGTGATTGGGTAATTGCAAAAATGATCATTGCAAAAACTGATGAAAAATCAAAAAATCACCTATACTAAAGCTCTGATCACAATATGTGAGGTAATCCCAAGTGGGCAGGGCGACCACCTCACTCCAGGTCATTACGGGCATTGCATTGTCAGTCCTTACACTTTTACCTACACATTATTAATGTCATGGGTGTTAATCTAATTATTGCAACTACAACTCCCAGAATGCATTAAGCTACCACAGGAATGTCCAGGACTGTACTATCTAGGGTTTGCTAGTGATCTAAACTCTATGGGGCATATTTACAAATCCCTTGGCCACCCGTACATCACTTTTCCTATGTTAAAGATGACGCAAAAGTGGTGCAAGGGGCTTGTAAATCGGCCCCTATGAATGCTGGATTGATACATAGGGGTATATTTACAAGGTCCCTGCACCAACAGAGTGTCATGTTGTTGAAGCTTCGGTGGTGCACAAGGCTGAGCCATATTTACAAGGCAGCACAAAGTCACACTACGTGGCTTGTCATGGCTTTGTAAATATGGCCCCCTTTCATGCAGTACTCTGCTTGAAAGGGGCGTTCCATGGGTGTTGCTGTGGGTGTTTCCATGCAACACTCATGAATTCTGACGCATTCCCAGATTTACAAGGTTTTGTAAACCTGGGAATGTGTCAGATTCTAATGTGTCCCCAGGGGAGGCACTAAAGTGACGCAAGTAGGAGAAATACATTTATTTATCCTCATTTTTTGCTTTTTCTGTGAGTGCAGCACATATAAAGGAGGTTATGCAGGAAGGTGTCCCTTCCTACACAAAAGGATTCATCCCTGCAACTCAGGATCCCTGCAACACTGGCACCCTGGCACCATAGTGCCAGGGTGTCTCCATTGGCGCTAGGCAGCCAATTGTATGCAAGTGCAGAGGAAAGCACAGGATGTGTCATATTTCGGTAAATACGACGCATCCCTGCACTTTCCCAATGACGCAGCTTATCGCAGCAAGATGGCTTGCAGCGCTGCACTGCAGCATTTTGTTGTGAATAAGTCCTAGAGATCTCATCACTTTAAGGCATATCTTTTGTCTACCTGTAGAAAAGATGGGCTACTTTCACGTCCAAGAGGTAGCAATACTCTATAAGACCTACTTGTCGTATCTTCTTCACATGCTTTCTAACAGCCTGCCTTTGCTACTAATGTGCTGCTAGAGTGAACGTTGTTAGGAAGTCTTTAATGTGTCCCACACACGCTACCAACTAGATGAAGGGCATTAACCATAGTGAAAATGTCATGCTATAACAACATGCTGGAAATTCCAGCCCTGCACATATATGTACCAACATCGTCTTCCATGTACTTCGTTCTATACTCCCACTGGCATGTATGTTACTTGAGTAGGCATGCACAGCCAACTCACAGATGTACTTGCATGTGTAGACGGACATATGAGAACCTATATCTTTCCTGTACTGTGTACCGATATGACTTTATGGTGACAATGTCTGTTGGTATCTTACTAAAGGGCGGATGTGTTCATGACCATCACTCAATGAAAACACCTACTCCCAGGCAAGGTGGTGCCCACCACCCGGCAATGGAAGATGACATAGTGCAGTGAACCCATAGAATGTACATGCCACACCAACATGAGGCTGGTAAGTGTACCTGTGAACAAAGAGATTGCCTTGCTTATGAGGGATAAAGATATTGAAGAGGATGTGGTTTGGGGCATGTGAGAGTGGAAGTCTCAGTGTAGTGGTCAACATAGCCTGGGGATTATGATGGCAGAGAAACAAGAGACACACCTTCAGAGCAGGCTAGTCCTACAGGATGTTGAAATGAGAGACTAGTTAATGGAGTACAGGACACTAGTGAGGACATAGACAGTGATGGCAGGAGACATGATAGAGAGGGGAAAGCAATGGGTGAGGGTACAGGTCTTCATACATCCTGTATGTTGGGTTGATAGCACATCCGATTGGGATAACATGAGTAGATGTATCTCTATGGTTGTATTTTGAGTCCTCATTGTTTCCACCACCTCATGTGCGGTGTGGAGGCATGTATTTCTACTACTAGGCATAAAACTCCACCTGGATTTGCTGAATTGCATCATGGTTAAATCTGTTCCCAGACACAGGTGTACTGTTAAGTGCATGGAGATCTGCAAAAATTGGAGTCTATTTACAAAGGTCATTTTAGGCAGGGTCGGATTGGTAAGACGGGCACTCGGGCAATGGGCTGGTATTTAAGTTCCAGCTGTGGGCTGCTTTTTAAGGCAGCCTGGGGGGCCTATTTGCACTGTATCTGGTGTGTTCAGATGTCGCCAGCGGTGCAGTGGGGCTCTGAGTGGCCTTTCTGGAGGCAGATGTGCATCCATTACCTCCCTTTTATCAACAGACAGAGGTTTCACTCCCTTTGGCAGGCCAATTAATGTGTGCATACTGAGCGGGAGCAGGAGGCCTGCGCAGAAGTGGCCTCACTTGTTTTCAGGTGTGTGTAAAACTTCGCCAAAGCAGCGTTTTGAGGAAAGGCAATATGGAAATGGTGACCACTTTTTTTAGCATGTCCGGGCTAATTTCTAATTCCAATCCAACCCTGATTTTTGGCCTGTAGCTTACTCGCATGTAAACTTACTAACTCAGCCAGTAGTAAATATACATGTATTTGCTATTCACCATTTCTGAGTGTAAATGTACTACTAGGTGCAGACTTACTTGTCTCCACTAACCCTGGGCTGTGAACTCTATTCTGTTTGCGGAGTTTTCAGAGCACACAGAGTTCCAAAAAATTTCAAATTGCTGAGCCCAAGTGAGTAAAATCCACCTCCCAGCAAGCTTTCCCTCGCTCACGCAAGCCAAGGTCTAATTGGCAAGCGAGGAAAATCAACCTCCTGGCAAGATTTGTCACCTAAAACAGAATGTAAGAGCACATTAACTCATCGTATGTAAAGTGTAATCCATCAATGAATAAAATATATGTTATGTTATGTAATGTCTCTTTTATAGCGCACAGCTACCCCAAGGGGTGTCCCGGCGCTTTGGCAAAGAGAACTGAATATATATTAAATTAATGTAATATTATAATTGTTTAAAATATATTGAAAAAAATCCCACCCTTATTATCCTTTTTATATTATAATAAGGGATTCATTACAATGACGGGCGGACATCGTTGCCGAATTGGGACCGACTGACCGACTGGCCTTTGGTCAGCGGTCCCGACTGCAGTACTATGTGCAGTTGCACACTCCGATTTCTCTATTGAAGGTAGTGCTGCGGTTGGAACCTGGCAGCAGCTCAAGCTCCCATAGAGAAATGGGAGTCTTTGTTAATCCCTGCACTGCATGGCATGCACCAATCAGTGCCTGACACTCGGTGCAGTGATTGACAGGGGGCACAATAGGTTCCCCTAGCACCCCGAACTGGAGGCTGTAGTAAAATGGGGACCCTGCTAGGGGCCCTCAAAGTCGCTTTCCGACAGGCTTTTCATGTCAGAAAGCCCAACATGAAAAGCCTGTGGGAAACCGACTTTGTACTCCTGATGGCAGAAACGTCATCCTTAAGGGACTACATGCTGGTTCCGACTGGCAGACGGGCTCCTCTATTCGGAATATGGCAATCGGAATTGAAACTGAAGATGTCGGCCTGAAAGACTCCGGCCACAGTTCAGAGGCTTTCCTACTGACATCAGAATCAGGGCCACAATGTTAGCAAAACTTAATTAATTAATACATTTTTAATCATTTTATTTATTTATTAAAGTTGAAAAGTTCTGTTTATTGTAAGTAAATATTTCAATATCAATGTATGTAATTAAACAATAAATTAAATATAACCTTTAATAGTATCTATCTATCTATCTATCTATCTATCTATCTATCTATCTATCTATCTATCTATCCATCTATCTATCTATCTACTTGCCTCCATTATGTTCTATTGAAGTGTTTTGCAGTATCTGTCAATGGCCATGTGTGGTGCTGGACTTACTCCAAGGCTGGGTAGAAGTAAATTTACAACTGTTTTAGGTTTCTTTTGACTGACATTATGTTAGAGGTACAGTTTGTAAAGGACTAAAGTTTTACTATTTTTTAGGCAGGTGTTGATATTTGCATGTCGCTCCCTAAGCCCCTCCTTACACCTTCGTAGTCCCCTCCTATTTAGTAATAAGTAGTACCCATTTCCAGTTACTCCATAAAGTTCCTCCCACATTCACTAATAAAACAGCGGCAGAGTTCTCCACATAGAAAAGATAGGAGAGGCGGAGGTCTTGATACTTAAGTTTGTGAATAGCATTTTGTATTACGAGTAGTACTACTGAAGTGCTACTAAACATAGTACAAAGTGCACCTTATTATTAGGCCCCTTTCATTTCAGATTCTTAATAGGTCAATTGAGCCAGCAGTGCTAAACCAGTAAAAACGGTGGGACAAGAGTTATGTAAAAATAAGTTGATATGGTTTACTTCTGAAAAAAGTCTTCAAGTATTGCTATGTCTCACGAGAATAGTAAAAAAAAAAGGGGAACCGACAGTCCTTAAACGAAATGTAGTGTAATGTAGTACATATGTACATTGTTAACTATCGTATAACACTTGCCGTACAGTGGACAATAAAGCACTATTGAATAATTTTTCAAATAAAATGTTTCATTGTTGTTTCAAGGGTACCTTCACATAAAACAAGTAAGTCAGTGTAAATTAATATGCAAATTTTAGATGAAGCAGCACAAATCTCTGTATGCATTGTTTGTGAATATCCGGCACAATTTGCTATAATAAAAGGGGCATGTGTCCCCATAGGTGGTACCAAATTAGAAACTGAGGGCCTCATTTATGAAAAATGTTGCATCACTGCTTGAAAACAACGATGCATTACTTTTCAGTGCACCCTTTTTGTGACGCCATAGTTGCGGCGTACTTACTGTACGGTGCTCCATCTTGCAAGAATTTACAGATACGTCAGTATTCCTGATGTATCTGTAGGCGCAAAAGTGGCGTATTGCTGGTGTGTGTCTGAAAACAGACACAACTCTAGCAATATGTCCTTTCACATGGGACAAGCCCCATGTGAAAGGGCATGCGTCAGTCTTATGCCTGCTGTAAAGCAGGCGTAAGGATTTGACACAGTGGCGTCCTAGAAGTGTTGCAGTGAAATCTCATAGATTCCACCACAACACTTCTACAAGCCTTTTTTGCGGGGGAACGCCCACTCTGCATACATTATACCTGATGCAGGTATAATGTAGCACAGGGGTTTACAAAGTGACGCATCTGATTAGATGTGTCACTTTGTAAATATGTCACAGTGTGGTGCACAATTTACGCCGCCTAGGCACCAGCGGCGCAAGGGGCTCATAAATAAGCCCTTCACTGTGCTCCATTGATGAGAGAAACTGCACTGCTCTGTTGCCCACTTCAAGGTACAGGTCCCATTAACCACTTCGACGCTATTGACGGAACCGTTCCGTCAAGCCCCTCGGGTGGGCTGTGCTCATGACGGAACGGTTCCGTCACGGCCCGCTCGGCGCGCCTGCCCGGCGCTGATTTCGCTCCTGCGCGACGCGTTTCATTAAGCGGGCGGGGCCGTGACGGAACCGTTCCGTCACAAGCACAGCTCACCTGCAAGCCGTGACGGAACGGTTCTGTCACCCGCGCAGGTGAACCGCGCGCACCCCGCGACCGTTAGTGCTGTGGCGGAATAGCCGCCGCAGCGAAGGTGTTAAACCAGTGGTCTTCAAACTTTTTTATGCTGTGCCCCCACTTGTGAAAACAAATCATTGGGACCCCCCAGAAAGACAAACATATTTTCTCATAATTATTCTATAACAATGGCAGTTCTTGACATCCATAGTGATTCAAGCATTGCAGTTATGTTGAGTTATCCCTTTCAAAT
This sequence comes from Lissotriton vulgaris, assembly GCF_964263255.1. Taxonomy (NCBI): domain Eukaryota; kingdom Metazoa; phylum Chordata; class Amphibia; order Caudata; family Salamandridae; genus Lissotriton; species Lissotriton vulgaris. The sequence continues at coordinate 1,664,248,818 of NC_141689.1, forward strand.
ACTTGACTGCCAACATACTAGGAGGGTTTTGGATTCCTAACAGTGTAAAAGTATCCACAGTGTGATCTTTTTTCACAATATCACAAAGGGGGGGGCAGATTAAGGTTTGTTTGGAGCCCTCAATGTCACCCCCCCTTCACTTTGACACCTAATTCTAGCAAGAAAGTGAACGAAAAAAGAGATTACACATGGCCCTTTACAGAATGGCTCACTGCCACTCTTGTTTTCATGTTTTAGATGTGATGTTCACCTGTCTTCTAGGGGTAAAATACATGCTCCTCTTTGCCAGAGCCTGGATCCTCTCCTGAAATAAATTCAGTGGCCCCAGTTTGAAGACCTTTGCATTAAACTAATGCACCTGAGATGTGCACCTGTGTGAAACTGCACAGAATGGTTAAAATCTTCTAGCCTTCACCAGAGAGTTGCACTCACAGACACCACACTCAAAAAGGGCTTTGCTCTCCTGCCAAAGGTAGACTTGGGACCTCATTGTGAAGCTGCGTGTTTACAGATGACACAGCTATGCATCTGTTGTCATGGGACTGTGAAAACCATTGTTTACTGTGGTTCAACTGGTGTTAGGCATTAGTTAACAGGATTGTTCATCAGACCTGGTATGAGCCCATGGTATTTCACAGATGTAAATGCTGCTAAGTGCTTACTGGGCTGCTTGCTTTGGTTGTAATGCTTGGCCACACTTCACTTTCTTTATTTTTACTTTACGATTTTAGTATGGCTATTATCCACGTTGAAGCATACAACATTCAAAATGGACACTGGTGCATTTGGTCTGGAACCTGTGGAGTGACATGAAAGTGAATGTGATATCTGTTCCTCCGGGACATGTTTTTGTTGTCTTATGATCTTGCCCATGATCTTGGACCGTAAGCTTCTGTAAATTCTGTTTACAGCAGTCTATCATGGAGATAAGCACTGTTAAATAAAGATTTTTCTTTTAGGTGGGTGTTGCAGAAGTCTGCAGAAGGACAGAGAAAGTGTGGCTGCAGGAATGTATTTTTCATTAAATTGTTTACCTGTGGATGCAGGCCCAAACTTACTAACGCTTAGCTCCAAGTTTGTATCACTTTTGTAACACAAACCCACAGCTAAGTGCTAAGTTGGGATTTACTGCCAATGCGAACCAGGATTTGCTTTAGAAAGTATACCAGAAACGCAAAGTTGAACTATACGCTACTTTGTATCAAGGGGGCGTTTCATGGAAGGGTCATGGGTGTTCCTAAGTAACCACCCAGGATTTCTGATGCAAATCCATATCTACTAACATTTGTATACTGGGATGTGCACCAAATCCTTACGCCTCCTTTAGGCCGGCGTAATGAGGAGAAATGTTTTCAATACTCCTTATTTTTCCCACTTTGCATGTGTGCTGCTTCCAGTCCATCATCTATGATTTAGAGACCGTACACATGCTTACACTATGGTGCGAGGTTGTGTGCATTGGCACATAGCAGCCAAAAGTGCACAAGCCTTTGGGGAGAGAAAAAATGTGCAATATCTAGGCCCCAGTGTCATGTCTGTTGGAATGATGACTCTCTGTTTATCAACATATTTTAGATGAAGGCTGCACATGGGCCAGACACATGTGACAGTGAGGCTGTGTCACCAGAATCTAGTAAGAAGATGCCCATTTTGGAGACAATCAGTTTTGATGCTTTTTGCTTTAGACATGTGTTAGTCACTCCAAAACTGTCCTGTCTCTCTTGTCAGTGTCTCTATTTTCCATTTGCTCTGCTGTAGGCAATGCAGAGGTGTTTAGTAAATGGATTACTAAGTCATTTTATATTTTGATTCCTCTCAAAATGTGTAAATGTGTGTCACATAACGCCCTCCGCTTCTTGGTTGTCTTCATACTTGAACATAGCTAAACGTCATTAAACAATACTGGAGAGAATTTGGAGACGAAAACATAATCCTGAAGATCTTGCCCTTTACAAATCTGAACCACTGAGGAAGTGTTTGAGCTCTCTCTTAGCATGGCACTCCCCACTGCAATGTCTCTTGGACTGAGTCCTCTAATGATCTATGTTCTACATGATGAGATCTCTATTACAATAACATTATGAAACTGGCTTACTCTCTAGGTCTTCCTTTCATGGTGCTTTCTCTCCCTCCTCATATAGACTCAATCTCTGTCTCTCTGAATCCTTTGTGTACTTCTAATGTTGTAGCCACTGCTGACTAGGTGGCTGCTACACTCCTCTACCTACTACTTTTGTTTTTCCACTTGATGTTAAAGGAGCATATGCTGTTGCCTGTTAAATTCTATATAGTTGTCTCAACATACATAACTGAGGTCATGTTTTAGTACTCTGAGGGCATGTGTATGTGTTTTAGTACTCTGAGGGCATGTGTGTATCATAATTCCTTTTATTTTTTGGTTCTTGGCATATTGTAACTCTTGAAAGGTCGAATAACAGTGATATAGCATTTGCACGTAGCAATGCTTGTTTCTTTAGCACATATAACAGTGATATAGCATTTGCACGTAGCAATGTTTGTTTCTTTCGCACATAGATTCAGGAATCATTCTCCATGTGACATCCTCACATGGAAGAACCCTTGAAAGACGCCTTGGATTCCACGTGAGCGGTACAAAAGGGGGTGGTGAAAGACAGAGCATCTGAATCAATCAAACACTCACACCCGGTCAAAAGATCTGGGTTTAATCCATCACCGTTCTTTAGCCCACTCTGCCACCCCAGTTCAGACATGGCTATATGCAAAACAGTCTGACCCTGTGCCTCATGGGAACAGT